>NC_048440.1:23308908-23623711 GCF_004353265.1 Vitis riparia
TTTAGATCACCATAAAACACAAAAATAGTGAATACCCATAATCAGAAATTGATTAAAAAAGGCTGAATTTTTTTTGAGGACTCACTGACAAACTGCAACCACTGAAATTGAGCACAGTAACGTTATTCCAATGCTCATTACAAGCCGCCACACCATCCTTAACAGTCGATCTCATCAATCTCGTAACAACCCCAATCCCATCACTCTGTTGACCCGACCCGACCGTCTTTGACATCTTCACGACCCGAAGCGGGTCTCTCCGCTTCACCACCTTCATATCCACACCCACATTATCACCGCCACCTTCTCCTTCTTTAAGTTGAACGACCACAGAGTCTTGCGGCATGGGAAGAGCCACCATCAGCTGCGACTGCAGCCTCAGAGCCACCTGATCTTCGTCATCTCCAGCCGTCCAATCCAGCTCAATCCGAAACCCTGATTCCTGATCTTCCGACGACGAACGGCCGGGATCTTCCACCGCCTCGTCCCCACCACTGTAGTTTAGCGTGAGGTGGAAGATCTCGGAGGGCCTCTTCCAACCCAATCCCCAAGACATTTTTTCAATGCTGCGACTGCAACGATGATGACTAAATTGGACCATTGTGGGTCAAATGGTTTAGGGCTTGCGGACGAAATGCAGGTTCCATATTAGCTGAATTGTGATGAAATCCAAAACAGGTAAGTTTAGGGTTTAAGAAATATAGATTAGAAACAAAGAATTGGAATCAGGGTTTTGAGAGAGGATTATCCAATGGCGGGAGAAAAGGAGAGGTTTCAGTTGGGATTCATACAGAGAGATTAGAATTGAGAAACGTTATGCTCTTCTTGGCCTTTGTTTTCTCCGTTCAGCGCCCCTGGTTTTCTCTCTTGCGTTTACGAACGACGTCGTTTTATTTGAAACGACGTCGTTCGGCGTAGCCTCATTTAATATTTATACGAATAATGTTGGTGGTGACCGGTCACCGGTCACCGGTGATTCTTTATTCATTTATTATTTTACATAATTTTCTGTATCAAATTTTCATATTCGTTATATTAAAAAAATTATTTTAAAAAAATATAATTTTTATTCCTAAATTCCCTTTGGGATCTTGAGGATTTTGCATTAAAACTGTTGTATTTTTAATTTAATACGAAAGCAAATTGCTTCACAACTCATGAGGTAGTAAAATAGGGATTTTCTTCTCATTTCTTTTCTTGCCATTGACTTATATTTTTCAACCCTTTGAAAGCATCCACTATGCCTAATTAAGAAGGAAAGTGGTAGAGCACCTTGACCTAGTCGGCAATACTTTCAAAAGTAATTTTTAAAAACATTTTTTATTTATTTTAAAAAACAAAATTCTATTTCAAAACAAAAATAAGTTCTTTGTTTTATTCTCGATTACAATGATATGTAATACAAAATGGGGATGGATGGTAGGTTGCTTCACGACTTGACATATAAAAGGAGAATTTTCTTCTCATTTCCTCTCTTGCCGTATTGATTTATATTTTCCAACCCTTTGAAGGTATCCACTATATTCAATATGGAGAAAGGAAAATAGGAGAACACCTTGGCCTAGTTGGCAATACTTAAAAATACTTTCAAAAATTATTTTTTTAAAAAATAAAATAAATTTCTATTTAAAAACTTGATATATGAAAATAATTTCCTTGTTTTATTCTTGATAATAATGATATGCAATCATATATAATACAAAATTTTCAAAGTATTATTGATAGTTTCAATTTTTCTCATTAACACTTGATGAAGAAACTTCTCAAAATATGTAAACTTGTTATGCAATATCATTTTTAGTCATGCATTTACCAAACTTGTGTTGAAATTATATATATATTTTTTTGTTAGTCATGATCAAGAGTGGTTTTCAATCAAGCCCTTGAATTCAAGTCATTAATAAAAAATAATAATAATTAAAAAAAGAAAAAAAAAAAAACCCTCCAAACACACTACTAACCAAAAACAAAAGAATACAAGAAAAAAAAAATTGAAATGAATAGAAGATATAGAACTGGCCAAGATCCCAACACCCTTATGTAGCAATAGAAAATGATGTGAAAACAACTGCATTGGCCATAAACGTGAAAACCGAAAACAAACACACCCTCAACTTGTATTATACTCCATACAAAAAAGCCCCCCACAAGCACATTGTGACAACTCTTCCCCTAATTTTGCTCTCAAGCTCTCAGCTATCCACCATAAGAAACACACATGACATCAACCCATCAAGCACAAAGAGTAGTTCTTGGCCAACTACAGTTAAAATAAGAGTGTGATGATCTGAAATCACTGTAAAAAACAAATATAATAAGAGGCCGTATTCAATTATTAATGTGTTTTTAGGATTGGGTTTGAAAGAACAAACATCATGTAGCCAGTTGCGATTGTATTTTCCCAATCTAAGTCTTCTGAGTATCAAACACGAAATTTTTATTTAGTAATAATAGGAAATTGCTGTCACTACAATCAGCATTTTTAGAAAAGCAAACAATTTGATTTTTTTTTACTACTTCTAGCTGTGACTTCACCGTGTGCCTTGGCTTCTTGACAATATGCATGCCCATGGGCCTAGCTCGCATTTCCAACTGTTGCTAGACCTCACCTCCCCCAACAAAAATCTGTAAATTCCAATATCATTGTGTGATCAGTTGGTGTTGACCTATAAATTAAGAGTAATCCAGGTTAAATATCAACCTGATTAAAAATAGATCAATTAAAGCTCCAGCGTTCCTGCAGCTGAATCAAACGCCTCTCTCAATTTCCTCTTTATTTCATCATCTGCGAATATAGACTCAATGGCATTCCTCCCTAGCTCGAACATTTCCTTCTTTCCAAGACCTTGGTATTGACAAATGAAGCAGACAGTTATTCATGATATGCTCATTAATCCGAGATCGTGTCATAAGCAGCAGTAATATAGTAGTACCTACCAAATGAAGAAGCAGCAAGAATGTACTCGCCAGAAAGACTGGTGGAGAATATTCCTGAATCATCAGTGCACAGGATTAAAGGGTGTTTTGCATGATACAGATCACCTGCATTATCAACACACTCATGTTACAGGAGAAGATATCTTAAATTTATTGATAATGAAATAATCATCTCATTTATATTAAAATTTAAATTGAAAATTAATATCTAGATGGTCACAAAAGACCCAACCAAAATGATGAACATCCAGAGAAGAAATTGAACGAGTCCGTATGTTGGATGTCAAACATATCTCAATCTGCAAGGATATAAAACCACAAAGATGGAATTAGCCAGTTAATTATAGACCAAAATGGACAAGCTATGGCTGCTAGTCATCCTTCTAGGTCTGGCTGAAAATAGTAGAAAATCCACTGCAAGGATGTTAAGAATAGTTAGAGAGTTTTGCTTCTTTTCATTGCAGAGAACACAGTGGAAGAGTGATAAATTTTCAGATGCATACGACCATTTCCGCAAACTTTAATGGGCAAAGCAATCTCATCAAATAACGGAGGAAGAGCTAAATTTATTAGATAGATAATATTCAGCCTCCATGGCATCCATCCAATGCTCTATTTAATAGTTTGCAAAAGTAAGGTATCATCCACAATCCTGTTGGATATAGTGAAGAGTATCAAAAGGGGAAAGAGATCAAACCGGAATCTTGGACGATTTTGCATTTTCCCAGTGATCTTCGTTAAAAAAACAAGCATGGCCAACCCTCTCAGGAAGAAATTCTAGCATTGCCTGAATCTCCTTCGGATTGGGTACCTAAAAGCACTAAGTTATGAAAGTAAACTAGTAAGAAAGCACATATTTAGAAATAAGCAAAAGCTTTTAGAAAGCCAAACCCACCTCCCCACAGTGAAGGGTAATAGAGAGACCTTGTTCCCTAGCAAACTTCAAGGCTGGCAAGAATGTCATCCTGAAACAAAAGCAAAGACTCAGGCTTGTAACAGCTCTATAAATGAAAGACAACAGTGATATACTATGAAGACTTATTGGCTGTAAGGAAGCACCAGTCCCCAACAGTTGGATTTCCGGAAAGGTCAATCCCAACTACCCCTTGATCCCTCATTTCCAGCGCAAGCTTAACCTGTAAAAAAAAGTTCCAATTAGACATTGAATAGTACATACATGAATGCAAAACATCCTCAAAGAACACATGCAATTAACATACAGTTTCCATTGCATCTGCAGTTGTCTCACGGCGATCAATGCTGAGAAGAAGTCTAACAAATATTTTCTTTTTTGTGGTCCCATTACATATATCACTCACCGGACCAGATTTTAGAGGATTGCCTTCACCCAAGTAATGGGGAGCAAAATTAACATCAACTAAGTCCACTGCTCTTAAACCCTTCACCACTGCTTCCATGTAAGAGCGTTTGCTCATCCCAATAGATTCGTTCCTCTGTACAGATGAAAACCATAAGTTTCTCCACCATTCAAATTAACCCACCATCTTCAAAGAATTAATTCAGAGCCGAAAACACAATGGAAAAGAGTGGAAGACGCAAAACCTCCATCACTTATATGAGTACCTTTGGAGTAGTTCTCAGCTCAAGATAGATAACATTCTCAGAGGCGAAATCTTCAACAACCTGTTGTGCATGAAAAATGAGAATCAATGCCAAATAATTGAAACAAAAGGGTGTGTTTGGTTGCACAGAAATCCAATTGAAATTCCAATCCATGGATGGAAAAGGGCTTTATTTTGCTATGGAATATTAATGTGTATTTGGGGTTTACTACTTTGAGTTCAAGTCTAAACCCATACTACTAGAAACCGGAAAATGAAGGATTGTCATACTTCTTTAGTAATTCTTGTAACCGTGGTGTGATCAGTAGTAATAATGTGTATCAGATCAAACAACTTGAAAACTTCGTTCAAGGACCGATCATCTGCAACAGAAAAATGAGAGAGAATTCTCAGTTTCAGGGTTTTCACAGTCAAAGGAGAAATGGGGAATTCAAACGAGAAATTGAACTACCCATTTAGTTTCTGGATAAACGGAGGAAAATAAAGGAAATATTAAGTCTTTGAAACATGTGGTCTTGGTTTGTCACCCCCAAAAAGGGGGAAAAAACAAAAAAAAAAGGATGGCTTCAACTAAGCCAAATAGTTACACCAAGCACAGTTGAGTTGACCTGTTTTGTTTTCTGGGGTCCCAAACAGGAAAAACCCCACGATTCAAAACTTCAAGTTAAGCTATTTTCCAACCGTTTCTCAGCAAGCAAACATGAAACAGAAAGTGCACATACTTTTCCTGATAACATGCTCAACATCTGAGAAAAGAATAACACCCTTTTCACCCAAAGCTTTAGCAAGCTCTCTGTGCATAAAATCAACAACAAATCAAAATCTAAGAACAAAATTTATGAATAAAATAGTTTGAAAAAAATGCAGATAAGCGAAGAGTGAGCAGAGGGTGAAAGCGCTGACAGTAGAGTGGAGTCTCTGATGGATCCATTGAGGTGGGCGTGAAGTTCAACCTTTGGCATCGAAATCCACCACTCCATTTCTCTCTCCATATCTCTCTATCTTCTTCTTCCTGCAGTCTTCGCCGCTTTATAGAGGAGGAGAGTCTGGTGGCCCACGGCGGTGGTTGGTGGTGGTGGGGCGGGTGGGCTCAACCTTGTCTCTTATCTTCACAGCCAAATTTTCATTTAATTGGGGCTGTTCTTTGTACCCTCTCATCTGTCATCACTTGACTTTCTCTCCAATGAATGAATGTCACCTGTAAATTAAAATTTATTACAAAATCCATATATATATTCTAATTTTTTATTATTTACTATTTATTTCATTAATTAATTAATATATATATATACCCCATTTCATCCATATAGTTAATAATAAATATAAGTAACAATTCTACTATAGTACTTTTTTTATATTTAATTAATTTTTTATTGTTTCGAAATTATGATAATTATCTTTTAAAATTACAATTTGAGTTTTTTTTTTTAAATGAAAAAAATAAAAATTTAATAATTGTGATGTTAATTATGCCACATACCACAAAACTTATATAACAAGCAAATTACAAAGAGGCATCAATATTGGGTTATGTGTACAACAACAATAAAAATTTGTTGAAGGACATGTAGGCAACATTAGCCCACAAGTCACATGGAAATGGAGGGCTGTATTATAATTTGAATGGAGATTGTCATGTTGCCAGTTGACAAAAGAGGCAAGCCCACAGACAAGTTTTCCATTTTCCTGGCAAAAACATTAGCATTTGGAAATTTGAATTTTCCAAGTTTGAAGAAAATAAAGTTTTTGTCATTATTAGCTCATTAGTACTATGTTTTGTTTCCAAAAAGTTTAAAGAAAAAAATTATAAGAAAATTTTATAATTATTTTATTTAGTTATTTATATTTTATCTAGGAATATACTTTTCTTTTAAATGTTACCTAACCTTATCTAAGAAAGATTCAAAAAAAGTTAAATTTTTTTCCAAGATACCTTTTTACTTTAGAGAAACTCAATATGACTTAAAATTTTAATTATTATTTGACTTCTTAATATTTATTACATAGTAAAAGCATCAGATATAACGACCATTCAATCATCATGGTTATGATCATAAAAACACCTTAAAATGGATATTCCTCGAAGAGACACAACATTACATTATGTATTCAATCAAACTTCCCGTTTTATCGAAGACACAAATCAACATTACATTGGATATCATTATTTTATTAAAAAAGTAAATTACACAAAAACTTTTTTTTTTTTAATTTCCTTTTTATGAAAATTATTACATTCATCTTTGTGGGTCACATCTATAAACACCCTTTCTCTTTGACTTTAGGCATCAAATAACACTTTTTGGTATCATGGTAAATATGTTTATATAACCAAATTTCAAACAAACAGTTTAGACTTCTTTTTTTTGTGTAGAAATTATATTATTCACCTATATAAATGTGTAACACGTTTATAAACACCCTTTTGTCTTTGAGTTTAGGCATCAAATATCACTTTTTGATATCATGGTAAATATCTTTATATAATATAAATTATGATAAATGTGTAGCAAATGTTGGTTGGAGTTGTTTTAAAATTGCAAGAACAAATGGATAATGTGGGCGGAGCATGAGAGATGGCATTAGTAGCCATCCTCAACATAATCAACTGGAGAGAATTTCATAACATTCATTATAGATGACTTCTCTAAACTGGTTGAATGTGTTTTAAAACTATGAAGGGGGATAACAAATTATATGAACATAGTCAACATGCTTTAAACACTAATTATAGATTAAAATCTAATATCAAAAGTTTAGCATGTTATCCACATAATTTTCATTTTTGTGTGTTAGTCTTGTTGATTTGTGGGTGATGATATGACCTAGAAATGGACGATCCTATCTAAAATCTTGTACATTGTATAATGGGGGAGAAATTGAACTTCTCTAAATTCATGAATGTAGAAATGCAGATTTTAAAATGTAATCCAGAGATTTGGGACCCTGGCTAATCCTTGACCACAAAGACAGCTGTGAACAAGTCACATATTTTTCTCATCAGGCCCCCCCCCAAAGAATCCTCTTCCCATGTACAATCTCTTCAGTAATCTGATGATACTCCTTTGAAATTTCAATTGCTGACTGGCCCCATTTGAAATCAAAGAGTGAATGGTGCATGAATTGGCTGTGATGTGTCCCTTTTGTTTGGTCATTCTACCACCTCTTTCTTGGTCTTTTCTGACAAGGTCCACAAGTCATCATAAATCTCTTCTGATGGGACTTGGTTTTTATGTCTATGTGTCAAAATGGGTGATAGCACCTGAACTTTTCAATATTGCTCACTTTGCAAACTTTTATTTCAGCAACATACACTTTATATGATTTTCTTTTGGAAGAGACTATGATTGGATTGGGATGGGTTTTGCACATTAATCCCACTTGCACATTTTTTGGTCTCCCAAATGGTTGTTCAAATGTGAGAAATCCCCACCTACCTTTGTTTCCATTTTAAACAGGGTTTTACGGAATGTGAAGGAAGATTTCAAATGGTTCTTGGAATTGCATTTCTGACAGATTCAATGAAACAATGTGTAGTGAGAGCTGAATCATTATCATACATTTTATTTTACCAATATTTGTTTTTAAACTTAGCAATGATAACTTCCTAAAGATAAGCTAATATCATGTGGAGGAGCTTAAATTGCTGGCCTACATCTCCTGTGGAGGAGCAGTAATGGCTCACAGATAAGCTAATACCTGTTGGGTATTTAATAATGCTATATGCTAGCGAAACACAAGTTGAAAAAACAAACATGACATGAATGTGTAAGACCGAAGATGATTAGGTTCATTACAATTCACGGGATAAGTCAAAACTTCGAGATAGATGCATTATATGGGATGAATCAAGTCTCATTGTGTATCTTCGCATGAGTATAAATAGCTCGATCTTATCGAGAATTAATTGGTTTTCAGATGAGATGATTAAATCTTTACTAAAAATGCACTCCATCATAAAGGCCTCGTACCCACAAATGGCCAGCAGTAGATAAATAGATGAGACAGCAGGCTTTGTGACATATTAACCAATTAATCATGCCCCTGGTACAATGTTAGCCTATCAACTTTACTAGAATGTGTATCATTCTAACAGTTGATAATACAGGAATTCAAGGGTGGGAAGTGGGAATTGACATTTTCCATTATGGATTCAAGATTCCTTTTGGCACATTGCGAGTTGCTGGGCCTGGGTCATTGAACCTATTCATGGAATCCCACCGTGTGGCCTGTCTCAAGCCTCATGCATTATGGTGGTGTTTTGCTTGCACGGCACACAAACTGCATAAAGAATCCATCTTTCTTCTTCTGAGTACTTCAATTTTTATTTTTATTTTTAAGTTAAGTATGAGGTTTGTTTTAGTGAAACCACTTTCAATGTTGATATGGGTTTTCTTCAATGGTCGTGTGCACTGCCAAAAGCCTGCTGTTACTAGTATTGGCACTGTATTTGATTATAGTTTGGTCACTGGAAGAGTTTCAAAGGCAGCCATAAAAGCAGCAGTTGGCTGTTAATGCTGATCCTAGCTTCCATGCTGATACCAGTTACAGTGTTTTGATGGGGTCAGTTGGAGGTACCTTTCTACCTATTTATTGAGGTTTTGTTTTTTTCCCCCATAGATATAAGTTCATGCCTGTCTGTCAGTATCCATATATGTAAATATTATAATAGTATAATTCACCTATTGATTTGAATTAATGGGTTGGTTGGGTTGAGCTACTGATTTGAATTTTATGTGGCTTGAAGTTAAATGATACAGAGGAATTGATTCATCTCTATTGTAGCTGAGTATTGGGGGAACCCTTTTCCTATTTATGTGTAAAACCATGGATTAGTCACACAGCAGAATGAACGAATAGACAGAATGCAAGAGGTGCAATGTATCAATTACAGTAACACAAGCCTATTTTCTTCACCCCGATTTTAATAAGAAAAAACTTAAGAGATCTTTGTGCCCCTTCCTGTCTTGTTAGCTTGATATATTGTTGTCCATTCAAGTCTAGGGTTTTCAAATCTCTATCTGTGTTAACTCCCCAATTTGTTTGTTTGCGGTTAAACATATCTTAGCTACATTTTTTTTATTCCTTGTCCTAAGTTTTATGCATTCCATATGTTCTATAAAATTTCAAAACCAAACTTTTTTTTTTTTCCTGTTTGAAAGAGCCCAAGGCAGATAATTTATGAGACTTATTGTCTTCATTTGGATTTAACAAATAATGAGGGGGATGGAAAAGTTGTTAAAATAGAAGGAATTAGTTTTTAAGTAATGTTAAACAATTTCTTTTCCTTTTCCTCATGCTTATGGAGATTCAAAGGAATTGTGAAGATAAAATCTATGGGAAATAGTCCAGAGAAAATGTTTATGTAAAAGATGACATCGGTGCGATCATCTTCAGATGGAACTGAAGGACACCATATCAAGAGCCAAATTACTCATCAAACATGCTAGATTTTCAAATTTCTTACTCAGGGGTTATGAACTTATGATATGTTGGATAAGACCAGTTGAAAAAGAAAACTATAAGAGATCGAAGCAATACTAAATTGCATGAAGATGATGCAGCCAAAGCCAATCTGAAATGTGTGTCTGTGTCCTGCAAGTTCTCTGTTTCTTCTCTTTATCTCCTCTCTTCATGTCAATTTTTCCCTTCTCAAATATGCTATTTTATAATTACAACCAGAGTCTTGTATTTTACAGCTAAAGATCACAATTTATGATTTTCTAGTGTATTTTCTGCTTTCCATATTCCAACTTATTCCAAGTTTTTACGAGTTCTCTTTATTGGAGAGTTTTCCTTTCAACTTCTGGTGCATGTTTTTAATAGGAGAGGATACCATAAGATATGAGGGAACTTATGTGATTCCTGAACTTTTTGGGGTTGATAAGATGTATGGAAGGGACTTTATTGAGTCTTCTTTTCCTTTTTGTCCTGCTTTTGGCCTTGAACAGCATTCTTGTAATGTGGTCTGAAGAGACTCTTTACTGTTGTTTGGGTGTTCAAAGAAGTGGGAAATTCACTTTTTCATTTTCCTTACTTCTCTAGTTAAACTTCAAGCAACTTCGAACTTAGCCTTAATAATTTTACTTTTTGGTTGTGCCTAGTGTTTTGTCCTCATCTTGGAAGGAGTTCCCTATTTGGATCTAATATTATAATGACATATGAATATAGGAAATATTTTAGAGAATATTTTTCACACACAAGGAATCTATACGAATTAGGAATTTGGGACACTTTACAACAGTCTCTATTTGGATCAAATTCCATTGAGTCAATCTTCCATCTCTCCATGATACACACTTTTTGTATCACATCCCGACAAGAGAATAATTAACTCCACTTTCAACTAAAACTCCTTTTGTCATCATCTTGTGTGGTTTCTGTTTTTGTTTTCTTATTTTCTTCTCTCTATTATTATTCTTTGTTGTGGTTTTTCACAATAGGTCTCCTAGTGCCCTTAATATGATTTTTGGCCATGGGATCAACACTCTCCTATCTTCAGTTCCCTTTTATGCTTGTGATACAGCAGGACATCTGTTAATTATGTGGATGAGTTCTTAGATGAATTAGGGAACATCTCTCTCATATTTAAGCAGAATATCTGCTGCTGGGAAATCTTAAAACCTTGATGTTGGAATTATTCAACTTAGAAAACCACTAAAATCAAAGTTCATTGTTTAACTGTGCATATTCAACTTGATGTAAATGGGAACCTAGTTAGTGGTGGTTATGAGTCATGACATCATTAATATCAAGTGGAAGTTGATACATAGAATTGGTTAATGATCTCATGGTTCAGGTTTTTTTGTTGTTCCAGCAGACACTGTACAGGGAGCAGCACAGCCTTTTCTGTGTGGATCAGAAACTTTGATAATATTACCTGGCCTGGTGGAAATGTGGATAAACCATGTGGGTGTGTTGCTGCTGATAAAAAAAAGCCCATCGACAATTGGAGTGCCAAGGAGGGTTAGTTTTAGCAAATTTGTAATGGGAATATCAAACAGTCACAAAATCAAAGGACACCGTATGGATATGGATGCAGCAAGCAAGTTGGTTTCTTATGAAGTTCCCTATACACTTGTGGCTATTGCTAATGGACAATTCAACCTCAGGTACAATAAGCTTGTGGAAATGGTTGCTGAGGATGAATATTGCCTCCTTAGTAATAAATATCAGTAAGATAAAAAGAAGGCTGTGTAAAATGGTCTAATGATACTAAATATTCTTGTAAGGTAGCGTCTATCCCAGAAATGTCAAAATTGGAAAATGGTGTATCTGTATATTGTTGCATGTTTGACAGACATATAGTTAATGCATTCAGTCTCCCTTGCTAATTCCTTCGAACTGTGTCGTTGGTTGATTGATGCTGTTGTTGGAGACATTACCATTGTAACAAGATGTACAAAGGTGGTCGGTTTCTTTCAGCCTTACATTTCTACTTGTCTTGTCACTATGACATCCATAAAATGTAAGAAGTGAAATGCTTTGGTGTTTCTCCAGACCATTTACAGTGGAGATGTGGTGTGCTACAGCAGTTTTATTTGAATTCTTTCCCTTAATTGGAGTGGTTATTGGGCTTCTTGACCATCAGCTGAACAACAATCTTTCAAGCCCTCCTAAGCTTGCAACAATCTCACTGTAAGCCATCTTCATAATTAAATAAAATCCTTGTCAATATTTCCTATTTCTTATTCCTTGATGGCATTGCATGCTTGTTTGCAAATAAAATGAATTTTTAATTCAGCCTTCTTGATTACTATTTGAGCCTTCAGTCACATTAGGTTTTCTATTTCTTTTATTTTTGGTTGCAGGATTAGCTTCAACAATGTTTGAAGGCAATCAGTAAGAAAACTTATGACCTTTATCTTCTGGTTGATCATTTTAATTTCTATTTTGTAATAGCATGAAATGTTTACTTATTTAACTATATTTGGAAACTCCTGAAGAGTATGAAAGACCGCTGCAGTAAAGCCCAGTCAATTGAGGGGTTGCTGCTATTGTAGATGAGCTTCCTCAGACAATTGTTTCGAGTCATCTGACTTTGTGATTGTCAGAGATTTTCCAAGAGCGGATGGGGATTTGTAAATAAAACTATTTGCAACATACCTGTTTCACAAAGTTAAAAATTCTGAGAAAAATTAGATAATGAAAATTAAATCAAAGTATAAACTAGCCTGGGATGCCCTTTTATCACAGTTTACTTTTTTGCTAACACAAGACCCTCACTTGTGGATATCCAGAGGGTGCTTCTCAAGTTTACATTTTTGCTAATGCCAATGTCCTTATTAACAGGAATACAAAGCGGTCCTTGGATGCATCATTTTTGTCTAAAGGAAACAAAGATGCAACACAAATTGGAAGGGTTTTAGAACCAGGTTTTATCCTTAACCTGATTGGTTGTATACTACAGTTCAGTGAGTTCATGGTAATATACAGAGTTAAAAGTCATTTTTGTACAGAATCATTTATGAGAGTTGGCTTAATACATATTGTTGTAGCAACTTAAACTTCTTGGTCGCTTCACATGGCATTACAACCTCTTGTTTATGTCTCCTACTTGTTGAGCCCTTTTGCAAGCAAGAGAAGGTTTCATGTGAGGTGGGGTGTTAAGGCTTTAGCCCAAGTCAGCTCAAGATACATCATTTACCCATATCTTCATCCCCGCCTTTATATACATCTGTGTATTACAATGTTATTTATTTATTTATTTACTAATGGTATATTGTTGAATTATTTCTGGTATGTTTAGTTACTACTATTTGTTGTTGTTGTCCTTGTTTTCTCTTTTTTTCTTTTGATATATATGCATGTGGATTTTTCAAGTACCATATGGTACATTTATGATGGTGTATGTTTCTGCAGGAATTTTTGGAGTCCACAATTTTCTTTTTGTGTTTCCTCTATGTTTACTACTGTTATTCATATTCATGTTCATGTTCATGTCGTGGTGCTTTCCCATGTGCATATCGATTTGTTGAACCATTGTCAATGTCAACTGACACTGGTTGCTTTCAATTTGATCAGTGAAAGATTGACCCAAGCAACCACACATGAGTGAGAGTGGACTTGTGGCAGAAGATACAAATTGCAGTTAATTCTGCGAAGTCGCAGTAGGTAGATTGATAAGATGCATTAATTAAAGCCACATACTGACACTGCTCATTGACCTCGTACAAAATTTGAAGCATACAGCATCTGACTTCTGGTTGTGGTATTTAAGCATGCTTTCGTTTAATCTGGACTTTGTGGGACAAAGAGTCCAAGCAGCTGCTTTTATTTTCATAGTTGGAGCTTGTTAGTTTTAGCTTTAGAACATCATTCGAACATCAAGTTGTGATCTGCCTAGTTAACAGCTTATAAATGGTTTCACCCTTCTTTGGGAGATCCATAATGTTCAAACAAACCTGTGGTACACGTCTCACAATCCATACAACGGGTCATAATCATTCAGATTTGTGAGGGGTGCTCTGTTTAGGTTGGAGCTGTTGTTTTGGCTGGGGAACATCAATTGAACTGCCAAGTTTTGCGACCTACGTATTCAACTGCTTATAAAAAGGCTTCAACCATCTTCTGTAAACTCATAATTTCTAAACAGATACCTAGTACATGTTTTCATTTCCTTGAATCATATTCACTGCATCTGTTATTTAGCCCTTCAACTTTAAATGTTTCATCCAATCTACTATTGATTGTCATTTGTTTTCAGGCTCTAGTTAATCACTTTGTTTCTATGACTGCATCTATGCTTGCAGGTTTAGTTTCTTGACAACATTTTTTGGCTCTCAACCCCGTCACATATGCTTAGATGTAACGAAAGAAACAACACCTCCGTAGTTAATGCTCTTGTTCAACAATTCCCAGTTAAGGATTGGAGCCAGGGCACTGCAGAATCCAATGTGGTTGGTAAGTGCTGATTTTCTTCTCTACCTATTTATTGCAAAACTTATCATTGATGACATCGTTGACTACAACTCATTAGACAGAGACATAAATATTCATTTCTCGGAATTTACGGGGGTGCATTGCAACATTTTTTGATGATATTAGTTATTTTAGACCTTAGATCACATCCATGTTTTGTGATTCACAGTATTTTCAGTTCTTACTATATAGCTTACAACATTGAAATTTTTAATACTCGAGTGATTCTGCAGGGTCTGAAATAGCAACCAATTGCAAAATAATCTGTATTCCGTGGACGTGTTGACTTTTTGGTCTATGAACTGACCTAGGGTCCGTTTAAAGGATGCATAAATGATAGGAGTGCGATGGGCTTGAAGATGTGGGAAAAAAACCATTTGTTTGAATTCTGAATTCTACAGTTCATGATGAGTTCACTTATTGAATTAACAATGATAGTATAAACCAACTTCCAAATCTTAAACCATGAAAACTTTTGATGTATCAAACACTATTACATGTACAGATCATACATCAAATTTGAGTAGTGGATTCATTATTCAACACGATCACTAGACAGCCTGTAATAGCCAAATGCTACCAAACTAATCTTAATCTCTCTGTAGGAAGACTTTCCCCTGAAACAGAGTATCAAACAGAGTGCTGGACTCCTGAAAATGATTACTAGACTTCTTATATGAGCAATTTGAAGGATGTTTCATTTTCCTCTAATAGTAAGTGAATACTTACCGGGGGCTAAAATTAAACTGATCTGCTTGTGGCTTGAGAGCAGGGACGATTCCCCATGCACATCCCATCTTGGAGTAATTCTTGCTCTCTCAAACCCAACCCCCCACTCCCTTCCTATCAAGCTATCCTCTTTAAATTTCCCCTATTCCATATCTTCAGAGAATCCATATTTAATGAGAACAGCTCCCCCAAATCAAACCATGAAATTTCCACCATATTTAACAGACTATGGGCATAAATATAGCAGCACCCTGCACCCACCATATATTAAAAAAAATCGGATAATATTTCATTGATATCTATTGTCATTCTCACACAACCAAACCAATCCAATGCCATTCCATTGTCTGGCTGCTGAGAATTTATTCGTAATACTTAACACCCAACACCACACCCTGTTTCATCTGCCTTCTAACTGGCAGACTCATCTGTGCAAGAAGGAAGAGGTAGTGCCACGTGATCGCCGTGAATGGCACACACATCAAGTAATTCAATGAAGCAACTCATCCCTGAGGCAACAGTGTTCATTAATGTGTTGACCAATTCCATTTATGTCCTTTCTTCTTCTATGTGTGGTTGTTCAGCTCCATCCTCATTCACTTCCCCTCCAATGACTGAAGTTTCAGTTTCTGTTCAATCATCCATTCCGGTGCCCTCACATGGCTTCCTTAACAGAGGTGATAACTATTCTTTCTATATAAAAGTACCTTTGAGGATTATCATTGATGAGTCATAAGTCAATTCACGGTTCAAGTGCTTATTAAGAATAGGAATAATCCAATTAAGTTCATGGATTTACCTAGGTTAATTTATGGATTAATAAAAGATTTTTATCTTTGAAACCCATTAGCATTAGAAGGGGCAGTGTACAATGATAAGATCCTTTCCCTTAGGATGGCATAACCTTAAATTAAAGTTAAGGGCAAGGTTCAAACGAGGAAAGGCTTACGTCGGATACCTAGGCACGCAGGGAGGAGGAAAGGCAATGGAAATGCTTTGGGAAGTTGAAGATAGGCATACATCCGGGAATTCAACTTTCGAACTGCTGCTGAGACAACCTGGTGAACACCGGTTCACAGCCTAAAATTTTGAATCTATCATCTTATTCCTCCCATTAACACCATAACCGGCCTGAGAAACATATAAATTATGATTCTTAAGACAAGCAATTTCGTTTTCGAACTTAAAGATAGTAAAGAAATCAGAAGGGGTATTAGACAAACGTGGTTCTGGCAACGATCAGCTGGAGGTACCAAAAATAATGTAAGGCATTTATTCCACACAACCCAATACATTGAATTAAAAGCATTTAAGACAAAGGCAGTGAGTACTAAATGCTGTCTTCTGCAATATACGGCAGTGATACGTGGGCATACACCAAGGTTGTATGCCATTTCATATACTTAAAAACACACGCTCTTTGACCCATGCCAAAACCCTAACAATCAATTACTTCTCGTGGGCCACCCATATCGAAAATTTGATGAAGTTTAACTGCAACACAATGGGCTAGCTGTCGTTTTCCTTTTCATCTAGGTAAGATGAGAGCTTTGAGGGGGTTTTTCATGACAACTGTGAAGGCAAAGGTTTCAGTCGGGTCAGGTGGGGAACCCGGGGCCGGGATCCATTTGAATGCATGGATCATCCTTGCAATCAACAAATTCACATGCAACGTGCCCAAATTCATGGCTGGACAGATTCTCCTGCCCGCGCCAAATGGGACCATTTTCACTCCCCGGGTTCCGGTCACGTCCACGTTGACTCCGTCTCCTTGGAGGAACCTCTCAGGCCGGAACTCTGCCGGGTCCTGCCACAGGTCCGGGTCCTCTGTCACCCAGGCGGTGTAGAACTCCACGTTCACGTCAGCTGGAATTGTGTAGCCGCCGAGCTCTGTGTCCTTGGTGGCTGCATGGGATAGAACGAAATGACTGGGCGGGTGGCGCCGGAAAGTTTCCTTCACGATTGCACCGAGGTAGGGCATTTTCTCTACGTCTCCTTCCGTGACAACTCCATCTTTTCCTACACAGTCGATTATCTCTTTGTAAAGCTTTTGCTGAATGTCCTGGTTCATCACCAAGTGAAGCAGAGCCCACTCAACCGTGGTTGCACTGGTATCGGTTCCGGCGTTGATGATTTCCGAGCAGAGTGTAACGAGCTCTTCCTCTCCCAACCGACCTCGCTCGGCAGGCTCCAGCCCAAAAAGCGAGTCGATATAGGCTGCACCGATCGGACTCACCATTTCTGAGCTGCTGCGGCCGGGGGCTCCCTTACTCTCCACGAATGCTCTTCTGCTTCTCACGAGTGGAACCATGCACTCCATTTGTTTCTTCCTCAGCTCCTTCGCTTCTCTCAGTTGCCGGCGCAGCAGAGGCGTCAGAACCGGCAGGAAGTCCGGGAGCTTCGGCGTAGTCATCAACATGACGTCCTTCAGTACGCTCTCGATCTCCTTAATCCGCCGCTCGGAGATCTTTGCACCAAAACATATACATATAAGAATGCTACAGATAGTGAGCCTACAGTTGCTCATCACCTCCACAAAACCCTTCTCCGAAACCTCCATTTGCAGCCTCCTCATGTGGTTCTCCAGCGCCCACTTCCGTATCCAACTGCACTGCCTGATCCTCGTGGGAGTTATCAGCTCCGCCACAAAGTTCCGCCGCAAAGTCCTCCAAAGCGGCCCATACTGAGCCGAGTTAATGGCGCATTTCCCCACACTGAACACAAGCCGTGTTGGCGAATCCTCTGGTCTGCTAGCGAATATCGGCCCCCTCTGCACCAAAGCTTCATGAATCAGCTCAGAGCTCGTCACAATAACCAGAGTCCGCTGACCCATCTGTAGCGTGAAGATAGGTCCATACTTGGCACGTAAATCACGTACCACGTAGATGAAGGGACGGCGCTGGAGGATCACCTGCACCAGGTTCCCAACCAGCGGCCACCCGGGTGGGCCTGGTGGGAGGTTCTTGGGACCACCGCCGGTGACTGACCAGTACCGCCACCAGAAACGGAGGAAGATGAGAGCCAAAGAGAGGAGAAGGAGGTCAGTCAACTCCATTGGTAGAGAGAATGAATAAAGAAGTAAGGTGTAAGTGATGAAGACCAAAGAGGCAGGGTAGTTTTATAGATATCAAAAGGAGGTTGTGGAGTGAATGAGTTTGGTGGTCAGCCCACTGTTTCGTATTCAATATTTTCATCAGCTATATTTACTGTGTGTACGGATTTAAGCAGTTGATTTTAGGGTTTTACCTCGTGAGCCCTTCAAGGGACAGGAGGAGAAGGAAACCAGGATTAATTTCTTAATTATTCGGCTAATTGTATACTTATTCATTCAATGATGGGTATAATCCTATGATATTGTTTATATATAAAAGAAACCATAAAATTGGATGTTTCCAATCGATCTTAAGATGACCATTATTTTTTTAATCATAGTATGATCAAGGCATAAAAAGGCTTAAACTCTCTATAGATAGGAATGGACAAAGCTGAGTTACCATTGTATTTTGATTTTTTATTTTTTTTTTAAAATATCTTAGGGATTTTTTTGAAAATATTTTTAAATAATTTTTAGGAATAAAATTCTATTTAAGAAATCAAATATTAAAAACGATTTTCGCATTTCATTCTTTACAAAAGTATTGAGATAAGGATAATACAAAAATGCACTTGCATCTTTAGAACAAATTTTGAAAATAATGTTTTTGTTAAAAGTTTATAACCTATAATGCAAAAGTTTTTAAAATATTTTCTATCTTTTTAATTATTACCCAAAATAATGTACAAAACATGGGTAAAAACATATCACATTTGTTTTGGAAAAACAACCTACTTTCAAAAAATATATATATATATATATATATATATATATATATATATTTAAAAAAATTTTCAATAATTTAAATTACACAAAAAAAGCTTTTATCTCTTTAAAGATAATTTTGGATAGAACTCTAGGAAAAGCTCTTTTTATTAATAATTAATTTGGGGTAATTAATTTCAAACTCTTGTTACAAGTTTACGGATCATCATAGACCTCAAATTTTGATTTGTAATTTAGATATGATTTGTAATGGAATAAATTTGAGCCATTGATTTCAAACCCATGTTATAATTAAGAGGCTTTAAAGAAATATTTAGGAGTTACACCTATAATTTGGTAAATTGGATGAATTAGAAGGTTGATTTGTATTAAATCTAATCATTAATATATCCGACTTAGATCAAACCCAACCTAAGATTGGGTTGAGAATTCTCATACAAAGACCATTAGTAATTTGGTTCCTAACACATTTCATTACAAGAAGGAAAAACAGACAAATAATAAAATTTTATTTGATAACTATTTTAAAAATAATTTATTAAAATTATTTTATAATATTTTATGGAATAAAAGTTTGCTTCAAAATTTAAATATATTTTAAAAATAATTTTTATATATGATATTCTATATGTTTATATAATTATTTTTTAGAATAATCCTAAAAAATCAAGTAAAAGCCATCGAAGATAATTAAAAGATTTTATATAAAAATACTCTAATTTATTATCTTTAGAAAGAATAAAAAAACAAAATTTTGATTTTTAACTGCATTTTTTATTTTTTGCTTTGGAATACAAAAAAAAAAACTACAATTATCCAAGAATGCCTTAGCACTTCCTTGGACTGCCATCTTCGATACATTGAGGGTCCATAAGGAGGGCAAAGTGAGGGCTTGTATTGCGGGCATCGCTGCCTGCATGTCCTTGGTTGTGGTGGGAGGAATTGCAGCTGCGCTTGGGAAGGCAGCAGCACCCAGGTGTTGTGTGAGATTGTTGGTTGGGACTTGGGAGGACACCAATTTGTTGAGGCTGTTGGTTGTTCTTGGAATAAAGAAAGGGTGATGTGCAAGAAAACATAGCGTCACAACATGCTCAAATGACGCACGTGAGGTTAGAAAAGGCCTAATTCTGTGACAATATGCTGGAAGTATTAGTTGGTTCTTGTCAGGGCTTTCTAGCAACCTATATTTTCCAAATGAACTATTTTGATATTTGACATGCCCAAATCTATTGACTAGCTTTATAATATTTCCATCTCTCAAAATACTATAACAAGGCTCACTCACCCTTAAATATATATATATATATATCAATATAAGATATTCACAAAGTCCACTAAGGTACTAGGAAAAGACTAATATAACTTATTCAACATGTTAAATCATGATATATGTTTTTTTTTTCATCGATCAAGATATCATTCAATATGTTATGTCACGATATAATTTGTTTCACTTTATATTGAATCATATGGTATTTTTCATTTTTTTTTGCTTTGATTAAAATGTTCTCACTCCGATGCAAGCCCCCTATCTCTTTGAATCCTTGGATGATGAATTATTAAAACTTTTTAACTAATACAATTTGGTTATAATTGAATTCTTAGGTGATGTTTGGTTGATTAGATATGATATGAGATAGTATATGAGAAGAAATAATATATCATATTCCATATTTAATTGATAAGAAGTATGATAAGTTATCTCATCATGAAATATATTATTAGTCTTTTTTTTTTATATATATATGATTTCTACATCAAATATGTTATTTTTAAGTTAAAAGGTAGGATATATATATATAGATAATAAATTTATTTTTGAATCAATTATTTATTTTGTATATAACTTATTTTAAAAAATAGAAACCCTTTACTATACAATTAAAGTTATAGTTAAAAAAATATTTATAAAATATAGAATAATATTTTTTATGATATAATATTTATTGGATTTAATATTTAAGGATATTATATTCCATTAAAAAATTATATTTAAAGATATATATTTTCATATTTTATAATGAACGTATTTTATCTTTATCTTATCCTCTTACCCTAGGAGTAAGATGATGCAACATGGAGGTACGGATGTTTCGGTTGGATATGTTCTAAGTTAATTTTATGAACTATATGGATATAAACATACGGGTCGACAACCCGACCCGGAATGAGCCTCGGTATACAAATATCCATCTGAACACCCTGTCCGAATCCGAGTGAAATATGGGTACTGCGATTCTCACTTCAATCTTCACCAGTGGCTTGGTTTCCTCATTGTGGAACTCGAATTGCCGGAGTTTCGGGACTCCTGTGGCCCTCGCGCGCACATTAGCCTCGAGCAATGTGTTCAGTAGGCGGCACAAGCGTGTGGTTTGGTGTTCCAACAATCCAACCTGTACCCGTGAACTCACTGCATCATCAGATTCTGCTAACACTTCTTCTGTTAATGGGTACTTAAGATTTCTTGTATTTTTTGCTTCAGTTTCATGGTTTTGTAAGTTTCTTTTGGAATGTATATGTGATTGGGCTTTGGGTTTTGTTGCCTTTTGATTTTAGAGCTAGATGACTGGGGATTTTACTTGTTTTGCTACAGCTGTTTATTGTTTTTTTTTTTTTTAAATTATTATTGTCTCTATGTGGTTTACAATTCTATAAGAGCTGTTATTGATGTATAGTACACTCGTATGTTGAGAAATTACATTGCTTTGTTTAGATGCTAAGGGTGGGGCGCCAAGTATTTGATAATTGAGCTAAATAAATCCTTGTTCCCTACCTGAACTTGTTGATGCTAGTCTGCTTGTTGAAGGTTTAGGTTTGGGAGCCTACTGAAAATTTTGACATTTAATTTAATTTCTGCAACTTTGAACATAATAAAATTTGCTATAATCTTGTAAGATTTTCTAACATTTTCACTTTGTTCCATTTCCATTCAGTTTCTGAACTGATGCCAATTGAAATTAAAAGCTGATGCCATTGATTTGATTGCTAATGTGTGGTTTATATACAAATTTGCTGAGAGCTTGAGTAGATATAGTTGGCTATAGAAGTTGTTGTTACCTGAGTTCATAACTAATTTACTCCTGTCAAAGCCCCAATCTTTTTAATTAATTTTAGTAAAGTGTAGATTACGAGACAGAGGAGGTATGATCCCCCAAAACAGATTTTCATGTCATTTTTTTCTTTGTTAGGAGATTTCTTTGCTTCCAACAAATAACCTAAGTCTATTTATTGTTACCAAATATATTGCAAGATGAAAAGAGAGGCTTATTCTCCCATGTAAAGTTTTCTCCCTTGTCTTATTTGAGGGTGTATCTATAGAGCCCCGTCAAAGCATCATTTCCATCTGAAAATTGTCCCACCTTTCTGGTGTAGCTCTGTGATTTGCAGCTCAATATTGAATTCATCACTTTTTCTTACGAATTTCCCATTCAAACCCAAATTTGTAAATTGCTTTTTGTTCTACTTTGAGGGCTTTTTCGTTTTTACTCTGGCTGATTTTGTTGCAGCTACCCTGAATATCATCGCTTGCTACCATGTCCTTCTCAAAATGGCCCACCAAGAGTTGAGCATTTGGTTGTTTCAGAAGGAGGGTGTGTTCTAGATTATATCAGTAAAGCTTTGGATCTTCCTCCTTTGTGGGTGATGCTCTTTTGTGTCTTTTTTGTCTTTACTTGATGCTCTGGTATAAGATTCTTTAATTCTTTTAATTATTATTGGCAACTAACCAGGATGGATGATGAATATGCAATTCCATCTTTGAAGGTTTGTTGCAGATCTCATCCATTTTGGAGCTGTATATTATGCACTTGTATGTCCAGAGCCTCCTCCAAGTGCAACACCAGAACAGGTTCGTTTATTTAAAGAAGTAACGGCACCTTCAGTCCTGAGAAAGAGGCCTTCCATTAAAGGAAAAACTATACGAGAAGCACAGAAGACTTTCCGGATAACTGATGTTAATGAGTTTGTTGAAGCTGGAACATACTTACGTGTGCATGTACACCCAAAACGCTTCCCAAGGTAATTGATTAACAAAATGTTTGATGGTTGCTCATGAATGTCTTTCAACCATTGTGGTACTTTCTAATGTTTGAATTTTGCTCAGGTGTTATGAAATTGATTGGAAATCAAGAATTATTGCTGTAACTGAATCTTATGTGGTTTTGGACAAACCTGCTGGGACATCAGTAAGTCAATGATCCATTCATTCTTTGAAAGATGTTGATGCCGCTTGGCAAGGCAGTGGATCTGTGTCTTTTTCCCTTTTTTTTTCATTTAATTGAAGATATGTTCAGGGTTTTAAAAGGAGGTGATGGATTAATAAATAGCCTTAAGGCTTAAGCCTTGGTACAGTGTACTTGAGGCTTAAGCCCTAACTTTCCTCGGTGCACAGCCTTGAGGCTGTTAAGGCTTAAGCCTTAGATATATTTTAGGTTTTTTTTTTTTTTTTTTAAAAAGAAAATTTGATTATAAGTACTTCAAGTTTTATTGTCAGATTTTTTTCTGGATACAAAAAGTAAAAAATCTTGGTTTCTATTTGAAATCTTAAGTCTGAATGACACTTTCCTGTCGATTTCTATACAAATTTCAGACATTCAGACCTATTCAAACTAAAGATGAAAAACACAAACGCCGCCTGTAGTGTGTGTACACACACACCTATTTAAATAGCATACTATGATCTTTGATATTCTTGGTATTGAAATGATATATCTCCTTTCCACTTTCCAATCGGTGGTCTGTCTTGTGTTGCCTTGTCCAATGTTTCAACCATTACTTGCTTGATTGCATGTAAAACAATACAACAGAGAGATTAATGAGAAGAGCTCATTTGATCAGTTGGTTGACTCATTTATGACAGATAGACATTAGTACATTTCTGGGGGTCCATTTTTTCTGTCATTCTTTTTTCAGTTTTGATATTGACAAGCATTGCAAGACTAGGACGAGAGTCAAAATTAATTATTGACACCATCAGCCTAAGCATCATAGGATCGAAATTGCTTCATTTCAAGGACTAGCATGTTGTCTCAGAAAAAGAAGAAAGAAAGAAAGGCTTTATCTTTAGCTGCCTTTGGTTAGAAGTATCTGTCGGTTAATTACAATTGTATACCATGATGACAGTAGTTGGTTTTAAATGTTATATTTCACTGTTCAGCAGCACAATAAAGTTTGTCTGATTCTGTTGTCGAGGTATTGAAAGTGCTTGGCCTTGTTGATTTCCTAACTGGAGAGCTGAGATGCTCATATTCAATTTTGTTTGTAGCATGTTGTCTACTCAAAACTATTAATTGCCTTTAATAATGTGTTACTGTGATTAGTCTATTGGTTGCTCACTACATTTCTGCCCATTAGGTAGGAGGAACAACAGACAACATTGAAGAAAGTTGTGCAACTTTTGCCACTCGTGCCTTGGGATTAACAACTCCATTGAGGACTACCCATCAGATTGATAATTGCACTGAAGGCTGGTATTGTATTTGTAGTGGCATGTTTGTTTTGCTTACTGACATAGACAGTACTTACAAGATTGGCAATAACTTGCAGTGTCGTTTTAGCAAGGACTAAGGAGTACTGCTCAGTTTTTCATGGAAAAATCAGAGTAACTCCATAACTTCCTTTTGTATTGAAGCTAAGCAACTCATATAAGTTATGGTCACATAAATTGAATATTTTTTGTTATTCTGGTGTGTCCTGACTCAATATTTATTTCCTTACTTATTTTGTTTATTTTTTTAATTGTCAGGAGAAAAAGGTCAAGAAGCTTTATCGTGCCCTTGCTGCTGCTCCTATGCCAATTGGAATAGTTACCCACTACATGCGTCCGGTTAATATTGCTCCAAGACTTATTTCAGAAGGTATCTTATCTATTAAACATTCTAGTGATTCTTAAACTTTGATTTTTACTCCTTAAAACAATTGCATTTTGATATCTAGACAAACATATCATATGGTAGTATATCCCACAACTGAACCCCACCCGGTTTATGTGGCAATATTCGCAAAGTGAACACACAAATAAATAGAGGCCTGAGAAACCTGTACTTTTTCATGACAGTTTCTTTGCAAATAATGCTCTCAGTTAGTTTTCTATAGCTACTTGATAAGAAACTATTCTATTCTCATTACAGGCTCTTGATGAGATTGCCTCACAGAGACAAACATAAAATCATTGTGCTAAACGATGTTGCCCATTTCTCTTTCTAAAATGATATTACAACTAGATTTTGTTCTGTATATTCTATCTGCTGGTTTTACCTTTATGGTTTAATGACTAAAGACATTCATTCTGCAACTAAAGTGGTTAATCAAGATAACAGCTCTATCTGGCTTTATGTGACTTTGGTTTCTCTCCAAACTTCTATTGGAGGCAGATTTCATTAAAGGATGGTACCTGTGCCAACTTGAGGTCTTAGAATGCAAGGAGGTTCCCTGGCCTAGCACTCTCATTGAAGAGAAGTATTGTATTGAGGACAGAGGGTGGCCCTTAAAAAATTCTGCCTTCGAGTGTAAAATCAACCTTTTGACCGGTCGTACTCATCAGGTTCTTCAGCCCTCCATTCTTTGTTTTCATTATTTTTGTTGCATTCTTTTCTTTCCATTTTTTTTCCATGTTATTCTTTTTGCTCCTGCAATAATAAGCTATGTCATTTATAATTTGAGTATGTCTCTACGATAATATTAATTTTTTCCCTATGATTTTGGGGCAGTGGTAGTTATAAGGGCTTTTCAATTTGTTTTGATATTTTTATTGTTGACATGCTGGTGTGATCAATGAAAAATCTTTTGACAAGTTTTAGGAATGGTGCTTGATCGGCTTGATCACCATGAAAGCAGCAATTGCAGGATTTTTAGTGGGTTTTTTTTTAGCCTGCCTTAAGTTTGCTTCGTAGTATGGTATTAGATGCTTATATATATATATATATATATATAGGCAAGTGAAAAATGCATGGAATTAGATGCTGGCGAATGGAGAAGAAAAGAAAGAAATGCTTTTCTTACGTATATCAGTAACTGCACTATTTGGAGACTCAAACTATTCCTCCGTTGACAAGTAGTCATATGATGCAGATTCGAGCACAATTGGCTGCCTGTGGTGCACCTATAGTGGGCGACTCGATGTACATGCCAGCTGCAATTGCAGAGATCACAAGTCCTGGACTTAACCCATTTGGAAAATACAAGAAAAAATATACAACAGAGAATGATAGAGAAACAGCAGTTGCAGAGTGGATTGCACAGCATGGAAAGGAACCTGGAGTTGCTATTGGTCTTCAGGCATGCCAGATTTCTTGGGATGATGGAGAGCACTTTTACAAGGCTGGATCTCCATGGTGGACGTGAGAAATGGAATAATTTTGCTGATAGGAGGCAGAAGAATCAGGGTCAAGTACAAATTTCAGTATTTTCTTCACCAAAATTGAGGTCAGTTCCTCTTATCACAGTTGCTTAAAAGATCCAATACCATACTTCTGGCTGGCCCATCTCATTGAGTGGAAGTTTACCTTTAGTTTTTGCTGTCATAAGCTCCTAAAATGCAGGCCCCAATGATAATGCCAAACATATCCTTTGGATTTGAAGCCTAATGGAGTTGCATACAAGGATGGATGACTAGCATATGATATCAAACATGAAAGCGAATAATATTACAATAATCCATTTACAGCCATATTTTTGTTTCTTTTAGCTTCATACAAGATTTGGCAAAAACATTAGGGATTCTTTAATATTGGCAATATTCTTTATTGTTCTTTGACAATTAGGGTTTTGACTAAGCTGTACTTTGCAATGAATAATTTGTACCAAGTAGCTGATAATTTTGGAGTTCTCTTCAGTGTGCCATAATCAACATGGTGTAGCCCAAACCTTTTTGTATATCCGTATGTCCACTCGAAGTTGTCAAGCAAGGACCAGGCAAAATACCCCCTCACATCTGCTCCTTTTCTGATCATATAGAAAAATAACCAAATATACTCTCTGAGAACTAACAAAGGTGCACTCACACTTAAATTTTAGAAGCAACCAAATCATCTCTAGAAATAACATTCCCCCCTGTGGAATTATGGGATGCTTAAATCAAGTGCTTTTGATCACTTCAAAAGCACTTGATTTAAGCACTTCATATGGCTATTATCATTTCTTTAAGTTCTTTATCATCATGTCGTGGGATGTTGACATATTCTTACCTTACAGCTGTCGATAGTGCATCTAAGTAGGCAGCCATGTACTCCACTCTTTTGACATCATAAAGAAATTCTTCAATGGTGGAATTAGGATCATTCTCATCAACGTACCCTACCAGATCCATTACATACATATCAGAACATGCAAGAAAGTTATGCATCAAAAGGACTTTCCAAATCTGTACACACCATTTTCTGTAATGAACATGGGTATACCACTGTATCTCTCTTTTACATAGGTAACCATTTTCTCCATTCCTTGTGGGTAAACATATAGCCAGGCCAATGCAGTCTGCACCAATCAAGGAGGTTCAGCAATTTGTTGAGAGTGCAAAGTTAACTTGAGATGATGTTGATGAGCATGGTTACTTACTGATTCTCCAATGGAGACACCATCCTTTTGTGGAGTTTGTCGACAGAATCCTTCTGTCCTGGAGGCTCCTTTTCCAGGTTCACACAAGGAGAAAATGCAGTCCTGGGCGTACAAGCTAGTGTAGTGGTTGATGCCAATGAAATCTAATGCCTTATTCAGTTTCTTCCTATCGTTGCTTGAAAATTCTGGTAAAATGGATCCAAGAATTGTATTCATCTCTTCAGGATATCTTCCAAATATAATTGGGTCCAAGAACCTGCATAATTTGGTTAGAACTTGTTATATCTCTTTTCTCATGCATATTCATTTATCTGTGTATTGTGCAATCTATGTATGCTGATGACAGATGAAACCTACCAGTTCATAGAGAAGGATTGAGCTCTATCAGCAGCTAACTTGTCTGCTGTGGAGTTGCTGAAGGGTTCAATCCACTTAGCATGCAATACAATCCCAATGCTACCTCCTTGTTTTTCCTTCAAATTACCCTTTATGAGTTTATATTGATTATACGAATGTTTCTCATAGAAATCTAGAGTAGATTTGTACAACAGTGAACTAACTGAATGTTTAACTTCCTGTTTTCCTGAAACTGTTGAGTTGCTTGGATGTTTACTTGTGTTAATACCTGGTATTGTCTTCTGTATATATCAACAACTGTAGCATGAGATAGGATGATGTTATGGGCTGCAACAAAGGGTTCCTTCTCTGAGTCCCCATAGGTACAGTTGCCATAAGAGCTCGAGCAGCGAGATGGTGGATAGCTGCCACTACGGTAACCAGCTATAACTTGGATGTTAGGTTCATTGAAGGTAACCCAGTACTTCACCCTGTCTCCAAAGGTTTTGAAGCAGATGTCTGCATAGTATCTAAACTCCTCCCTGACATACATATATATGGAGTTAAATTTAGTACCCTAGTGGCTTGTCCATGTGCATTGAGTCTATGCAGGCTAGATGGAGTGTAAGGTACTTACTGTAATTTGGGACTCAGCCAACCTCCAAATGTATCCTCAAGTTCTTGGGGAATGTCAAAGTGAGTCAATGTTACAAATGGTTCCAACCCTGTAACTAGCAGAATTCAGAAAACCAAATCAACATAGAAAACTAGAGAGATTTGACTGAAATGGTTGTAATACCTTTGAGCACAAGAGCATCAATGAGTTTGTTATAGTGGTCAATCCCAGCTGCATTCACTTCTCCAAATCTCCCTTCTGTTTCCAAAACTCAATTGAGTTTCAGTTGAAATTTTAATCCAAAAAAAGAGAAAAAAAGGAAAAGGAACCTACTTGGTAGAATTCTTGCCCATGAAATTGAGAATCGGTAGCTGTTGACTCCAAGAGAGACCATTAGATCTATGTCTTCCTGTTGCATTGATGACCACCCAAAAAGGTCACAAGCTTCTATAATCAATCCCACATTAAAGAAAAAGAATTACTCCATCCTACTTGTATTGATGCCCAACTTGACTTTGGCTTATGGCTAATTTTTGGGTTTGCCTAAAACTGGCCCCAGCAGGCCCAACTTCTTATTAGCTTGATTGGGGGTTTTAAGCTTTCTGCAATGGACTTAGCCTATTGTCAAGAATTCTAAGACATTTGACTTCAAGCTCACTTTTGAAATACCCCAAAAGTAAAAAGAACAAAGGGAAGATTTGCAAAAGGTTGAGCGGCTGGAGGGCTGTGCAAGGCAGATGACAGAAGTACTCAATTCTTGGCTGGCCCAAACCAGTGTAAGCATTATTGAGCAAGTACTGGTGTCCCTCCTTGTACAAGATTGTAATATACCATAAAATCTCATGTATTTACCAACTCATTGGAAAACTTGTGAGAGAAGGTTAAATGGAAATACCAAGTAACGATGATAATGATCCACAGCAATATCTCCAGTACTGCCATCCCTTATCTTACCTGCAAGAATCCATATGCCTCTTTGTTCTTCAAAAGTGGGGGAAAAAGATTGCATAGTTTATATATATAGTATGCAAGCAAAAAAGTACACCTGGTTCATGAGAGAAAACATCCCAATTGCTCAAACCTTTACCATCATTCAGAAATGCACCTTCAAACTGCAAAATATGAAGAAGAAAATGTACCCATAGAAATGGGGTGTGTTTACTGTAATTTGGACAACAGGATAATCAAGAAACAGATTTCAGAAAACAAAATATGAAGAGGGGAGCATAAGAAGGTGGGAGAACCTGATAAGAAGAAGATGCAGTCCCAAAGAGGAAGTTGCTGGGAAATAGAGAAGGATCACCACCCAGATTCTGTTTCAGGGTTTCAATGAGGCATGATACTGAGACAATTGAGAGCAGGAACTGCGAAAGAAAGAAAACTTTGTGAAGACAAGACATGTTCATGGCTGTGAAACCCAAGTTACATACCATCCAAATAAATATACTTCAATGGGTGCTCGTACTGTTTTGAAACCAACAGACGAATAAAGTTTACCTGCTCTGTATCAAATTGGGCCCGATAGATGTCAAATCTACTTTTTATAACTATATATAGATTCTGTTTCAGTTAAATTATTGCTTCCATTACTGTTTGCATTATTTGAGCAATACTATGAATCAATTTTCACTTTTCACTGATTTCATCTTTAATATAGTGAAGTGTTTATGGACTCAGGCAAGATAACAAACAATTAAGCAGCTCCAGCAAAATACAGATTTGGCTGGTCCTCAAAAGAAGAACAAAAAGGGCATGGCAGGCTGTAAACACGCAGATTCTTTTATCACAGCAATTCCTTGTTCAGTGGCTGATTTTGGAGTTTGCTATAAAATCCTGGTGCCTGCTTTCAAATGATTAGGCCCTTAACAGGGGACAATGAAATCAATAATTGTGCTCAATTATTATGAAAACCTGTTTCATTTTAACTTCTCAAATTGTTTTAGGAGAGAACTACAGTCGAAGAATTAAACTGCCAACCTCCCAAAAGTTAAGGTCGTCTTTGGTTCTGATTTTTTAAAATAGCTTTCTATTTTTCATAACCTATAAACACAAAAGTATATTTGATAATCAGAACATCTTTTTAATTGTTTTCATTTCATATAAAACACTTAATATAAAAGTTATTTCTAAAACATATTTAAAAATATAAAAATTGAGTTAAGAATATTTTAATTTCTTAAATAGACATTATTGTTCTATGAAAAATTTTCCAAAAAATTGTTCTAAAAAATCGATTTTAAAAAATTGTTCTCAACAATGATTTTTCAAAAACACTTTTTAAATAGAACCTAAATTGATTGTCTTCTCAAACAGTGTTAATGAAAATGAAGTTGAGCATTACTCTTCAACTTGACATGAAATACATATTTTCACCCACTAATTGATGGACAAGGAAAAGTGTGTTTAGTAGTGATTTTAGGAAGCGTTTTTAATATTTTTAATATTTAAAAGATAAAAACATTTTAAGAATGTGTTTAGGGTTGACAGTATTTTGAAAAGCGTTTCTAGTCTTTTTAATATTTAAAAAATAAAATTTTTAAAATGTCAAAAAAAACTAAAAAACACTTTTCAAAATCAAGTTCCAACCATTCCAAATAGATACACCAAAATGGCACTATGTCCTAATAATTTTCAAAAGCAAATACCATAGATTGCTGGAAAAAAAAAAAAAAAGTGAATGACCCCAGAATGATCCAACTGCGTTTCCAACATGGCAAAAGAGCAGCTTAGCATTGGATCATCACAATACTAGATTGAAACGGTAAGGTTATGTTTGACTCCTCAAAAGTAGTAATAAGGAAAAGAAAAAAAATAATTCTATCATATTTGGTTATATGATATATAATAATATTTAAAATAAATGAAATAAATTTAATATAATATATAAAAGTAATTTATTAATTTAAATCCTTCTTATTTTCTTTTTCAGATGCTGTCCCATATATTTTTTTGGGAATCAAACATAGAAGGTCGATTATAGAAGGGTAACACAAAAATTAACTAAATGCCATGAGTCCATGAGGGCGCCATAATTGTAGGAGAAGGTAAAAAGAAAGGCGGAAGTTGTCAACTCTATGACAGAATCATGTCAATGCTTTACGAAAAGCAACAAACTTAGGTAAGCAAGGGATCATAATGCTACTCCCAAGATAAAAAAGAATAAAAGTAGAAAAGCAAAAGAGCAAGAGCATTTACTTTGATATAGGGGAAGAAAACAATTTAGATGCTCACTTAAAAACAGTAAAACATAGGAACAAACACAACACCTACAAAAATGGAAATATGAGAAAGAAAACAAATTTAACAGACACACAAGTGATATTTATGAACTCAGAAAAACTTCAATTAGGGTAAAATTGACAATCATAAGACATGCAATTAAAGTTGTGATATAACCCAATGACAAGATATGGCCCTTGGACAGCCGGACAAATTCCAAAAATGTATCTCTTCTTGAAATCGACTACCTTAAGGCATGGATGGCTAGTAAAATCACATTGATTAGATATTCTTATTATTGGAATTGTGTATTTTTTATTTTTATATTTACTGATTAGATGTGTATGGCACACCAGCTGGTCACCAATATTTGACCACAAAACCTATCATGGATCAAGAAGGGTCAATCTAAAGGGTGGCCCATTTCAATTTGCAGACAATATATATTTTTTTGATAAATTAAAGTAAAAAGAGCCTCAAGAAAAAAAGCCTAAGGTATACAAGAAACCCACGAAGTCTCAAACAAAAGAGTACAAAATAAGACCCTTCACAAATACCCAACCATTAAAAAAAACTTACTAGAGTTAACGAGCAATCATCTAAAAACAACTTAGACTAAAACCATAAAAAGCAAACAAAACCGCTTTTCAACTTTTGGATAGAAAAAAAACTTGTCATCAAATGCAATGTTATTCCTTGCCTTCCACATCGTCTAAAACAAATACAAAGGGGTTGTTTGCTAAACCTTCTTGCATCTTTTGCCCACAAAAGAACCATATCAACTAGATAGAGTATCTCTAACCGATGAAAAAAGCATCCCGGACACCCCAAAAAGTACAAAAATCAGCTCCCATAAAACCCTTACCATTTCACAATGGAGTAGTAAATAATCTATGGATTCTTCATGTCCAAGACACAAGAAACACCGATTTGCTAAAGACCAACCTCGTCTTTGAATTTGATCTAAAATTAGAACCTATGGATATTGTCAATCATTTTAAGGAAACTTCCCTACACAAAAACAACTTGAGAAGGTTTGAATGATTTCTACCACCAAACTACATGACCCATTAAGTCAAAAATGTTTTCCTTTGGGCACCACAGCACCTCACTCCATCCAATCGATTAAAGAAATAAAAATAATACATAAATAAATCATTCCAGCAATTATTCAAAACATGCAATTGTACATAAACTCCTGAAAATTTAGGGTTTTGAAATCTGATTTGGTGTTACAAATTTTACACAACAAAAGGATGAGACAAACACACAGTTATTTAAGTAAGAGCTAACCTGCTTTTTGGAGCATTCTAAACTCTGAGATTTTAATCTTGTTCTGTTTTCCTATAAAGGAGCAAAATTTGTAATAAATACAAAGAGAAACTTCTTAAAATAATATATTTCCTAATGAAGCCGTTACAGCCTAACTCAAATGATAAGAGGTTGGGGTTAGGTTGTGGGAGGTTCCACATGAAAAAGGCAAAAAAAAAAAAAAAAAAAAAGAAAAAAAGAAAAGAAAAAAGAAAAAATTTATCTATCAAAAAGGGGAAAATAGAAAATAATAAAAAACCAAAAATTTACTTACTGATGAAGGGATTGATTTACTCCAGATCAAGGGTTCTGGCCTGCCCCATCACCATTCAAGTTGGTGGCAGTTCAAGAAAAAGTTGACAAGGTTCAGATTAACTGCAAGTCTCAAACATATCACAACCAACCAGTTGCTACCAAAAATCACCTAGGAGGCTAGGATGAAAAAAAATCATGCCTTTCCAAGTAACTGATTTGTTAATTGATGGAAGCATATAAAATAATCTCATTGGAAGGAGAGGGAAAGAATAAAATCACAAACAACTACAAAGTTCAACTTTCTGTTTTGATACGCTAGTGCGACATTTTACTTCCCAAAATATTATTCAGAAACAACACACTATTATTCTTGTGTTTTCAGGATCCAACACTGAAAAAAGTACAACTCATAGAACAGTGACAAGTTTCCTCTCTCACAAACTAAAAAATTAGTATGAAAAATAAGGCATTCATGAAATCTAAAGCTTTTATTCTGACAAGTTACTCAAGCTGCACTTCTCGCTTTGGGGGATCTAGTTGTAGATAGTGAAATGGATCAGTTGGTTCCTCCCTGCACATGAAATAGAAGATTCACAATAGAAAATTCAGTTAAGATCCGTAATGTGAATGATAAAAACCAGTGAAAAGAGTGAACCAGTGCTGTGCAAGGCATAGAAAATCTTATGATTTGCTACCCATGTCACGTACATTTCTCACATTTATATTTATTGCCTATCAAAAACAAAAATTCCCACATTTAATGAGGGAAACAACTTATGATTAACAGTTGATTTTATTTCTAGATCAATGATGTTTAAGTGTTCACCCCATTATGGGCCTGGTAATACTGTGCTCTTAGTAGAAAGGCTAGAAAGATGAGAATGCACTGCCACTAATAAATCCAAAAATTGAATGATTGTGTACCTAGTTAATCCCATAAAATTGACATGATATGTACACATTCCAACCAACACAACCTTGCCCCACGTCTCCATCTTCAACCCAAGAAAGAAAAACACATGCTTTATATCTTTTGAGACAAAAGAGAAAGGGTTAAACATTAGGATAGAGGATGAAGCATACCCAGGTTTGGAACGCATGCACTGCCAGAAGAGCTTGAAAGGACCTGGTACTGTCTTAAATGGGTTTCCTTCAAAACAAGCCTACAAATTTTATAAGACAACAATGTGTGAAATCCAAGACATCAAAATCTTCACTACAAAGAACCAAAAAAAAAAATATGCCACAAAGAAGCTTCAAATGCTAAGATCAAGTTCAAGAGCATGACTTGAGAGTTAAGTATACATATATATATATTGACATTTAGGCCAGCTCCATTTCAAAATGAATAGTGGAAATAGGAATTTCAGGAAGAAACCATCTAGATTTTAGATCATACTGCTTATAACAACATTTCACCAAAATCAGAGTAATACACAACAGCAACCACAACCCTGAACCACTGAAAATTTGCCCTGAAAAAATTCCAAAAGGATAGCCATTTATAGATGGAAAAAGGGGTTTGTGACAGACACCCATCAATTACATCTAAAACCATAATAACACTCCAGTCAGACACAACCCTTAAGGCCCAAAAAATTCACAATTAGTCCAACCATTGTAGCCCTCAGCTTCTCTTTATTTCTCAATGTCCTTTTGTTAATGAAAGAGCTAGAATCGACTCCGACGTCTACAATACAATTTTCTATCAAAAACAACAACACGTCTCGGAAACAAACACTAACACAAATTCAAAACAACCCCATCGTTCATCATCATTGACAGACACACTACCACACTACCCTGCTAATATTATTTCCTGCTGAAACAAATACAACAGAGCCCATTTCTACAAAATCAACCAAAACCTACCAAACATTTAATAACAAATAAAATCCAATATTAGGGAATTAAAATGGGCCACTTCATTGGGGTTGGATGCCGAGAAAATTAAAGAAAAAAGATAAACAGAACAAAAATTAGGGTGATTTACTTGAATAACATCCTCGGCGCGATCGTTGCAGCGATGGGCCTTGGGTTGACGATGTTCTCCCTCTGGTGTTCCCCACGGGCTCTCTCTCCTCGGCACTGGTCGGCTACTCATTTTCTTCTTCCTTGATTTCTCTGGCGACGCTGACTGCCTTTTCACTTCTACTTGGATCAAACATCTCAATTTTTCTCAGGCCTTCAAACAGGCCGGGCCGACTGAAACCCGAAATCCTCGCTGGAGCCCAGCGCTGGGCCCAAACATTTATTAAAATATTTTATTTTTGAATAAAAATACATGCAAAAATGTCATTTTATAAAATGTTTAAAAATAAAATAGAACTTAATAAAATGCATGAAGCTTATTAAAGGTTCAAGGCCAAAAACACACCAAATGAGAATTTAGAAGTACAGTAATCTTTTATATATTTTTTAATTTTGTTTAAAATTTTGAGGGAAAATGGGAGAAAGAAAAAATAGAAAATAAAAATAAAAAAGGAAAAGTTGAATCTTAATAACCTTTAAATTTGCCACTAAACTAAACTTATTTATTCATTTGGAGTAAATTTGTCATTAAATTAGGATTGATTTATTCCATCTTATTGTTAGTCACTTATAAATGTTAAGTCAAGTTTACCACGAAATTAAACATTTTTCAAAAACAAATTTTAAATCTAAACTACTTAAAAATATTTATCAAATTGGTCCTTTAATCACATCCGTATCCACTTTGTTATTTTTTTGGTTTTGTATGTTATTTTTATTTGGTTGTTGACATGCAAAAAATATATCCAACACCACACTACGTGGCAAGGACATACATTAGTAAATAATTTTAAAACAAATCATAATGAGGCATTTTTTATTTCCAAAAAAGATCATTTTTATTGCAAACTTTGTTGAATCTGTATCTAGACAATCATAAATAGAAATTTTCAAATAATTTATTCAAAAGGTTAAGATATGAAAAATCCATTGCAGGGCTGGTGACCATATTGTTTGGTAAGAGGGCCGTGACCTTTACTGATGAGATTGGGGTAACACCTCTTCTGCCTCCCCAAAGGGCAAGGTTCTGGTACAAGTCTAGTCCCCACTCCCCACTCCCCATGAATCCCCCCAACACTGCATTTCTGCTGTAATTTTAGCTGATTAAATTCCCAGTTTTCCAATCATTAAGCAAGAAGAGGACTACCACATCAGCTCGGAAAAACTGGAAAGATCCCAACCCACACACCCAGCTCATTTGTATGCTGAGCTGCCATGGTGGATTTCTTACAGGTTTGTTGTGATCAGCAGGGAAAACAGATGAACTATATTCAAATGAGTCATGGAATCAGAAACTCATTATTTACGTCCAAAATACAGCAAGTCTCGACCAGTGTTTTTATTTACTACAAAACATTTTCCGGGAGAACAGGGGAGAAGAGGAGAGGAAAACTATAATCTGCCTAGTTGCCTGTACGATGATATTCACCGAAATATTATTGTGATCTTGATGATAAAAACCCGCAGAGTTGAATCAGCTGATAACAATGCTTCCAGCCAAATTGACTCCTCAGTGTATCTATCTCATCATCTACATTGCTTGGGAAATTCCAAGTTACTTGGTCTCCTCACTGCTTTGCCTGCTCAAAAACGAATAGAAATGAATATTTCCATCAGCAGCCATTCAAGCTTCAACTAGAGATGATTTGGTATCATAAAATAAGTTTTATCATTTGGTATGCAAAAAGAAAAGAAACACTGCAAATACAGTTGGTAAACTGGCATCTTCCTATGAGTTTTAAAACCTAATCCAAATAAATAAGCGACAAAAATTAATAATTCAATACAGAACAAAGGTCCTTTACGACTATCACCATCTTCCTATGAGTTTTCATCCCCACAGTATTACGTTAAACTCCTCCACAGCCAAGTCCAACTATCACCATATCCAGTGATCAGTGTCTATTCAGTGTTTGCAAAGGTTGCATTCAAAAGTAGAGGGTGTCCCCATCAAAAGGCATATTGTCAAATGGTGCCTTATCATTTGGATGAAGGGTTTCAACTCTTCTAACATGAATATGGAAAACCATTAACAGATAGTTTAAGCAGAGAAAATAATCATATGATCATAAGAAAAAAGAAAGGCAGAATATGAAACATGGGTCTCTATCCATTCAACCATACAGTTACATGAATTTGCATTAGCATTAATTTCATAGGGCAGCATATGCATGTGGAGGAACTCTAGTACCACTGCCTTCAAATTTTCAGTATCTGTGGAGTCCACATGGTATGCACAATAATGCTGATATTGCAAGGGCAATGGTTACATTATTGGGCTGGACAATTTTTTTTTTATTAAATTAAACAAGTAAAAGAAGGTAAATTGTATTGAAATTTTCCTGCCTTGTATCAGTTGTATGATTGAATCTATGCCTCTTAAAACTAAATGCTTGCAGAACTCCCCAAGGTAACAAGGGAAAAATGGCTGTCAAGAAAGATAATTAATTTGGACCTCTACTATCGCTCGCTGTTCTGCATTTTCATTTTTTGTTTTCCTTTTTCCTTTTTCCTTTTTGCTGCCACAAAACAAATGGCATAGAAATAATGCCAACAGAGAGCAAGTTGTCTGCATTTATGACTAGGCATTTTGGTCCCCACACCCAAAAAAATACAATAATAATAAGAAGAGAATTCTGTGCTGTTAAACTCAAATCAAAGGGATAAGAATTTACCTGCGAATAGAGAAACGTTCCAAGGATTGCAATGGCAGCTCCAAGGGCATTGACGGGTTGGACAGGTGTATGGAAGATGATGATGGAGGAGACTATGACAGAAATCCGCTTCATCGTGTTTCCTATGCTAAACGTCAAGGGAGAGATCTGATCCAGGGACATGTATGATACCTGATTATACAAGTGATAGAAGACACTCTGAGCCGCCACCCACCTACACATACAAATTAGAACCACACATACTTCACGTTAGTAAGGCATCAAAGAAGTCAAAATTCTAAAAATAGAGCGGTGCCACTAGTTTATTGAAAACTATCACATCAGAATTGCTGCTTCTATTCGATGAAACAATCAGATGAGGGCAAGATACAAGCCACTTTCCAGACAACATATAAACATCAAGGGAACAACAGAATATGAGCTTGGCAAACATAGGTACATTAATGAAGGTAATAGATCTTCAGCCAACAGTTGAAACATAGATGGTTATTAGTGGTCAATTTACAGTGGTCTATAATTTGAAACCAGATGCAATGCTGATTTGTTCTTGGAAGACTAGAAATGATTCAAAGTTAATTAAAGGAAGGAAAGAAAAAAAAACCCTACTAAACTCAGATGAATTGCATATGATATCAAACATAACCGTTCACTACTAACTAGTGTCATCAAGAAAAAGAATGATATAATGAATTGGATGAATATGACCACCAACTTGGGTTAACTCTGGATTGCATATACAATTTGAACCCCTATGGACCACAGTATACTCACTAACCAACAAATTTTCTTTGAAGGGCATGCACTTTGAAATAATTCAAGACAGATTCGTTACATAAACTAACAAGTTTTACAGGTAAAACAATGTAGTAATTTGATGAGAATTGCAAGTCATTGTATTTACCATATGAAATTTGGTCCAATCTGAGAGATAGCTTTTTGCCAGCCAGCCGCCCACATCTGGGGCCCTTCCACAGCAATGGCGAAAGGTGTGAGAATCAAGAGAGACAACATGGAAAGACAGGCATAGTAGTTCATTCCCCCAACGGACTTCCCCTTCATCCCTCTCTTTGAGAATATGTTCCGGAACACAAATGCCAGATTTGAAATCATAGCCCCCATAAACCCTAGAACATAGCAACACAAATTCAGAACTTGAAAAACCCATAAGAAATATCATGATCATCACATCAAAATCAAGAGAATTTGGAGACCATCAATTTCAATCTTTAATATTAATCAATCCTTCTCACCAGTCATATTGAAGTTGAGTTCAGTGACAGCAGCCAGTGCGCAGCCTCCAATAATTGGCAGAAGTGAGAAGTAGACCGGCACCGGAAAGGTCTCGCCTAAGAGAAACCTTGAAACCAAGACACTGAAAGCAGGCTCACCACTCTTGATGATGTGGGTGAAGGAAACTGCAACTTTTGACATGCTAACAGTTGCTGCCACATGCCCAATTGTATGAGCTACTGCAACCTACACAACAAAAGCCATTCAAATTACACTAAAGCTTTGTTTGTCTGCTGAAAAACTTCAGGAAAAAGACAAGAATTTTGAATTTTGAATTTAGGCAAAACCAGAACTTCCACTCAGCTGGGCTTCATGCAATTGTTTGGCTCATCACCAGTTGGGTTTTCCATTATTTTAAAAATCGGAAATAATGGAAAAGAATCAAAATTCGATTTCCTTTTCTTATCAGAACTAAAACAAAACGCCAAAAACCCCAAATCCAAATTCTTTAAAAAGAAGAATTTAATTTTTCTCACAGGAAAGAGGGTTTTCCAGAAGTCCAAATCGGTCTTGGGCGGTTCAGCGATCCTCACAGCCCAGGAGATCAACATCATCAGCGACCCAGTTGCGAGCGACAGAGTTGAGGTGAGCCAAGGATAAGGAAAAGCGTTCAAAACCTTCTTGTTGTATATATTGAACACCACATTCAGAGCCCACCAAGTCGCAAAATAAATACCAATCTTAAGCTTCTGGGCAGCCTCCGATCGCGCCTCCTGGTCCGAAAGTTCAATGTTGAGGTCCAAAGGCTGCGATCGTTCCGCCTCATAAGCCCTGCAAACGCTACTGGACTTGGAACTAATTGATCTGGACCCAAACCCTTCAACCGAACAAATGTACAAGGGTTTTGCAGAACACTTAAACCCCTGCACATTTGCAGAACTGGGCACTGAAACAACATCCGATTTCGCCACACACCGCTGCCTTCTGGGCAAGAAATCACACCGAGTGAAAGACCCAGTTGATTGTTTAATTGAAGAAATCATATTTCTCCACAAACAAACTCAACAATCAAAACAACAAAGAAGAAAGAAACTCAATAAATGGCTTGGAAAACTCAGGTTTGACGGACGGGTCGAGAAGGGAAAGAGGTTCTGACGAAAAGCAGAGAAACGAGGAGAGGAGTTGGTGGGCGAAGATTTGTTGAGAAAAACGAAGAAAGAATGGTAAATAAATAAAGAAATGAAAAGAAACGAGAACCGTGAACGATCTTTTCCAAGAAACAGAGAGAAGCAATAGCTTATATAGAAAAGTATGGGCTTTTGGGGTCGTTTCAGCTGTCAGCAGTGACAGCTGCTCGTTTCATGGCTTCTTTCCTCCTTGTCTATGATCATGAATAAATAGAAAATCAGCATGAAGCCAAATTTATTTTTTTATTTATTTTTATTTTTTTAATATAAATGAACGATTGATTTTTGGTTCAGGGAAATCATTGATTTCTTTTTGTTTTGATTCATTTAAAGTCAGATTTCTGAATATATTAAGTGATCGTGGGGATTTTTTAGTTGTAAATTGATATAAAAAAAAAAAAGTTAAAGTTTAAATTCACCAATAATTTTTTTTGAAAAACACCAACAATCAAATGGTAAATTTTTTAAAAAGTATTTATAAATCGATTTTTGGAGGAAAGTTGTTAGAAATCTTACAACTTGAGTAGAATCTTTTTAAACATATTTTGGTCATTTTGTATGAAACAAAATTTATTTAGATTATTTATTAGAATGAGATTTTTAAAATAAAAATTTATTCTTATAAAAATAAAATTTAAATTTAAATATCTTTCTCTTCATACCATTTTGAAAATGTAATCACAAAATGTCACATATTTTTACTTAATATATCAAAATTGATGTATTTCTACCATTACAGGCCAACGTCGAATGTGTGATATGGTACTGAATGATACTATAATATTTTTGTTTGATGTACAAAAAATAAATTAAAATCACTATTTTTAGAGTAAATACTAAATATCAACCAAGTAGTTGTAAATTTTAGTTTGATTTCTAATGGAACGGGAGGAATACATGGGGTTGAACAATTGTTCTTGGAGACGACAATGCCACTGAAAAAGACTGAATAGTTTGGTGGGAAGCACTGAAATCTGAAGACCAAAAAACGTGTAGATTTCCCCCAGTGGGGTCTGTCTTCTCCTCTGAAATTTTCAAATCAAAATTGCACACCTACGGTTGAAACTTGGGACAGCTGTATGAAAAAATACGGCTCTCCTGTGTTGACTGGCTCAAGCTGCAATGTTGGAGCAGACAGCAGGGAGCCGCTGTGGCTGCCGGGAGGAGGAAGCAATGGTGAGACCCCAAGTGGGCTGTGGGCTCTTGGGTGGTGGGTTTTCTCAGGGTAGTTGGGGGAGTGTGATGTACTGATGTGCCATGGTCTGTAGGCAGATGGGAGGAAGATGTAGAGGTGCTGCTGGGCTGGTGGCCACCTAACTTAGAGGGGGCATTGCACAAGTGGGTTTGATGCTTGGTATATGCCAATTTCATTCGCCCAAGGTCAAGGGAGGTTCAAGCTTAGAATTTGGTACCCACATAGAAGTTAGGTGTAGAATGGGCATGATCGACTTTGCAGTTGGTCAATATTTGAGACTTCTTCACAAGGAGATTTGTTTGCGTGAACATGTTTACTACATTATGCGAATACATACACTTTACTCTCGGAATCTTTGGCTTATTTTATGTTTCACCCTCCCGTTGTCGAAACTCAATATTTTACCTTCAAATTTGTTAAAAAGCCTTTCTTAATAAATAATAAAAAAAAGAATAAAATGTAATGAATGATACCTATTATTCAAGTTCAAAATTACCGTACTTTGTAACTACATGTGTAAATTATAAATAACTCTGCGAACATTTCTTAAAACCCTATTATGTTCGAGCTTAATCCTCATAGACAATTTTCCCTTATTTACTATCTCTCTAAACTTACATAATTCAAAATTTAATTTTTCATTAAAACATTATTTCTAAGAAAATCATCAATATTATGGTGTAAGATACATAAGTTACACACAAATCACACTCATACGATATAATCATATATATACATGTACATACATTCCTTGCACGTAAATTACAAGTATACACATTTAAACACACACATGTATACACACGGACACACCCCTTGGCACACCAATCACATGTATCAACATTTGGATGAACACGTGTATACACATGCACGTGCACTCATCACACACGTAAACACAAAAATAATTAAAATAAATTATTTTTCTATAAATATAGATGCAAAATACTAAATATACATATTAGAAATGTATTGTAATATTTAATTACCACTTATCATATATTTTCATTAGGTAAATAAGTTTTGTTGAGTTTAAGCCAAACCCTAAAAAATGCTGTTCCCTTTTCTATTTCTGAGTGTTGGCAGCCGCACTTTACATTTATCATTTTTTTATTGATCAATAAATAGATCAACATTTTACTTCTTACCTGACAATCATTTCTAAGAAAATCATTGAGAACTCATCATACCCGACAATTTTTCAAATACTCAAGAGCTCATAGGCAGATTGAAAAGGTAAGTTATTATTATTGTTTGCAAATCAATTTGTTACTTATTCAATCATATTCACATATAATTATTTTGTATATTTGCATAGATTAGTGGATTGACTTGCATAGTTTATAATAAAAAATCCTAATTTGGTTTCTAACCCTAGTGCTAGCCCTTAAGATGCCCTACGAGTAGTTATTTGATAAACCCTCCACCAATGGGAAGAATTGATTTAAGAAAACCCTTCAATGGAAAGTCAATATGAAATTTTGGACCAAAAGTAAGTTTTACTTATCCTACCTAAATTTGTTTCAAATCCGAAAAAAAATAAAATTATTTGATTGGTTAATCGAGTCTTTTGTTTGGCTATTTTTAATTCATTTATTCTAGGGATTTTATGAAAGGGAAAAATAAAAATTAATTTTTGGGCTAAGGAAAAGCTTATTAAATAGCTTTGAATGACATATATAATTGTAGCTAGGTAAAGATTAAACCCAAATCTATTCCAAAGGAATTTCTAAAATAATTATGAAAAAAATAAAGGAGTAGCAATATTAATTAAAGTAGAAATGTTTATAAAAAAATACAACTTTTTTTTCTCCTACCTATGTCTAGTTGGTTGTAAATATGATTTAGATTTTTATTATATGCACATATCACTTAGAATTTACGCAAGATTTTATAAAATTTTAAAATGATTATTTATCTATTTTATAATTTTCTTATTTAAATAATGATTTTTAATAATGTGAACCATATGGTGAATACAATGCATCGCAGACCACTAAAAATTCACACACTAATTGTTAGTTGCATGATCCTTTATATAAGTTACTAATTAAAAAATTATTGAGCTTCATAAATTTAATATTACAAGTTTAGATTTCATAAAAAGAAGAGAATTAGAAGGCATAGCAAAGAAAGGGTAAAATATCAACTAGAAACTTCAAGTTTGGATGATTTAGAATCAATTTGAAAAAAAAAAAACTCATAATTTGTAAACACAAATATTATAATATTATTTCATGAATATAATTATCATCTTATTTTGCATTAGGACAAATAAAAAAAAGGATTAATTAAATAATTGAGACAATTATGTTTAAGGGTCTTTATATTTTGATAATTGTTCTAACTTCCATAAAAAGATACATAACTGATGTTAAATCCACAAATATTTATGGACATAAACATTCTTTACTATTAATATGCATCTATTTGGATGTTTTTCTTGTCATATAATGTTTTCAAAATCAAATAATTAAAGATATATATTCATACAAGGAAGAAAGTTTCTATCACTATATAAGTATGAACTCCTCTTAATCTTATAAACGTGTTTTAAAACTGTAAAAGTCTATTTAAACTTAGAGTAGACAATATTTACATGATTAAATATGAACCATTATAAAATGGTATAGAGCTGATCAACAATTCGATATGAGAGTTTATTTAACCCTATGAGGAGTGTTTATCTATTTGATCTCATAATCCCATAAGATACAACGATGATATTGTATTTATAAGAAGTGTTGGTAATATCTCACATTAGATTGGATTGGAGAGAAAGTTCTTAATACTATAAGCTTCACTGACATTAAAGTTGAAGAATATATTTACATGTTTTTATTCATTTTCTTTGGGAGCCCTTTTTATTTAGGGATCAGATATTTGTACTAAATCTGCTTTCATAAGAACGGAAAAAATGAAAGATTTACAGAGTACTGTTCAGTTTTGATTGCCTGTTCTTGATTTCCATTAATTTTTTCAACATAGGATTCACAACTTGAAAAATTCAATTTCATGCAGTTTCGAACCTTCATCCTCAGGTGCAGTTTCCTACATATGGCTGACACAGAAACGATTCCAAGGGAGTACTCCTGCGACTTCATCAGCAGATTATCACATGAATTGCTCTGCAGCATACTGGAAAGGCTACCACTGGATGAAGCAGCAAGAACTGGAGTTCTATCAAAGAGATGGAAAGATTTATGGAAGTACACTGCCTTCATAGATGTTAAGCCTCTGGGGGGCGACTCCTCCAGACTGCATCGTCTTATTTCCGGCCTTTCCCAGTTCGTCCGGCTCCACCAGGCTGAGCGCATCGATCTCTTCAGCGTCAAGTTCACCTACAATTCTGATATGCACTCTCAGGTCGATTCCTGGGTCCTGTTCGCCATTAACAAACATGTCAGAGAATTACATCTCGACTTTGATGTCGGTGATGACAATGTCGCCGGCGACACAGACGACGGTACCCGTTACGAGCTTCATCCCTCGGTCTTCACCTCTGGATCGTTGGTTCATCTGGGGCTCAAGTTTTGTGCTGTGAAATTCCCGAGCTCGGTTCGTCTTTCTTCGCTCAAGGTAGTCACTCTCCATCGGATAGAGCTGGCGTATGATGCAGTTGAAATGATCACCTCAAATTCTCCACTCCTTCAGCAATTGTCTTTGCTTGAATGCAACAGGACAAGGGATCTTTTCATCCATGTTGCCCCAAATCGGGGCTCTTGTACAGTGATGATCGAGGAGAATTCTTATGATGTGAACCCTTCTTCAAGAATTGATATCAGGGCCCCAGGTGTGGAGGAATTGTTTTTTCTGGGCAGCCTGCCAAGGTTTAAGTACAGAATAACTGATAAGTCTGCATGCTTGCATGTCAACATCATTCTACATGGGAAGTTTGTGGAATTTTTGGGGGAAGAAGAACATGATCAAGATCAAGATGGAAACCAGTTGGGCATGGTTGTTAATGAGCTGGGTATTCAAAGGCATGAAGAAGCTTTTAGAGAACTTCTTGCCGATCTTCAAGATGCAGAAGTAGTACTCCGAGCCTACGAATGGTGCATTCGGGTATTCATCAGTTCCTATAAAACTTAGTTTTCTTGACTGAATTACTGATATTAATTTCCATATTCTATGCAGCTACTCTCTCTGAGCCAGATGCAGGATTCGGAGCCGTTGTCAATGAACTGCACCTACATAGAACTCAGAACCTGCTTACAGAAATGGGATCTACCAGGAATAATCTTCATCCTAAAATCATGTCGAAAGCTTGAGAAGCTAGTAATAATAACAGCTGACATTGATGAAACGATGGAGGTGTGCCTCTGGTCTCATGTTCACTACTGGATTTAGTTTCTTTCCTTTTGATCAGCACGTATCATGCATATGGCCTTTACTGGTCTAAACGAGTTGAGGTTTTCGAAAATTGTCAGGCTTCCCAGCTTACGATGATGCTGATGCAGCATGATTATGAAGAAAGCAGCTACATAACAAGCCAAGTACAGTGCTTTGAAGGTCATTTTGAAAGCCTAAGAACTGTAGAATTCAAAAATACAGCAGGAGATTACCAGAGCTGGGAGCATGGATGCTTCGATTTGCATGGGTTCTTCAGTGGAAGCCAAGGAGTTTACCTGCTGAATCTTTTGAATAAATCCTCCAAGCTAGAATATGTGGTCTTCGCCACAAATAATCAGAAGCAAGCGTTTCGTCTCAAGAACAAAGAAAGTGACTGTTGGGTTCCTCGTGAGCCATGAATGTTGGAATTTTTATGTGTGGACTTACATAATCAATTTAATAATGTCATAAATCAGTGTTATTTATTTTTGCATTGTGGTCCATAATGGGACTGGACACATATTGTTGCTTGATTTTTTATGGGCTCACCCTAATTCACTTGACTGGCCCATTAAGTCAAGTGGTGGTCCAAATAATGTGTGTGATATATATATGAATATATTTATTTATATTTATATATATATATATATATATATAAAAGAAAAGGAAGGGCTCTCTCTCTCCAGTAAGCTCCCTGCTCCTTCCTCCTTTCGCTCAAAGAGAGCACGCACTCTCGTTTTGGACTGAATCTGGGTGTAGAAGGGAAGAGCTCATTAACCCGTAATTCTCGCACCATCAAGCACTGGAGGAGCTTCCTGAATACCAGAAAAGAGGAAGAAATGGCTTTTCACGGAATTAACCAAGGTGAACGTTTCCGTTTTTGCCGTTCAATGCATGCTTAAATGTCAACATGTGATCCTATGCAGTTTAAATTCTCTTCAATTGGTATCAGAGCTTGCATGGATGACATTTGAGCTGCAATTTTGGGTTAATTTTTGGGTTTCCCGTTTCCTGTTGTGGAAGCCATTTTTTTTGGAATTTTATTTCTCGTTTGATGTTGATTCTCTGTTTTCAAGCCCGATTGTTGTTGGAAACTTGTAGAGAATATTGTTTGGAGCAAAACCCATCATTTTATTTGATTTTTGGAGCTTGTTTGGTGGGATTTCGAGAATTAGGGCTTGCTTTTGTTCTTCCTATTATGCGTTTTTTGTGCAAATTTTGGGATTAGATTGAAGGTTTGATGTTTGAGGATGGAAATCTAAGCGTTTTTGTTGGAAAATGCCCAAAATTTTGGCCGAAAAAGAAAAAAAAATTTTTCTCCTGCACCAGCCCGTGTTCAGCTGGAGGAGAAGATGAATAGTGACGTGATGACGTCATCATGACGTCATAAAAAAAAAAAAAAAAAAAAAAAAAAAAAAAAAAAACCAAAATCTTTTTTTTGTTTGTTGCCTTGGTATTCTTGGATTGATTGAGCATATGCTAGAATTATTATACATTTGTTAAATTTGACTTTATTGGGACAATTATTATTATTATTGGTTTTATGGTATAATTTTTTATTTTGTACCAATAATGTTGTCCAAGGTCAATTTTGTTAACTATTTGAATTTATTGTGGCAATTTATAACACTTGTGTGATTGCCTATCGCAATTCCAAGTGTGTCAAGTTGCGCAAATTGAATATTTTAGTTTATCATGACAATAGTGAACATATGTGTGGTTGCCTATCGTGATCCTATATGTGTCAAATTGTCTTTGTTGAGATATTTTATCTCCCTCTTTTGATTGTTTTATTATTGTGATAACCAAGGTCCATACGGGTATTGTGATTGTCCTATCGATGATTATAATATTTGGTAGGATGCTTGGATTGGTGAAGGAAATTAATTTTATATTATGAACCGTACTAATTTTCTTTGCCCTTTCGGTAATAAAATTAGTGCATCTTGGTTGTGATATTTAATTGGTTGTCCTTACCGCCGTGGAATTTTCAAAATTCCAAGCTGTTGCTAAATTGAGAAATTCTGGAAACTAGCAAATGCATGATTTTGTAGTAACATGCATATTGCTTAATTTTGCTATTTTCCAGCTACTAGCAATCCTGGTATTACTCTGCAATTGTCTGCCATCAAACTTCTTACTGGAATAATTTTGAGGAATGTTTTGAGTCTTTCAATGTGCATATGACTATCCACATTTTGGACTTGGCTTTGAGGGTTGATGAGCCAAGTAAGCCCATTGATGTGAGCTCTACAGATGAAAGATCTAGTGGTATCTGAAGTTTGATAGTATTATCACCCAAAATGGTTTTAAAGAGAATACAGTTGACAGATGCATATATTTGAGGGTCAGTGGGAGTAGTTACATTTTTCTTGTTTTATATGTTGATGATATACTACTCGCATCAAATGATCCTGACTTGTTGATTGAGACAAAACACATGCTGTCAACCTATTTTGACATGAAGGATCTTGGTGAGGCTTCTTATGTCTTGGGCATAAAGATTCTTCGTGATAGGGCTAATGGAGTGCTTAAATTGTCTCAAAGAGCCTATATTGAAAAGATATTGAAGAGGTTCAATATGCACAACTGTAAATCTACTAAAGCGCCAATTGTGAAGGGTGATAAATTTTCAAAGGCTCAGTGTCCTCAAAATGATGATGAGAGAGAGGAAATGAGAACTATTCCTTATTCATCTTTGGTTGGCAGCCTTATGTATGCTCAAGTATGTACACGCCCTGATATTGCTTTTATTGTGGGCATGTTGGGAAGGTACTTGAGCAATCCTGGGAGTCAACATTGGAAAGTAGCTAAGAAGGTCCTTAGGTATTTGCAAGGAACTAAGGACTTAATGTTGACATATCAGCGCACCAGCTTACTTGATGTAGTTGGATTTTGTGATGCTGATTTTGCTGGCTGCATAGATGATAAGAAGTCCCCTACGGGCTATATTTTTGTGATGGCAAGAGGAGCTGTATCTTGGAAAAGTGTCAAGCAGACACTTACAGCATCCTCAACTATGGAGGCAGAGTATGTGGCATGTTATGAGGCTTGTTGTCATGCTATGTGGATGCAGAATTTTATTTCAGCTTTGGGAGTTGTTGACTCCATTTCTAGACCGCTGAAATTATTTTGTGATAATTCCGCAGCAGTTGCTTTCTCCAAGAACACTAGGAGTATTTCTCGCTCCAAACATATTGATGTAAAGTTCTATTTTGTTAAGGAGAAAGTGGCATCTCTTGTTGATATTGAACACATGTCCACAAAAAGTATGTTGGCGGATCCATTAACAAAAGGCTTACCCATAATTGCGTTCTCAAATGGGGTTGTTGGAAGCCTAGGTTGTATTAAGTTAGTGGGAGCCATTTTTTTGGTATTGTAATACTATGTTATTGTTGAAAGGATTGCTATTATTGTATATTTCCCTGTGAATCAAGCAATGAACCATGTATGATTGCTTTTGGTTATTTATTTTGATGAGATTCTATGGGACATTGATTTATGATTATGTGTATGTTGTAATGTTTGATTATGTAGTCCAAGTGGGAGATTGTTGGAATTTTTATGTGTGGACTTACATAATCAATTTAATAATGTCATAAATCAGTGTTATTTATTTTTGCATTGTGGTCCATAATGGGACTGGACACATATTGTTGCTTGATTTTTTATGGGCTCACCCTAATTCACTTGACTGGCCCATTAAGTCAAGTGGTGGTCCAAATAATGTGTGTGATATATATATGAATATATTTATTTATATTTATATATATATATATATATAAAAGAAAAGGAAGGGCTCTCTCTCTCCAGTAAGCTCCCTGCTCCTTCCTCCTTTCGCTCAAAGAGAGCACGCACTCTCGTTTTGGACTGAATCTGGGTGTAGAAGGGAAGAGCTCATTAACCCGTAATTCTCGCACCATCAAGCACTGGAGGAGCTTCCTGAATACCAGAAAAGAGGAAGAAATGGCTTTTCACGGAATTAACCAAGGTGAACGTTTCCGTTTTTGCCGTTCAATGCATGCTTAAATGTCAACATGTGATCCTATGCAGTTTAAATTCTCTTCAATGAAAACAAAATTTTCTTACTTCTATTTTCTCTCCTGAGACCTTGGCTTTTAAGTTTGTCTGCAGCAGTACCTTCTGGGTTTGAAGTAGAAGATCAAGTGGATATTGCATTTGATTTTCTTTGATTTTCTTTTCTTGATTTAGAAATCAAGGATTGATCATTTTTCATCTTGCCCAACTCTGCAATTTTCCATCTATAAATTTTGTGATGTTACCAATTTGAATCTATATGTTCTTTGAATTGGGTGTTTGAGCATTTCCTGATATTTTTATATATCTACACATGGAGTCTTCAGGCAACTAGACATTGTATACATAGCTAGTAGTATTACAACTTCTATGCTAATTTGAACTATGTTCAAGGTTAATTTTGGGAAATCTGCCTAGGTCGTGATCATGTAGTTCACTGCAATGTAGAATGATGCTCAAATGATCGAACTCTCGTTTTCAAATTTTACTGACACCCTATTTGTAAATTGCTATTGAAAATATAATTTTCGGTTTTAAAATATAAAAAAGTTACTAACTTAGAGGGTTTTTGTTTTTATTTTTTCATAATTTATTATAAACTTTTTATTGAATAGAAAAAAAATAATATATTAACTTTTTTTTTTTTTAACTTTTTAATGTTTAATAGAAATAAAATATTAAAAAAATAAATAACACAATACTTAATATTATTAAATGTTATTTAATTTTAAGTTTTATTTTAAAAAATAAAAAATAAATAAACACCACTTAAAAAAATTAGTGCATGTTTGACTTTTTATTTATTTATTTATAAAAATTGAATATTTTTTGTGAATTTGTTCTGAAGATAGATTATTTTTAGGAATAAGTTTTGGATATTTTTTGTTATTGTTTTATTTTTATGACATTCCCAAGAAGGCATTATGTCTTTATTGGCCAAACTATGTTTAAGTTTTGGGTTTATAGCAATATTTATAAGTGGTTCATGAAAGGGGATAAAAGGAGCAATGGTGAGAAGGGTTTATATATATTTACAAGAATTAGAACTCTAAAAGTTCAATAAAATTTGGAATAACAAAAAATTATATTCAAAAACAGTTTTGCAACCCACTTGAATTACCTTATCCTCTCTTCTTCGACATGTCCATAAACTTACGTAGAAATTAAGAAAACATCTAGGGTCCTATTTGGATGAATTGAAATAATAGTTGGCTCTATTTAGGAAGGAGAACTTTCTCTTATATTTATTACATTTAAAATAATGTTTAAATTAGTATCCCCACTAAAATTTAAATTTAAAATTTTTTAGAAAATTAAGAAATATGAAGAGTTGTTATTTATTTAGGTATTTTATTATTCAAATTTGAGTTTTAGTGTAAATATAATTAGTTTATTATTAGAGTTTTAGTGTAAATATAATTAGTTTATTATTAGAGTTTTAGTGTGAATATAATTAATTTATTATAAATATATGTTAATTATAACTAACATATATAGTCAAATATTTCTACATCTTTTACTTCCTTTTATCCCCTCGAATATTTCTACATCTTTTACTTCCTTTTTTAGAGAGAGAAGCAAAAAGAAGAAAAAAGAGAGAAGAGAGAAGAGAGAAGAGAGATGAGAGTTTTTCAATAAGAGAAGCAAAAGGAAAGAGAAGAGAGAATTTTCTTTCTTTAAAGCAAGTATTGAAAAAATCAAGAAAAATCTTTACAAGAACGAGAAAAGCAAATATCGGAGAAGTCAAGAGAAATCTTTACATAAACGAGGAATGATATTGCACCGGTGAGAGTTCATCTCTTTGAAGGAAAAATTTTGGCCTGTGAAAAATTTTTCCTTTCCTTTTTTTTATTTTTTTGTTTGTTTGGCTTGTAGTGTATGCTTCTTGTGTAATTTGACTTTTCAAATTTCTTCTCCTATAAATGCATAGCAGAATGTCTACGAAAAATCTTAAGCTTCGTTTTCGATTATCCCTAAAAATAATTTTCTAATTTAAATTAAAAATAGGTTTGACAAATTTTTTAAACAAAATTTTATTCTTAGAGAATGGTTTTTACAAAATATGCTCAAATATGTCTTTATTTACTTATAGTGCATTTTAGGGTGATTTTAGAAAACATTTCTAGTATTTTTAATAATTAAATGATCCTAAAATCACTATCAAATAAGCTTTAAGAGTGTTGAGAATAATTTTAAAAAACATTTCCAATATTTGTAATACTTAAATGATAAAAAATTTCAAATGTTATAAAAATTAAAAATATTTTTTAAAATCACTAACCAACGGATTCTTAGGCTATTTGGATGGATTTTCATTTACTTAGATAGTGTTTCAAGGGATAATTCAAATTTGGAGTTAGTTGGCCTCTTTTACCACTGCTATTGTGGATCGATTTTGGGTTGGGGTTTTTATAGATATTGGATTGACGTTATATTTTGTTTTATGACATCAATACATATTCCTAAAGATGAAGGGAAAAAATAAATCAACCTTTATAATGAACTAAAAACAGTATAGGAAGTTAACGCACATTTGTTGTAAGCTTTTATGTTGCCTCTTAATATACTTTAAAATTTATATTGATAATCGCATTATTTATAAAACTTGTTTTAACCAATAAAAAATTGGCTTATACTAAAAAATTGAACTTCCTGCAAATGATCTTTCCGGTACAATGGTAGATAGAAATAACAAGAATAACACTATCTCTGTCCTCTAATTTATAGGAATTAGTCATTACAACAGTTATTTACGGCTACAGAGACATCCAAAGTAAGGGCGAGCCGTATGTCTTAACCATTGTTTTGGGGTTAATTGTACGAGTACCTAGCATAAACTTGAACTTGATTAAAAATCTCTACTCCTAGGTTGGGTTGATTTACAACCCAACAACTAGTAACCAGTAATACAAGTCCAATCTGGCTAATTTATAGTTCTAGTTGAAACCAAAGGGTTGTTATATTCCCATCCCACCTAAATAACCAAAAAAAAGTGTGCAGAAAAGAGTAAAAATACCCTCATCATCATCTTCTTCATCTTTATTGTCTCTGATGCCTCTCAAACCCTACCCCAATATTATCCCTTCCCTTTCCTCCCACTCGAATGATTCAAAACCTAATTGAAGCAAACTAGCACAGCATAAATTGGAGCATCTTTAGCAGCCCTCTAAAAGAAAAGTCCCACACCATTTTCTTATCAAATACCAGATTGGGCAGATTACCAAATTTTTACGATGAGCAAAGAGTTCTACGCATACTTAAGAATGTACGATCAGGACAACCAAAAGAATGAAGTTCACAGCTAGAGCACTTCAAAAACCCTTCAGAAGAACAGGGCCAATTCATGCAAGCACTTTTTAATTAGAAATTGTGCATGGATACAAGGAAGAAGCAAACATGTCTCAACAGTGTCAGAGGCTATATGATCAGGGCCTTTTACATTAAAGACAGCTCTAAGAAGCTTATTTGCATAATAAGCAACTTCTGCTGGTTCTTTCCCAGCAAAGGGCGACGGATGTGTTGTATAAGCAATAGTTATTTACTAGTTCACCTGTGTAACTAAAGGACTTGAGACTCATCCCAAGAATAATGACTTGACAGACAATTGAATCACTTTGACAGAGTGAATCCTAATTTATTGTCAAGCTCTGCAGTCCAGGATTACAGATAGTAACAGCCTTCAGGTACCCCCACTCGCATTTATCTAGGGTCAACTCCTCAGTCCTCAAGCACTGGTCAACTGGAAAACCACTCCTGGGTTAAGTGAAATTTAAGCAGCTAAGAGTCAAGACCTTGAGCCTTGGAAGAAAAATGAAACAAGGAACTTTGATGCACAGTCCTAACATGATTAGTGATTCACAAGTAACTAAGCAATGGGACAAAACAAGCGGGTCTTCAGAATTGTAAAGGATGAGATTGAAGTCTCGAGCCTCCGTCCATCACACATGAAAGATGGAATTTTTTTTTTTTATACTTGAGAAGTCATGAAGAACAACAAGTACCTTGGAAATGGAGGTATGTGGAAAAGATCACAGAAGAACGTGCATCCATCTAAATGTTCCCTTCAAAGACACAAAGCACTTTCACATTCCAGTAGACCTATGAAAATGGTTTCATAGAAAAACTTTACATTTTGTCCTGATTTTGGGTCATCCTAAGATTTTCAGAGTGACTAAAAGTTAGGGCTTTTATCAAGGTATTGATCAGAACCGAAATCATGTCAAAATTTAACAGTCATCACATGTGAGTAGATTAAACATCAATCCTGTCAATCTCAGTTCTTGCAGTCATCCAGTGTGATCCAAGATACACAATTACATACCATTCTATTAGCCCTAATTGGAACCTAAACTCATGATAAGCACCATCAAAATCCTAACAAATATTTTCTTAGAAGTAATGAGTAAAAGCCCAAGAAAGGACATCCATAAACTCTTTTGTTTTCGCTTCGCATGTAGACAAGAAAAGAAATCCCAGAAAAGGGAATAGAAACAAAACAAACATAACAAAGATGTGAGTAACAAAGGGAATATGAATTCCACAGTAATGTTATGTTGCACATCACATGACTCCCATGACTCATCACCTTTTGGAATCATAAAAAAAGCCCTAGAATTGTCCTGTTCCCAGACTATGTTGAATTTCATTCAAAAAACCGTTTCTGTTTTCAAAACAGTCAATTTTCCAAAAAAATATGGAACATAGTGTCCAACTCAAACGCAAAACCCTAATCTTCATGTCTTCTGCCCTAGAAACAAAATTCACAACAACAAGGACAAGGAAAGAAAAATCAAAACCCTAACCTGAATTGAACTTCCTTATTCGATTCCTTAGGGAAGAAGAGATTTCAAATTAGGGTTAGGTTTAAGCGCGAAAGGAATCGATATGGAGTCATAAATCGGGGTCTTTATACAGATTCTGTGGACCATAGGTTTTGTGATTAGACTATATCATCCGTCCGATTATTAGACTGATGGGATGGTCTCCAGCCGTCCGATCGTCCCAGGCCACTAGATGATGGATTGTGTATGATTACTCAGATTCAAAAAATGGGTCTAAGCCTGCTGAATCAGGACGCGTCATATATCAAGTATTTGAATATTTTGTCGGTCCCACGTGATTGTGATCTTTTGATTTTGAACCGTTAGATTGCGCAAATCCCGGGAATCATCTCTGAAATTGGTAACTTTTCTCGAAGGTATGCCATTTTATAGCGCCAGGGGATACTCTCTCTGCATCCCTTTCTCTCTCTCTCTCTCTCTCTATCTCTCTATCTCTCTCTTCGCTTTCTCTCTCTAGGTTCTCTCTCTAAAACGCTCGCGCACACACTCTCTGAGCTTCGTTGATGGTCAGTAACGGAACTTACGATGTTGACCTTAGATGTTCGGCAGAAACCCTAACCTGTTGTCGCTCGGAAACCTAAGCCGCCATGGACGGAGACAGGTTCGTAGTATCGGCAAGGGAAAACCCTAGAACGCTGGGGTTTGCCCCGGAGCGCGGTCCCGGAGGCAGCGCTACCGCCACCGCGAAGCCAATGTCCAATGAAATCTCCCAAAAGCCACTGGTCCCGATCGTCGACCGATTCAAGGCTCTGCTAAAGCAGCGGGAGGACGAACTTAGGGTTTTGTCTGGCGACGACGTCCCGCCGCCGACTACTGAGGAAATTGTGCGGCTTTACGAGATTGTGCTATCGGAACTCATCTTCAATTCGAAACCCATCATTACCGATCTCACGATTATTGCCGGAGATCACAAGGAGCACGCTGATGGCATTGCCGATGCAATTTGTGCTCGAATTGTCGAGGTCTGTTTGGATATAGGTGGATGCTTTGTTGGAATTTTTGTATTTGTGTGAATTTCAGGGGTTCTGTATTTGTGTATTGGGTTAGTTTTAACAAAAGTGAGATTTTTTATTGCGCACTCCGAGCATCTTTCAATGTCCTTCTTCTTTGTAATTATCATCAATCGCCTAACAAACAAGCTAACGATGGTTCTAGTAAAATTCTACTGGTTCATAATTTTTTTGGATTAGAATTTGTTCAGGTTTACCCGTTTTAGTTTGAACCTATTTAGCAAGACCATTGTCGGAGAATCCTGCGATAAATTGAATGGATGGATATTTTAGTTGGTGTGCCGTAGTAATAAAGAACAATTCTTTTTGGATGTTAATGAAATTCTTCATAAGAAGTTGTCTAGTTCCACAGGTTACAAGATGGATTTGCTTAATGAATTTCCCTTAGCGCATTAAGCTGGTGAGGTCATGGTGAAGCGTTTGCTAGGATACTGATGCTTATGACAAATTATAAATGGATTTGTTCCTGTGGACTTCTTGTAATGACTTGACTAGGTTCATTAGTTACAGAAGGAATCTGTTTTCTAATTTATTTATTTATTTTTGACCAGTGAATGTCTGAGAAATCGTATCTGTAGCATTTGTTGAGATAATAGCAGTAACTAGTGGAAGAAATAATGGTAGAGAGAGTGATACATTCTAGTTTGTATTGAATTTTGATTGGTCTGTTATTGATGGATGGATTCCTTTTTTAGGTTTTCTATTTTGTTTAAGTTTTCCTCTTAGGTAATTAAGTTATTACAATTAGAATTCTTGTTATTTGTTGGCAAGGAAAGTTCTAAATACATTGAGTTTGAAGATTACTGTTCTTTTTACTTGGGTTATGCCCCAGGCACTTTTAATTCCATTTTTATTCTCTTTGGCTGTTCGAAAATACTACTATTTTCTTTTGTTTCAATGTATTTGCCGCAATGTAGTTTGCTTTAATCTTCTCCTTGTTCTGTTCTTTCTAATTCATTGCCTTTCTCTATTACACGGTTATTGTTTTCCCTTTCTAAATTGAGTCATTCTTTGAGGAACAATTGGTTATATGTGGTTTGGTGGTATTCATTGTATATGTCTTGTGTACCTTAGTGTATGGTTTTTTGTTCTTTATCTATAAGATTTCTTGCTTATCCAAAAAAAAAAAAAAAGTGGTTTAGTGATTTCATTGGCATGTTTAAATTCCATTTACTTGTAATGAAATTTTCAACTAGCTACAGATTAGTGTGAATTTCCAGGAATTACAGAGATGAAACTAAAGAAAGAATTTGAATTCATGCATAATATTCATATCACAGATATAGTTGCAGAGAAATATAGGAAAACTACATTGTAGGCCAGTGATATTGAATCTGTCTGAACATCCATTTCTGCAATTTCTAATGTGCAAAAAGTCTTTACCAAATGAAAGAACCTATAATTTTGTTAATTAGAGACAAATGTCTCTGAAGTTAGGCATGAGGTGTTTTCCAAATGCATACCTCAGCATAGGCTTCTTGTAATTTGAGGCCTAAAGGTTTGCATAGATATTATCCTGAAGATCCATAATTTATCGATGTTGGTGATATCTTAATCTACCCTTGGTTCCACTGCAGTGATTGAAGCAATGCATTATGTGAAAAAAAAAAAAAAGCAATGCATTATGTGAATTTGGAACATCATGCTCTAAAGTTGCTTGCTTAAATTCATAAACTGTATGAATGCCATGATGATTTCATGCCAAGGCTGCAAATGCTATGCTATGGACAATGAGGATTGCAATTTTTTTTTAAGGAAGGAACCTAGTGTGTTTGTTTGATGTCCATGTATGGGCCTTCATGCTTTGATGTTCATCTTTGCAGGTCCCAGTTGAGCAAAAACTACCTTCTTTATATCTGTTGGATAGTATTGTCAAGAACATTGGTCGGGACTATATAAAGCACTTCTCCTCCCGTCTACCTGAGGTGAGTGGATTTTAATGTATGGTGTGTCTTTTGTTTTGAAGGACATTTGAACACATTTGATTTTCAAATCATATGATTCTGATACTGCTTTAATTTTTCTTTCTCCCAAGGTTTTCTGTGAGGCATACAGGCAAGTTCACCCTAACCTTTATACTGCCATGCGACATCTGTTTGGCACTTGGTCTGCGGTGTTCCCCCCATCTGTCCTACGTAAGATTGAAGCTCAACTGCAATTTTCACCCACACTAAACAACCAATCATCAGGCATGGCTTCGTTGAGAGCCTCTGAATCTCCTCGGCCAACTCATAGTATACATGTCAATCCAAAGTACTTGGAAGCAAGACATCAGTTTGAACATTCACCCGTGGATAGTGTAAGCTTTTCAATAAATCTCTCTTATCTCCTGTTTTGCTAGAATGCACAAAAGAGTAAACACAGCTCACTCTAGTTCACCTATGGTAATCTCGTTATCCATAAGGTGTATAGATCTTCTAGTGGAACATCTTTACACCGATGCACATGCTGTGTTGGTGGTGACATGGACCAGTATCAGTAGATTTTGTATCCAAGAAAGATATCATTTGGAATAGATTGACTTGTCTTTATTTTTGAAAATTGCATGGATTGTGATGGTGAGGGTTCATTTGATTCGGTGAACAATTGTAAATTTGAGCAAAAATAATATCTCTTGGTAATAAAACCTACAATAGTGGAATTTTATGTTTGGAGTTTCAAAATGAAAAACTATAATGAATCATACTATTGATCAAGTTGAAAAAGAAATGATGTGTCTGTGCATGATTGAAGGGACCACATGGTCAGCAGAGTGATTCAAGGCTCAAAAATCATGATATGAGATTCTTTTCTTGGCTAATGACCAGTTTTGAACTTCATGCATGTCCTGCTTTACCTTTGTTACAATTCTCTCTCCATGTCAACTTGAAGTAGCTGCCTTGGTGTGTACACAATGCACAGTCTCCATGTTTCCCACTGGCAACGAGCCCCATGTAGGGACTTCAAATTAGCAGGTTCAACAGTTCCACATGGTTCAACATTAAACCAACAACTAATTGACCGGAGCTAAAACCTCCTTCCTTCTTTTCCCCCTGTCCAGTTCTGCATGCAATCCATGCTTTTAATTTGATAATCCAATTTTTCCTAATAAGCATAGGAACCTCAAATTACTAATATTTTGCACATTTTGTTGGCCTTAAAATCAATTTTGGCAAAAAAAAAAAAAAAACAAAACAGAACATTGAAGCATGTTTTAACCAGATGTGCTAGGTTTGGTGGGTGCCAATTGATTTGGTGCCATTGAGTGGCTTCTAATGTACTTTTGGTCTCCCCCATTGGTGGGTTACTCTCTCTGCTGTAAAGTTTACTCACCTGGCGGTAGGAAAGGTCAATATGTATAAGCTGCTTTATGAACAGAGAGTTAATAAACTTTCGATGGTAGGATCACTCTCATTCAGTCCACACTCTAGTAAAGCCTAGTATGAATCTTTGTTTAAGATTTTGATTACGGTTTCTATTGAATTGGATATATGTTTGTAACCCTCTCTGTTTTGGGAGGCAATGAAGGAAAAAATAAAAAAGAAGAGACAGGTAATGAAATGGTTAGTCAAATTTGTGTTGCTAAAGAGCTGAAGTATAAGTTGATGTTTATAATATAGTTATAGGAATACTACTCCTTACTGAAATGGTTGTGAAGGTTTATAGAAACCCTGTTACCCTTTTGAGCATCGGTGGTAGGAATTCTGTTGAATAAATTTCCAATCCAACCCATAGCAATAAAGAGCTTTAGCTGGCTATCTCAACTTCCCAACTTTAAGAAGGCTTATATTTGATGTTGCAATGACCTGCCTATACAAAGTAATGAATAACATATTGTTCGGAAAATACATCCTCTGCATAAATCTGGTTTTGGCATTAAATAATAATTCTCCATATCCAGTTTGGTATCCTGTGTTCCTATGTATATATGTTGTGATGAGAAACAAATAATTCATTGATTAATGCAATTGAAGGATGAGGAATCCTTCAAACATGCAATGGATGGTTAAAAGGAGGGAAAACTATGTAACAAGAACAGCAAGATGACTATACAGTTCCAATATGTCCTGTGTACTCTTGTGTGCTTTTAGCACCTATTAATACACTCTTATCAAAAAATGCAATAAAGATGACTATGCAGTTCCAGGATAAAACAAGAACATGTACAAGATAGAGAAACAATGCATGATTCAAGAGAGTAAAAATCTTCTGTTAAAGAAACCCTCTGCTCGCTTCCTTGTTTTGCTTTCTGGTTTGGCACATGATTAGCTAAATGTGAGGATCAAGAAAAAAAGCAACCCAAGTTATTGGCTACATCTAAAATTTGGCAAATTTACATGTTATACTTCCATATTGTGATACATTTGAGCTATTTATCAAAAAAAAATTGTGATACATTTAAGCTATTCCATTACTTTTACAATGAGCATAATTTCCTTAAATTGCTCCATGATGCTCTAATCAATCTAGTTTAAGAACTTAAATAACTTCAGTGACAAATGCAACAAATAATTCTCATAGCACACTGGAGTAGCATCATATTAGTTCAGTGTTTGCACTTGTGGAAAAATATCTAATTTCCTTACTATGTTACATTTTTTTAATCACAATCCAAGGGTCATTCTATAAGGTTGAGCCTGGGGTTCAACTCTTACGGGGCCAGTACTGTCTGATCCTTCATATGCCTACCAAATGCACCACTATGGTTGATCAGTTGGGCTTTATGCTAGAGATCTGTGACTCTTTTTTCCAATTGTTTGCCCATCAAACACTTGCATTGTATGAGGATGGATTGGGTTTGACGTGCAATTTCAGGACTAATGTCTGAGTGTTTTCAGTGGCAATGAGATGTGTGCTTGCATTTGCATGAAAGAGATGCCAATGAGAATGCTATACTCATGAGAGCCCTTCAAGGAGAAAGGATGGAGAAGTTGCTTCAGCAAGCCAAAAAGGATGGTTCAGAGCTTCTCCAGCATTTAATATGTGCTATTTCAAGCTTGTCTTCAATCTGTTAATCCATGAATAATATTTACAAACTCCAAATTCTGATAATTACTTGAATTCTTAGGGGTTCCTCTATATTTCACATCTTCTGGCACTTCTATATTTACAAACCCTATATATTTATTGTTTTTTGTGCATTCTTTTGTTCTCTAGATTTGTTTTTCTGTCTTTTTCCCTTTATTGGGTTATGGTGGCCAAGGGAGGGGGAGGGAGAGGATTGTTGTTTGCTATATAACTCTTGCTACCATAGTTTTCCTCCTAAAAAATGATGGAACACTCCTAGAAGATTTATATGTTATTTTTCAATGAATGACATTGTTTTGAACCCTTATCAACAATGAAAATGCATAATCTATTTGTAACCCTTGCAGAACATGCAGCATTCACGAGGAACTTCCTCAACTCTAAAGGTTTATGGGCAAAAGCCTGCCATTGGATATGATGAGTATGATTCTGGTCATACAGAGGTTATATCCTCACAAGCCAGAGCCCAAAGGTTGAACTCAACTGGAAGTGTGGGCCGGACACCATTTGCTCTTGGCGCTGATAAGCTGCTTCCCTCTTCAACTGCTAGAGTCGCAAAATCGACCTCTCCAAGAATTGGCACTGCTGGGTCTTCATCTCCTCCAGTTGAGAAGTTTTCAATGGATAATTCTCCCAGAAGAGTTGTTGAAAGAGCTTCTCCATCTCATCGTGGATTTGAATATGGACTTGTCAGACCGATGGGCAGGGATGAGGAGACAAGTGACAGGCAGAGAAAACACTGGTCCAATGATAGGTTTGAAACTTCTGCTGCGCACAACCTTAGTAATGGACGTGAGCGTCAAGGACTGAGAGCGTTAATTGATGCATATGGAAATGACAGAGGGCAAAGAACTTTAAATGATAAGCCTCCAAAGGTTGGACACCTGGATATGAATGGCACAGACAATAAGGTGCCTAAGAAAGCATGGCAGACTACTGAAGAGGAAGAGTATGATTGGGAAGATATGAACCCAACTTTAGCCAACCGCAGACAGTGTAATAATATCTTGCAATCATCAGTTTCACCTTTTGGAAGTTTTAGGACAAGACCTGGCTCTGGGGCACTTGGTGCGGCCCCACTGGAGTCTGATTTCAATAGGAGCAAATGGTCTGGTCAGGCACAGCTTTCTATGGTGGATGATTCTCCTGTTATTGCTGAAGATGTAGTTCCTACCACCAGTGTATGGTTCCTCAACTTGTTTACTGTGCAATTCTAGTTGTTCGAGTGACACTGTTAGTAGTTAGCATGGAGTCCAAAATGATATTATTACTTGCGAAGATGGTCTTTATTCATTTATTTACTTCAGCATGAAGTCTTCTGTTGTCATAATTTTCATCAACTTTGTCCTGCTTTTTAGGAAGATAATTTTTATGCAATTTGAGTCTGATTAAAGCTTTCCATTAAAACATAGTTTTTATGCTGTTTCAGTCTGACTAGAGCTTTCCATTGAAGTGGGTGATTTCTTCTGCTCTTCAGCCTCAATTCTAAGTCTTTTCATGGTCCTTTCAAAGCCCTTTGGTGTTTTTCAACTGGATCATTCTAAAAAATTCTAATACTGAGATGCAAAGCTATCTTTGCAGTTTTTGATATTGACTAGGTTAATTTTAGGACATATTTCCATTCCAATAGTCATCTCTGTTGATGTTTGAGGGAGTTTTTCTCATGGCTTTCTTTTGGTGCACAGAATTGATCTTTATAAATGATGATAAATTACCCTTTGTTAATGTTCTAAAGTTATACTCTTTTTTCAATGGAAGAAAAATGTCATTCATTTGTTTTATGCATAGAAAAAAAAAATGATCTTCTAGGTCCCAACTATGAGCTATCGTTCTGAAAAGTTTAATATTTTCAATGCAGTTAGGCCGAGGATCAATAAGTAAGCCTGGATTTGGAAATGAAACGAAATTTCATGGTTCTCACTATCCTCAAGAATCCTGGAATTTGGTGCACCGTGTACCTCAGTCTTCACAACACAACCGTAATGCCAAAGGAAGAGGAAAGAATTTCAATACGCCCTTTTTGGGGAGTGGAATATCGTCTTCAGCTGCTGAGACAATTTCTCCTCTTATTAGTAATATTCCAGATGCTGATGCACAACTTCGTAGACTCCCTACTGTTGCATCAAGAATGGGTTCTTCAAGTCTCAACTCTATGAATGTGGAGGTTCAGTCAGCTGCTGCACCTGCATCAACTGGAATGTGGCCTCCAGTAAATGTGCACAAAACTCACCTCCCTCCTTTACTGTCCAATCTTCCACAAACAAAACAAATTAGGAATCAGTTCAATTTGATGAATGCTACTACTGCGGTTGTGAATCAAGATCCAAATAAGTCTTTGTTTTTACCTGAGTTAGATAGTAAGCTGCCTCAAATGGCTAATCGGCAGGCCAGATCAATTCCTTTAAATGGGCAAAACCAGACACAAGTCACTCGTTTACAACCACAGTTTTTGCCACAGGAGACTCATGGAAATTTTGTTCCATCTACCACAGCTCCTGTGTCATCATATTCAGTGGCACCTCCCTTGAACCCTGGATATACCCCACAAGGGCATGCTGCTGCTACAAGTACCATTTTGCTGAATCCAGTACCTGGTGTCCATTCGTCTATTCCAATCCATAATATCTCAAACAGCTCTGTGCATTTTCAGGGGGGAGCCTTGCCACCTCTACCCCCAGGTCCTCCTCCTGCCACATCACAAATGATAAATATACCTCAGAATACAGGTCCCATTGTCTCTAACCAACAACCTGGAAGTGCATTTTCAGGTCTGATTAGTTCTCTTATGGCCCAAGGTTTGATCTCATTGGCAAAACAACCCACGGTTCAGGTATCTATTAAATAATTTTCCTGTGTTAAAAAAGGTTTTGAATAGTTGTTTTTTTGTTGCCATACAAAATTGTATTCAACCATTTCTTTGATGTTTAGGATTCTGTTGGAATTGAGTTTAATGTTGACCTCCTTAAGGTGCGCCATGAGTCTGCAATAAGTGCTCTATATGGTGATATGTCAAGACAGTGCACAACATGTGGTCTTCGATTCAAGTGCCAAGAAGAGCACAGTAGTCATATGGATTGGCATGTGACCAAGAACCGGATATCTAAAAACCGCAAACAGAAGCCTTCTCGCAAATGGTTTGTGAGTGCCAGTATGTGGCTTAGTAGTGCAGAGGCATTGGGCACTGATGCAGTTCCTGGGTTTTTGCCCACTGAGACAATTGCGGAAAAGAAGGATGATGAAGAACTGGCTGTTCCTGCTGATGAGGATCAGAATGTTTGTGCATTGTGTGGAGAGCCTTTTGATGATTTTTATAGTGATGAGACTGAGGAATGGATGTACAAAGGCGCTGTCTACTTGAATGCTCCGGAGGGATCAGCAGCAGGCATGGATAGGTCACAGTTAGGTCCCATAGTGCATGCCAAATGCAGATCTGAGTCTAATGTGGTTTCCCCTGAAGATTTTGGACAAGATGAAGGGGTATGCATTTCTCTCTATTGCAACATATATACTTGTTTTTTTTTTTTTGGATAGGAATGCCATATTTAATTTATAGGTTTTCTTGTCTTTTGTTCCAACGTGATTTGCTTTTTCATTTTTTCATATTGTGTTTCATGATCACCTTAGATAGCACAAAAACCTTCTCCCTTAACTTACATCGTTTATAGGGTAATCGATGGTGCTAGAAGTCTAGACTCTTGGTTACATCTCATTACTCTTTTATTTGATGGTAATATTCTCTGTTGGCTTATCACTGCGATATTCAGGCTTAAATTGTGTTATCCATCTGTCCTCATCTTGAAAGACACTTCTGCAATATAACTGAGTCTTTTAAGGCACTTCTGAATTTAAATCAGAGCAAACATAACATTAGATGGATTAGGGAATTTCATTTTCTTCATGAGAGAGCATCATATAAGATGATGGCACTCTGATTGGGTGTTTGTTAACTTTGTTTAGCATTGGATGAGCAAATTGCGTTGAGTACTGTTTACTTCCAGAACATTGAGGATGGGTTGTGTATATTTATGCACAACCGTTGCAGTGTCTAGCGTCTGCCTAAAATATACCATAGCATAAGTTGTATATGTATTAAGAATCACTTGGTTGTTTGAAACTGTGCTATCTTTTTGGAGTCCTTTCCAGTTGTAAATTATAAAATCAATTAGATTAGATCCATGTTCTTTTGCCTGAAATGTGATGCTTATGACTGCAAGCTGAGTTATGTGGAGTAGCTTTTCTTTTTAATATATATGCATTTTTCTTACAACCTGCAGGGAAATATGGAAGAGGGTAGTAAGAGAAAAAGGATGCGAAGATAGCTTAATTAGACCGGCTTCTATGTCCTCTGTAACTTAAATTTGAGTTTCCCCATGTTAGTGGTATGCTCTTTACTTATTTTCACAGTAGTGTTGGAGCTTGCAGCACCATGGCATTTTGCCAGAATCATGTACATGTATAGTTGGACTTGTACCATGCACATCATCTTGCAGCAAAAGGTTACAAATTCTCTTGCAGCGTTTCCTTTCTGGCATTCTTCTCTTCTCTCTGCAGTCAAACCAATCTGGTGGGATACTTAAAGCATTTTTATGGTGTTATTTCTACTAATATTTATGTTCCAAGGAACCTTTAGAATATGTTATATGCTTCTAGAAAATTATTTCTGAACCCAAAGTGTTCAATCTATTAATCAGTTTACAGCAGTTGAGGGCGCTCTCTGCAATTTTTCCGCTTCTTGTTTTAGGTCTTTGCAGGGTGGATGCAAAGAGCCAGTAGTTTACCAAAAGCAGATTCTGATGCCCTCTTAGCTCATTTTGCACCAAGCTGTTGAATTGGAAGCAAAAGTAAAATTGTGATTGAAACCAGTTGTGTAGCCTCCAAAGTTTGTTGCACTCATTTCTTTCTTTTTAAATTTTTAAGGTCAAAGTTATGTAACTCTTAATTCTACGATTTTTTTTCCAAATGGTACATTACCCTTATTGAACAGGATATTTCTTTTCCTTAATAAAACATATTAAGTTGCAGTTTCAATTGATCAATCAAATTTTGCATATCTTTTCTGCCTCTTGAACTTTAAAATTACATCTAGTGTACCCTAGTGGTGATGATGATTGATGGGTGTTTGTTCTAGTAGCAAATGGACACAGCCACAGGCTTATGGGCTCACAGGATGCCTTTTGTTGTCACCTAGGCTGGACCCTTGTGTGAGCCTGAAAACAGTTGGGGCATCCTTATCTCCGCGCCCACTACAATTTACTACAACCTTGGCCCCGTCTGGGAGGGTCGGGCATAGCTTGTCCAGAAATGCCAGAGCATGAGAGGCTTCCAAGGCCGGGAAAATTCCCTCTAATCTGCACAATAATTGGTATGCTGCAAACAAACAGTGAAACAAAAAACACTCTTAGAAACTACACACATAGATCGACCGCAATTAGCAATTAACATTATAGATATGGCAAGTGGTAGCTGCTTACCATCTACAGCTTCTTGGTCAGTGACACTGTACGACTCCACCCGCCCTGTTTCTTTGAGAAAGCTCAGCTCTGGGCTCACCCCTGGGTACTCCATCCTGTATGTGCAACAAATTAGGCAATTAACGTTAGACAAGGTTCCTAGTAAGCGAGAGGTCAAGGTTGTCTGAACATGTCTGATTTTGGCACCACTGAAAACTTTGGACACCAATCTGATGTCCTCTTCGCAAATTTTAGGCGAAAGGTCAAGGTACCTAGACGTGCTTGACTTGACTTCACCAACTCCGGGTGCGTGAGACTTTTAAAACTTTATTACGTATGGCTTTTACTGAGTGCAAGGTCAATGTCAAGGTCAGGTCAACATCACTTGTCATATTACTTATGTAAAAGGGTTTTTAAGTTCAATTTTGGTACAAATAGTTGGGAGCTTTTGGATAATTGCATATGATGCAAGCCATAGGAGTAGAGAGGTTTTCAACCAAAGGGTGAAGGCGTGAAGGCTTGAAACAGCTACCAAGGGGTGTGCTGTGTTGCACGATGAACAAATAATAATCCATTGACTTTAGAAGCGATTACTTACCCAACTCCAATTGAGTGTGGCCCAACTATCTGCCCTTCCTCATCTTGCAACAAGTAGCTCATAGCTCCATGGTACACACCCACCTCTCCTTTAGCCAAAGTTGCAGAGTGTTTCCCACTCTCCAGCCCAAACCCAGCTGCCTCAACTCCAATCATCCTCACATCTTTATCCGCTATGAATTCATGGAACAGCCCTAGTGCATTGGAGCCACTCCCCACGCAAGCAACCAACACATCGGGCTTCCTACCCCATCTCTCCATTGCCTGTCTCCTTGTTTCCTTCCCAATTATTGATTGAAACTCACGAACCATGCTTGGACATGGGTGAGGCCCCACTGCGGTGCCTATCAAGAAGTAGTTTGTTTCCAAATTCCCAACCCACTCCCGGATCGCTTCTGAGGTTGCGTTCTTAAAATTCCCATCAACAGATTTAACCTACGAGCATCACCGATAAACAAGAAACGACTTACTACACAAATGATAAAACAAAACAGCTAAGCATAGTTCTGATATCAAGGGGCAGAAAGTATATATATGTATACCTCAGCACCTAGGAGCTTCATTAAGAGCACATTGGATGCTTGTCTTTCCATGTCCAAGGTCCCCATGACGATGGTGCACTTCAAAGAAAGTTTAGCACACGCAGCGGCTGTTGCAACGCCGTGCTGCCCAGCTCCGGTGGCCGCCACAATACTCGTCCTGCCCATGCGTTTGGCGATCATGGCCTGTGCAATGGCATTGTTGATCTTGTGTGCTCCACCATGGTTGAGATCCTCCCTCTTTAGGTAAATCTGTGGCCCACACCCACTCTCGTTCTTGTAGTGATCCGTGAGGCGCTGAGCGAAGTAGAGAGGCGTCTCGCGTCCCACATAGTCCCTTAGCGCCGTCGCCAGCTCCTCCTGGACCACAAGTTCCGAAATTATCAGCATGAGGCCACTAATGGGCATATTCATCAATTCAGTTATTATATAATATTATGTATAGATGTATTAATTAATTACTACTTCCAAAAAGAGATAATAAAAAATTATTCATGATCAAAACCTGAAATTCAGCATCATGCAAAACCAGGTTGAATTCAGCTTCAAGCTTGCTCAAACAAGTCATCAGTGTTTCAGGCACAAACTTCCCCCCAAACCTTCCAAATTTTCCCGTAGTACCAGTCATTTTCCTCTCATTGGTTTCAACCTCTCTTCTTGACAGTGGCCTTGGCCTCACGACCACAGCGGCCGACCCAGTTGGTGTGCTTGCAGTCATAATGCTGTCAGCAGCACTAGCAACTGAGCAAACCACCAAGCCATTGCCTCTTCTTTTGTCTAAGGTTGCTTCTGCGGGAAATTTCAGAGCAGGAAGGAAAGAAGTTTGGAGGTTGCAAGCCATGACTATGCAGAGACAAAGCGAGAGAAAATTAAGTTGAATGATTAATGGTGGTGGTATTTTCAGGAGATGGGCTTGGTGTGTTATATGGGAGAAAAAAAGTTAACACAGACAATGATAGTAACGGTAGTTCCAAGGCCTTTCGCAGAAACATAGAATCTAAAAAAGTAAAACCGGATGAGTTTCACGTGCAGCAATGCTACGTACCGACCATCCCATGTGGGTGACCATGATTCATGTTCCAAGTACCTTTATTTATCCTTGAAGAGGCTATCGTCACAAACTCTATTGATTAATTGGTCTAGGCAAATTAAGGCGCGATAACGACCGATGCGACTGCTCCAATGTATATCTTAAAAGTAACGATTAAGAGAATATTATTGATGCAACTTGCAAGTGGGATGGGGGTTATTATAAATTAATCTCAATCCATAATTGTGATTGTGGACTATGGTTCTTCAAATTAAATTTGGTGTTCTTGGTTGCTAGTCTCTCAAATGATTCATAATCCATCTACATGAAGATTAAATCCCGTTTTGAAAATAGCTTTAGAAAATAATTTATAAGAATAATTTTTGCATCATATTTTGTGTTTAAACAAAGTATTTTTTTTTATTTATAGTGTCGTATCTTTAATTATTCTTCATATTTATATAATCATTTTTTTAAACAATCATAAAAACTAAAAAGAAGTGAAAATAGCTTAATATAATTAAAGACGGGCATCTTTTTTTTGTTATCACAATTGTTTGTCGCTGGTTTTTTGTTTTGTTAACCCCCTTCAAATCTAATTGTTCATAACTCAATTTTGACACGAAAGAGCCATTGTCATGAAAGGGCTAGGTATTGGAGGGGACCAGGGACCTCAGCACCCTTCGTCCATCATTTTGGTACAATGCCAACTCACCACATGACCACTCCTTTTATTTTTGGCATTTGAACTTATAGTGGGTGGATGACCTTGAATCCAAAAGTTATCATCATATATATGGCTGTGTTGACATTAGGGTTGCATAATAAGTTGGTATTTCTGGTGAAAAACTTGCCAAAATTCGGAAATGGAATCTTCACAATTATAGTGGCCTTTCCCTCCTTTGATCCAAGGGTCAAATTTAAATCTCTCTTCAATCTAATGGCTAAGAACTTCCCAACTTTATTTAATACTTAATGTATCCAATAATTGTAATCGAGTAATCCAATGATAAGTACCTTCGATGACTATTTTGGCAAGAAAAAGAAGAAGAAGAAGAAATAATATAAGTTTGTTATTTTATGATATAATAAATTTATTAATTCTTTCCTTTTTCAAAATATGTAATTAGTTGTAATTTCATTATATAATATATAAATTAAGTTATTTGCAATTTTAAAATATGCTCATTTTTTTATTTTTTGTAAGTGTTAATTAAAAATTATACAATTTTGTTTTATAAAAAGTATTTAGTAATTTTAATTTTATAAATTACAAACATTAATTGGAAGAGGCGAGTTAGCTGAGCATGGTTTTCACATGTGTTAATTACAAAATCAGACTCTACAATGTACATGAAGTAGATATCTTCCTCTTTCCATGGAATGGCGACATGCACGGAGAACACATGTTGAACAATGAAGTTCACTCTGTCACATCAAATGCTTTTCACATGTATTAATTCCAAAAGCACAAGTATTATTTATCTTGTTAAAAAAAGGTTTTTCAAACGTTAAAAGAGTTATTAGTCAAGGCTTGATTCAATCTCATTTTTGTAAAATTGATGCAAGCGGCTGAAGTACATGAGAATTGATTAAGCTAGCTATTCAAAAATGCTCAAGAGTAGCAAAATTGTGTCTCTATTCATCAAAGTTAAGGCTCAATAAATTCTTTCAAAGACTTGATTAAATTGATCAAGCAACAATAATCCTAACAGTTAATTCGTGTCTAACAATTAGTTTAAACTTTCAACTACCATTTAAATATTCTAAAGTAATAGTTTATTTATACTCCGATAAATCAAATTAACAATTATGAGTGATATTCTTGTATACATTGTAAGATAGGTTCAAGAGTAAGGTAAAGACGCAACATTAAAAGGAGTACATAGAGAGCAAGTTAAAACTATACTCTAATAGGGTGCTTAGGACCATAAATCAAAGAGGGTTTATTAAAACTATAATCTAAACATAGTATGACATTATTATTCAAACAATATTTAATTGTTATAATTTAATATTTATTTATAGTAAAAAATTATAATAGTAATTAATTTAACAGGATTAAAAAAGACTTAAAATACATCAAAATTTTTATGAATTTTTAAAATACATATATATGGAAAGCACCTTAACTTTTTTATTTTTAATTTTTTTTATGGATTATTTATATATATAAAATTAAAAACAAAATACTAAATATAAAAATTATTTTTAAAATATATTTAAAAATATTAAAAAACATTTTACCTTTTTAAATAGACTTTTTGATTTTTAAAATATTATAAAATAATTTTCAAAAACGACTTTCTAAAAATAGGATCAAATATATCTAATCCGAAGTATCTTTCATTCTCTCTCTCTCACTCTTTCTCTTTCCTTCTATTACCACATATTCCTCCTCTCTCTCTTGCTCACTCTCTCTCTTTCCTTCTATTACCACATGTTCCTCATTTCTCTCGCTCACTCTCTCTCTTTCCTTCTATTACCACATGTTCCTCGTTTCTCTCGCTCCCTCTCTCTCTTTCCTTCTATTACCACACATTCCTTCTTTCTCTCCCTACTCCTCTCTCTTTCCTTCTATTAACACGTATCGATCCTCCTACCCCACAAAAGAAAGCCTCTCCCGGGATCCTTTCGTCCCCATAACACCCAACCCACTAAAAGAAGCCTCTCCCTTCCTCGATTACCATGTATGTCATCATGATCACTCTCCTTCAATTACCACCCATCTCGCCATAAGATGTCAATGGGTGATCACAAAGTTAAAAAAAAGTGACAAAAGGTGATAAAAATATGTTAAAGAAAGTCTTTCTCTCCTTGAAAAACGTCATGTTTAAAAGTAGAAAAAAAAAAAGTCTGCTTCAATATGAAAATAGGAGATAAAATTAAGAAAGTGATGAAGTTTTTCCTTCAATTACCACCTCCATCACTAATATTGTACTATCAAGTGATGAAATTAAGGTGGTGATAAACAAAAAAAAAAAAAGGTGTTAGAGTGGTATAACTCCAATTGTAATAATCATGAGTTAATCTCATTCGTCTTTCTTAAAGTTGTAATTAAATATCAATTAAAATTTTATCAAATATCTTTCATATATTTATCATTTATTATTTTAAATAATTTTTCATCTTTTATTAATTTTACTCACCTTTTTTCTAACTAAAATTTAAAAAAGTACATTATAGAATGTCAAACCAATGAGAATTAGATATATTGAGATGAAAATGAATTCTAATGACAATTTCAATTTTTTTTTTTTTTAAGAAGAAAGGGCATTTAATTAAGGAACTAGCTTGTACCATGAATTTATTTCAGCATACCTTAGGTAGGGTATGCTACGTGTGCATGCACGTCCCATGAGGCTATGACATTAACCTAATGATGCTGTGCTGTTTGTATGAGACGTGTAGCACGTACCTAAAACAAAGCGAGACAATAAAAAAAGTTAAAACATAAAAAGAAAAATTAGATGCCATATAAAAATTAATTAATTAATCCATCAATAAAAGGAGCTTATAGCTACTAATTATATAAAATTGACCTAAAATTATTAATTATTGTGAGTGGGTTAGTCGGAATATCATTGGTTGAAAATATCTTGTTGGATGAGAAATAGGTTATACAATACTCTAATTGAATCAATCATATTCTATATTTTTCGACGAAATATACCATTCAACCATATTATGGAGAATGTTACAAGAGATGGGTCAATGCACTCCTTATATCTACATCCCCTTGTCACCCTTATATTTATACCCTCAATCACAAGCCCCTTAATTCATTAGATCTTTCATCATTCTTGTATTTTTATCTATTATACCTAATCTATGGTATTTCATCTTCATTTCATAACCTAGAATATTTATAAAAATATTATAATAACTTTTCTTCATATAATAATTATAAATTTGAGATATTTTTCAATATGTAAATTATATATTTATGACATCACCGATTCGATTATCATTTAATCATTGATTTTATTGTGGTTTAACCACTAGTAATTTTTTTAATTTATTGTTTGGTTTGATTTTGAAAACATTGGTCATTTTTCACAAATATGATATAAAATTTCGAATATAACATAAATATAAATCCAAATAATTTCCTAATACATTATGCAAAGGAATCACAATACTTATGTCTTGTCATATAACTTCGGCCTGGGCCATGCTGATCCATGAGCCGCTTGGGTCCATGTCAGCCTACGCAGTCCGCTCACAACAGAGCTCAACCAAAGCGGGCGGGCTCATGGGGCCAGGCCCAAGGAGCCCAACACAATCTAGCCCCACGCCCACAATTGAGTTGTGGTAAGATTTGTAAGTATGTTCACACACTTTTGGATCGAAAATATTATCCACATTTTAAAATAAATAAATAACCAAAAAAAAAAAACCCCCATATATTCTTGATGGCTAAAAGAAGTTGTATATATCCTGGATTTAGTTGTAGAAAGATAAAACTTTGAATAAAAGTGTTTGAAAGCGTTTTGTTTTAAAAGTGTGTTTGATGAACTTTTGAAAATTTATTTTAAAGATTTAGAGGATTACTTAAAATAGGAATGACAAGGTATCAAGTTTTTTTGGATTTTCGACTTATCATGTCTCTAATAGTTACAATTTGGGTAGAGTTTAAATAAAATAACGTAATATATATATTGGATAGATTATTCCCACAAAAATTATATTCAAACATTGAGTTATTCCTTATAAGATAATTTTTGATAAAATTGATACTATTACATTCCTAACAACAAAACCAAAAGCTGCACCGTGTCATGCTCTTGGGCTGCAAATGCTGGATATAAGGTGAACTCATTGAAGAGGATTTAATGGTACATTGATGGGGGAATGGTTATGGCTTGTTTGATTTTGGAAAATAGATTTAGAAATTAAATATATTAAAAATAGTTTCTCTTTTTTATTCTTAAATTACATGTAAAACATAAAAATATTCAGATATGCTTGTAGCTCTGACCCCCTATATGCCTTTATATAAATGAGGAAAGTTAAATAGAATGAATTTGAAAAATAATTCATTAATTTTAAATATTTTCATGGTTTAAGAGACTTTTGAAAGAGGGTTATGGCTTGATGAAAAGAGTTTTCTAAATGTTAAAAGTAATATTAGAAGTAAAATACAAATTTTAAGATATTTTAAATAAAACTTTCATAATTTATCTATGTTTTGAAAAGTCAAGAAAGTAATGTTTTTCCTCAAACAAGATACAAGATAGATATGGTTATAGATCTGATTCCTAATGTTTTTTTTTGTTAACTATTATTATTATTATTGTTGTTGTTGTTTGGTTGACGTGGTTAACATTCTGATCGATTTCCACTCCGTTTTTCTCTTGTACAAATTAAGTGTAATCGAATAGTACTTTTTGATAAGACTTTTGATAAACCAAGAGTGTTCCTTATTGAGGGTAATGAAATCAAAATCTAGTTTTGGAAAAGAGATTTTTTTCAAATATTATAAATATATTTATCTTTAATAAAAAAAAAATTTAAAAATACAATTCCTAATTAAACATAAAATCATACATCCAAAGATAATAATGGAACCCATTCAAGATAGTTCTACTTGTACACTTTCTTGAGGTAGATGGTACTTGGAAAGAAGAGAACAATATGTAGAATATTACCATAGAGGTGTTTGATGGCTAACATACCCATATTATTAGGTGGTTTTTATGAAGTAGAATCTCCAACATGATATTGGAGTAATAACATAAAAGACAAATCATAAAAGGTACGTAAGTGAAAGCTTTAAAAACGGGTAGATGTGGCAACGTACCTAAAGCATTCATATATGTTTGACTTCTCCTTACCTTTTGTTTTCTTATTAATTACTCACTTGTTGCTTCCTTGGATATGTTTGATTTTTTACTCAAATCACAACCAAAATCTTCAAAGTTACAAATTTCACAAGGCAATATTAGTACAATACAAGTCATGTTAAATATGAATAACTTTTTAAATAAGTTAAATAAAATTTTTATGATAATAATATGTCATATATCCTTTTAGATTATAATGCTTTCTTTATATTTATATAGAAGAGCAAAAATAAATTTGATTTGATAAGGAAATGTTGGATTTGATGGCGGGGGTTCCTCTTTTGTTGTTGGAAATTTTTGGGAAGCCCTGCTGCTATCAAATGTATGATGATAACAGAAATAGCTTTGTTCACCAAGCATGGACACGAGTGTTCTTCTCCTTCATTTGTTTCCCATTGAAGAAAACAGAGTCCTCCTAGCCATGGTATTTGCTGGAAAAAGGGTTGAGGAATGAGGACGTTAGAGTTGAAGCATTTGGCTTGCTGGTACTGATAGTTTTCTCAACAGAAATAAAGAGCTCTAACCACCTAGTAAAAGGCTCAAAGCAAAGCAAACCTAACAACCTTCATTTCTCTGGTGCATTCAATAAAAGCACAATACTAACCTCAACCACCATTGCTTCCATCATTTAACTTTTTTTTAGTGCTCATCTTACAACCCGAAGAAGAAGAAAAATGAAAATTCAAGGGAGGGGGATGGAAGACGACAAAGGAAGATGAAGAAGAAGCAAGGATTTTAAGTCTGTGCCAAGCTACTGGGTGTTAAATCACTGTACTGCTATTAATGAATTGAAGAAGTCCCTTTTGGATTGTTCGCCCTTACTGTCTGCTTCTGGCTCGGAGTCATTACAGGTACATTGTTTTCTTATAAATTTCTCTGGACAAGTTATAATATCCTTGTTGCTTGTCTCTTGCGCAAATTAATGAGTTATAATATCCTTTGTTGCTCGTCTCTTATGCAAATTAATGCCTACAGAGATACACAAGGATCCATTTTAAATGGCACCACACGTTCTATGCCAATCTACATCCCTGGCACCATCATTTATTGATAATTTATATTTTCTTTTCATATTGCAGTAATTTAGTGAAGGCATTTTCTGAAGAACAGGAAGAAATTCTTGTTTCTATTGTATTAGCAGAAGCACATCCTTGGGTAGGAGGGAGGGCTGTCAGGATGTGAATGATATCATATTCGTTTAAATCCTGAAATGTTGATATGAAACTGCAAGAAAACATAGGGGTCTCTCCTAGTCATCTGAAGTGCCTTTTGAGGGCAAAATCTCTCTTCCTAACTATGATTCCAAACTGGGAAGCACAATGTTTCTGAAGCTTTTGGTGGACTCTGCTTGAAACCCCTTTTTAGTTTAACAAGATACTTTCCCTTAATCGAATTCTGGCAAGGATGATTGGAGGTGCTTTGTCTTCCATTGAGAATGAAAAGGAATGACAGCAGTTGCTAGTTCCTAGTTCTTATACAGCATGGGCTTCATGTTTTCATGGTAACTGTACTCGAGTATTCTGACTCATGCTAGTTCTGTGAAGTATCCCTGGCATTTTGCATTTTCACTTTCTGCAGTCTAATCTCCCTTGTAATGCTATGTAAAACAGAATGAAACAGTAATTTTGCAAACTCTGTAATGGAATCCGGCAATGTCCTCCTAAATAATCTTTCATTTGCAATGGATGAAATGATTTTGCAGACTCTTGGAACGGTTAAGATTGGCCCAATCATTCTGATTTCGGTTCCTGTCCATACCGGGTAACTAAAGGACTGCTAGAAAGAAGATTGAGGTCAACTTGATGCATCTTTGTAGAGTGTCTTTCAGGCCTTGGAGTTAGGTTCTCGTCATTATTTCCTTGAGCCTGTGGATATCTGTCTTAGATATGCACCGCTGAGATGGTTAATGTGCTTGAGGTTGCGCATATTAAGTCCAATGATCCAATGCCTGGCTTCATAAAGAGAGACAATCCCTGGGCATCAATAAACAAACACCCACCCTTGTTACCTCACTGGAAACGTGTTGAGTAATGATTTCAGAGTATCCCAGAAATGATAAGGCTTTGGTGTTTAGTGATTTCAGAGTTTTCTCTGAAGTTATGGTTCTGCATTTACAAATGTGCTGAAGATATAGCCCTATATTGTTTCAGATCTGCCATCATGTCATGCTTAAACATATATTAGAGACATAGCGGTAACCTTTTGTGCTGACTCTACATTTTGGTCTTACTGGACACAGCATCTAGCTAGGGCACATGGACAACGTGTCAGGCTGGGTCTTGCATGCAGTGATCACTAGGGCCGCCAGTTGTTGATGCAGTAGGCACGCCTTGTTGATTACAGGTCCTGACAAACTCAGGCACTTTGACCCAAGTTCAACCGAATTTGTCAAGGTTGGCTGCTGCAGGTCTTCTCAACCAAGTAGATTGTTCACGAGTCTTAACAGATGTGGCTCTGTATTAGTATTTTTCAGGTAATAATGTTTGTGCCAGTCATATCTTTAGGGTTTCAAATGATCAGCCTGGTTTTACTCTATAACTGCAAATATTACGTCTTTGAAATCTCATGTTTTTTAGGCTGCTGAATGAGCTTGAACAAAGTATGGAACCAAACAACTTTTTCCATTTCATTAAAGTGCTGGCTTCGTTAATGAAATTGATTGGCTCAAGATCAAGCCCTGAGGCCAGTTGATTTGGTATGAGAATGATCCTGAATGAACATGCCACTGACTTATAAGGACTTGAGCTGCATGAGCTCGGTTTAACGGTCTTTCTTCCAAGTGAAAGCAATACAACAAAAGAGACACTCAGTTTTGGAGTTACACCAATTAAACAAGGCCAAAACAGAGGTTTGTTAATCAGTGTAAGCTCCAAAAGTCTACATCTAATAGTAATACCTATCTAAAAGACAAACACACATATGAGAAGGAAAGAAGGGATGGGCAGATTTAAGTTAAACTAACTTTCACAGGGAAATTAACTAAACCTTGAAGTAAAACAAAAAAACTGAATGGATGGCATAAACTTATGTGACTGGTCCTCCGTTTTGTTTGCCAAAGTCAATACCCGAACCTATTACCCTTGCTGGGTGGTGAAATGCATTTTCTGTTTCTGTTTCTGTAACAAATACCAGGCTTCTGTAACAAACACCACAAGGCAAGGGTCAGACAAGGTGCGTTCTTGACTTCTTCCCTCTGTTCCAAATCCCAGGATGAACCCCCACCCTTTTTTCTTTTCCCTTCTACTCCCTTCTTTTATTCTCACTGCAACAACAAGAGAAGGAAAAAAGGAACAATTAAATCAGTGGAGTTCTCCAACTTCATCTAAATTAATCCCATTTAGAGACATGAAAGTTTATTTTCCATGTCCTGTTATTTCCTCGTAATTTTTTACTGTTGATGGCTATTTGGAATGAGTATGTACCATGCCTCAGAACCCTTGAGGCTTGGCTCAAGTGGTAAAGGGTTGGGAGGGTTTGTGGGAGGTTCCAGGTTCAAGTCCCAATAGGGACAAAAATTCACCTATAAAAAGGGAGATTTTCAATTTCATGAGTTCCCAAACCCGGTTTAAGTTAAGCAGATAGCCAAAGGACAATATATTTCTAAACTAGGTAGAATTTGCTCACCGTGTTTAAATATTTCTGTATCATGTGTTCTCACATGATACTGCTGCCTTGATCCTTTCAACTGTGCACTTGATAAGGCTATTAACAGTTGCCACTGATCCAAGAGAGAGTTTTGCAGTTGGTGCTGAATCAACTAAGATCTGAAATGCAACCGTCAATAGAGAGCCACCAGACCCAACATCAAGAATTCCTCCTCCATGAAGGACTGCTCCATCAGGAAGTATTGCGAAACCAGATGGCAAGAGGGCAACATAATCTGGGTCCCCACCGCTTAAGACCACATTCATGGCAACGATGTCAACTGGAGCGTAGATCACGTAAGAGCCGGTAGGATCAGTGCAGCTCTCTTGTAGTATCAGCATGTTGCTCTGGCTCGAATTTGCACTCTACAGTTTATTTTGAAGTTCACACTTTAGTTTAGTCGCACAGTGACAGTTTCAGATATATGATTATGATTTGATCATCGACATTGACACGGCAGGCATATGGAACTTACATTCACTCGAAGTAGAGAGACACAGTTGCCTGGATCCCGGCCATTAGCTATGTGTGCCATCTCTTGAACTAGTCCTCCATTTGAAAGGATGTCCCACTGTCAAAATTATATGAAAATCGGTTAGATCTTACGGAAGAAGGTGGTTTCTTTCATAATCGTGCTATGAACCTTCCTTATGAATCTTAATCTTGGAATCCCATGCATGTTTACCTAAAGAATTAAGACAGATTATTTAATCCACCTAGAAATTAAGTGATGCAATAGATCTTAGTACACGAATTAGAATGTGTTGGTACGTCTTCACCATGGCTATGTTTGTTTTCTATTTGCTATAAGATCTCTGTATGCCAAATGACAGAAAAATTGTCTGCCAAGAAGAAATGTCTGCATTTGATTGAAGATGGACAATTCTAGCTGGGATACTCGGTCTTCCTGGCTTCTTTGTTGTAGGTAAGAAGAGAATGGAAGTGATTAAGTTTGTGGAATTCATATACCTCACTTCGGGAGTTCTCAGCACGAAGAAAATCAAATACTCGTTTCGGTGGAACTGGAATCCAGAAGGAAGTCGCAGCACTTAGTACAATACCAGGAGGCCTGCCAGGATCATCCATACTCTTTCTGGTCATGACCCTTACATCATCAGCCCCGCTGCCTGATAGTGTTGTCCATGTGTGTGTAGTAGAAGCCCCAACACCGGCACAAAAACTCATCACCATTCTCTCAGCCAGCTTCAACATGCTTTTCCTTCCCTCTGGGCTTGTTATCACTGCACACCACCAATCAAAATAACAACAATGGAGGAAATTAATTTAAGGAAACTGGTGACAAGATATCATGTAAAGATGAAAAGAAATATCCATTACCACCAATATCTCCTGCAGGAATGTTGCTGGCCATGGCACTTGCTAGACGTTCGCATTGGCGATCTAGGGTAGCCACCCAGCGCTTTGCTCCAAATGCAAGACCTGAGTTTACTAGAGGTCTGTATATATTGTGAACAGCTCTATCATCCACCTCTACATGTTCGACCCATATGACCTGAAAAATGAAGACACCATGACAATCATCAGTTGAAAAAACTATCTCCAAGGAACAAGGTGAACTGTGACTAGAGCTAGAGTTGTCACCTTGGAGTAACCATTGGGTAACTCTTGGATCAAACAACCAGATGGTCTTCTTCGATTTCTTGTTATTGGACCAGGGCGTAAGTTATCCAATGAAACATCAACAACTGCCCAAGTCCCATCGGGATGATGCTTGCAGTACCTAACAAAATAGTTTTCTCTAGTTGGAACCAGCGGTGAAGGGACTTGGAATTCAGCCGTCATCTGCAGAAATTAGAACGTTTTCATGGATATGGAAATTGAAAATTTTTGTTCAAAACATAAAGTTAGGGGAAAGACATTGATCAGTACCACTTGCAAGGCTCCATTGTAGTTCCCTGCCACTCCCGTTGAGAGGACTTCTAGGGTCATTGCTCTTGAAACAATACCGGAAAACACACTTGACCATTGATTCTGATAAGCGTCCTCGGATTAGAAAATTTTGTTCTAATGAATCTTTAAAAAATAGATGACAATATCAAAACTATCAGTAAAAGAGAAAACCCTACCACATCCATGAGAATCTCAACAAGGCTGATATGGTTCATTATTACCACTGCAGTTTCCCTGGAAGCTTCAGATTTTAACCCCAAGGGTTTTGGCCCAATTCCCCTGGGGAAAGTCCTCAGGTATTCATCTTCACTTAGAATCTCAGTAGAGTTGTCAGAGGTGGGAATCCATAAGGGTTCCCCAGCCTGGGCCATTCGGATTAGTTCTTCCATTGCTGCAACAGCAAGCTCAACAATCATCGGTTTATCTGCCTCAGTAGGCAGCGAGACTGATCTAAGGAGATCACCACCTCCGTACATGTCCCCTACTATGCCTGATTGCGCCCCAAAATTCCCAACCCCAAGATCGAGGGACCGGGATGATGTGTGGGTAGAAAGATGAGGATATGAAACCATGGGCTTCCCAACATACTTGGCTGCAATCCCAGAAATCCTATCAATCTGTAACCAAAGATTACATTAAGTCAATTAAACCATCACGCTAGCCTCTCACTTCAAACTGAGACAAACATCAACACATTGTCTCTTTCCATTACCTCATCCCTGAGCCGAGCATTTTCGATCCTCAAATGCTGCTCATCAAATGACATCTCGCCAATAGAAGCTGGGCCTCCGCAGTGAGGACATGTCGCGTTGCTGAGGGCTTCTTTGTACCTTATGTTCTCAGCTCGGAGCTTTTCGTTCTCAGCCCTCAGATTTGAGTTCTCATGGCGTTCATGTTGGGCCTGTGATGGAGACAAAGTTTGGTTAGAGACATAGCCAAGCTCTCTTTCCTGAAATAAGCTTACTTCTAAAATTAAAAGGGAGAGAAAACCAAAAGGCTGAAATAAACAGCATGTAATCTTAGAGAAACGTATACAGCGCCTGTAATGCATGCTACAAAGAAGCCTTACCTTCATTTGAGTGCGCTTGTTTTGGAACCAAAATTTGACTTGTAAAGGCTCCAACCCTAATTCACGGCTCAACTCCTTTCTTTGCTTATCATCTGGATGAGGGCACTCCTTGAAGAAACTGAGGAACACAAAACCCCTCTTGTATCAAAACGTCAAACATGAATTACTAGGCTACTGAGCCTTCCCTTCTACTGAAAAAGTAGGAGAAAACTTACGCTTCCATTTCCTGGATTTGATGCTGAGTGTGGCGATGGTACCGCTTCTTTTTGGGGCGCTGGTTGGGATCTTGATCATCGCCAGAAGGGGCGTCCATGTTTTCTGTTCCTGATTTGCTCTCGAATTCTTCGTCTCGTATTTTCCCCATTTCACTTTCGGGGGTTTTGTGGGGCATATCTAGTAGATGATGGTGACTGTCGAACATATTTGGTTGAAACATATTCACAGATCCTTTATGATTCCAAAGCTAGGGTTCTTCAATCTGCCAAGAGAATGAAATGAGTCAACCACTTCAAAAGGAAGAAGCCCATGTAAAGAATGAAAAAAAAAAAAAAAAAAACCTCAAGAAGTTGAATTAAGAAGAAAAGAATTAATCATGTGTGGAAATCTGTACATAGTATTAAGCAGTGAATTAATTTTCTTAGGTTATGGATCCCTATCCCACTTTTGAAAACCTGTTTATGAGAAGACTCTCTCTCTCATCTGCAAAACAGCTTTTTAGCGTTCGTATCGAGAATGATTTTTCTTGAAATACCTTAATGCCTAGCTAAAACCCTCTACTAATCTAATTGATCTTGAATATGTATACATATTTAGAAAAAAAAAAAGAAAAAGAAAAAAGAGAGATGAGGAAACAATGAAATGACTAAGAAAATGATAAAAGAAAAACCCAAACCCAGACAACCCTAACAGTCTTCACAGACTCACAGTCCATGAAATGGACATCAATAGAACTTGGACTGCCACGAAGGCTTACCACGCTTAGAATTAGTCCTGATGACAACCCAAATCCAGCAACCTTTAGGTTCCTTTCAATTGGCAGTGGCCAGTCATTAGCCGGAAGCATTATTCCGGCCGGGAAGTGTCACTGCCCCGACAAACCCTAAACATGCAGCAGTGGAGGAGCTACAACTGTGGCTTTGGGCTTTGAAAGAAGATCTTGACCCTGTATTTCTGTTCGTAGGTCACAAAGCTCTTACTGGAGAAAAATGGAAGATAGAGTGGACAGTATGGAATGGGCTTTGAAACACCAATTTCAAACCATAACGCCCACGAAGATCTCGGTGCGTCCAACCTCAACCTCAACCTTTGCTCTCTCTCTACTGCAAAAAAGATAACGGAAAATAGAGCAAAAACTCAGAAGTTAATAAAATATGCAAAGAAAGGTGAAAAAAACTTGTGTCTCAAGACAGTTAAGGATGAGAATGATGGTGTTGCAACCCCATTTAGACCCCCCACTCAAAAAAAAAAAAAAAAAAAAAAAAAATTAAAGACTGGTGAAAAATGGAGAAGACCTATGGGGTCAAAATAACTTACAGGTGCGGAAGCTATGGGAGAAAAGCAAAACGACCCTTTTGAAGATGAAGGTCAAGTCCAGTGAGCAAAGTGGCAGATCTGTTTTAGAGACTATTGGGTCACCGGAAAACCACTTTTTGGGCGCTGAAAGAGTGGTTTTCTGGCAGCTTTAGATGAGAGTAACAGGTTTTGAGAAGAACACTGAGAGAGGAAGAGGCAGAGAGAGAGAGGGAGAATAAAGGGACGGCGAAAAAGAGGAGATAGACTCGAAAGGCAGAGAGCTTTGGAGAGGGTGAGAAAGGGAAGAAGAAAGGGTAACAGGTGGAGAAGATGTGGCAGCGAGGAGTTATTGCAGAGCGTATTGAGAGGGTGCAATAGCATTTATGGTCGATGGAGGTGTAATTGCTAAGGAGAGAGAAATATATATACAAATACAGAAGCATATAAGCGTTTGATGTTTAGATGTCTTTGAGAGAGCGTGTATGGTGAAGCCAATTACACCCATCTTAACTGCAGCACTCCTTTCAACTCTTTCTTTTTCTTTTATTCCTTCTTTTTTTTTTTTTCTCATTCTCCCATCACCTTTTCTCCAACTCCTTTTCAAACTTCTTTTATTGTTTCTCTCCTTGTTTGTATATCATTAATCGCTTCTCATATACACTACCTTTTAAGCTTTTACAAATGGTTGTTTTGTGACACTGTTTTCACTGTTTACGCCTCAATTGAGTTGAACTTCCATGTCCATAAAGCACGATTTGCCCTAATGAATCACCCCTTGAAATGATTTTGCTACATGCATCCAATAATTTATTGTATTAAACAGAAGATTTTGTGAGTAACATGTATGGAAAACTTGGATTAATAGTTAATGTTCCAAATATGATGTTTTTGGCACCAATCCCCGTGACAAAGTGAGGGAATTAAGAAAGGGGATTATCAGGAGGAGGAGGTGGAGGTGGAGGTGGAGCTGTGATGAAGCATTTTAGCCCCATCTCTCCTCCTTCTCCCTAGCAATATTCCATTAAATGCCTGAGCCACGAGCAGGGTCTGCATGCAGAATAAGTCATTTACTATATTCATGCCTCCCTTGCACAAATCTCTTAGCTTGATAACATATCTTATTGTACCAAAATCTGTGGGCTAATGGCTGTCTTCAGGGCACCCTTAATTTTTCTTATTCCACTCAAATCATAAATTTGGATATTGTTAATAAGGCAGTTTTGTTCCCTCACCAAATTGAAAAAAATATCAACCTAATATTGCCTTTAGATAACAAGCTTACCAAATATTTGTAATTCATGAAACCCCCCATTTCTATATATGCTCTAACATTCTTGCACCATGGTGTAGTGTGATATGTACATATCAAAAGAGTGTACACATTAGCTGCATGCTATTATGCTATTAACTACATACAAATGTAATCATGCATATATTGGTTGCATGTTACCGTGTAAAGGTTATACCATATTTGATAAACAAACCAACAATTATGTTACTTCTTACCAAATTTTGATCTTTGCCTAAAATTTTATCTCCTTCTACATGAAACAAGATTTTCTTTTCTTTCTTGGTTTTTCAAATCGGACATAATGTGAAACAACCTTTTTGTTTTGATTTTTGAATCGAACATAGCGTCTAGCCTTTGCTTGAAGGTGGACTAACATGCATGCGTTAAAAATGAGCGTGCACTGTATATGTCAGACTAATTTACCACGTGTAAAGTGAAAAATTACAGTGCCAGGTAGGAATCTTTTACTATTTTGTCTTAATTCTATAGTAATTCGTAAAAAATATAATTTTTACAATCTAGACAAAAAGGAATCCCTCTAAATGTGTGCGCGCGCGTGCAGCGTGTGACTCTGATTGGATCCTTTACAACCGTGGGTTAAACTATGATGATGATGGTTCAAGACAGTCTGACCCCACTTGAGGACAAGTTTGGTAGGCTCAATTGTAGGGGCCCACTTTTAACCTAATATGAACCGCATGATTCTCCTATTTTTGGAGTTATTATTCACATCAGCATCAAAAGGCTTGGTTGCTAGTATTTGTTTTCATATGCATGGTTTTTTAAGCAAGTTTGGACATTTTCGTCATTCTATATTTGAAACGTTGACTTTCCACGTCATCATCCTCTTTTGGATAACAATCAGAATCCATGCATTGGCGCGTGATTCTCCTCCTCTTGTGAATAATCATATGTGGCTTGATTTTGTAGCTCACCTTGGGCATATGCGCGTGGATTTTTACAATCAACTCGCCACGTGTTCAAAGAGTGAACAAAAATAGTGTACAAGTAGTCAAAGTTACAAAAACTAATACGATAACCTTTTTCTTTCTCGTAAATATCATAAAAGTTAAAAATGTGGAAAAGGATAAAAAAATTTTGTGGGTTTCTTGTTTTCAAATTTCCTCTTAGAAGAAATAAAGAATATTCATATATTGTGTTTTGTCAGAGAATCTATTATAAAATACCAAATAATTTTATATCGAAAAAAAGGAAAGAATATTCATATATTGTGTTTTGTCCGAAATGGTTCAGAGTTTTTTATTTCCAAGAAAGGAAAAAGGTTACTAAGACTTAGGTAACAACTGTTACTAGCATCCATCGACAATGACAAAATTACCATAGTAATTGTATGATTCTTTTTGCCAAAAAAGACTTATACTTATCTTATTTGCCATGAAAGTAAATACTAAGAAATTTGAAATTACTAATTATCATGTCTTGACACGTCAACCTTTTTCATGTTATGTAACCACATCATATAATAAAAGAGTATATTTTCATGTAATTAATAAAAAAGATGGTTCCATAAATCATCATATTCTATCATTAGAAACCATAATAATACAAAACAATTCCTAAAATATTCTAAAATTTAATAATTAGAAAGCCTTGTTTGGGATAGTGTCCTATTTTTTATTTTCAGTAAAGTTGAGGTTAAAGTCAAAGTCAAAATTTTTAAAAGATAGTATTAGTATTGTAAAATTTTATTAAATATGAAAAATTTTCTTAAATAAGACAAAGTAGCGCTTTTATGAAAAGTAATATTTTCTTGACTTTCATATTAAACTAATTTTTAAAAAAATTATAAACTCTTAAAACAAAATTAACCAAACGAACATAGAAATCTTATGGAGCTCAAATTAATATCTTAGAAGTTGATCAAAATTGAATGGAAGTCATCAAGAGTATGATTAATTTACAAAGTCCTTTTCACACCAAAGAGATATAATTTTGAAATAAATTAATGGATGATCATGCTATAAATAAAATTACTAATTTATAGTTCTTCGTATCGATTATTTGTTGATTAATATTTACTGTGTCGTTTATATTTTTGAATTGCAATTTTAAAAAACTATTGTTTACCATCAAATTTGAATTATACCTAATAATTAAAGGTCATTTTTTATGGACAATTATATGTACATAAGTGATTAGTGATGTCGTTAATTAGTTCTTTGCCATGCTCCTAATATTTAAATCACATCATGACCATGCAAGTATTGAATGACTTTGCTTAGAAACCGCTCTTAATTTTTCTTTTTAAGAACAAAATATATATATTTTTTATTTAAAAAACATGTTTGATAAATTTTTATTGAAAATAATTTTTAAGAAATCTAAAATATATTATATTTTAGAATAAGTTAAAAAAATTGGTACTAAGAAATAATTAAAGTTAACAATTTTTTTCAACATTAAAATTGTATTTATTATTGAAAATAATTGATAACTGTTTTTATAAATTGTTTTTGAAATCGAAGTCAAAAGGAAAGAGAAATTCCTCCTTAGTAGATCCACACTTTTTTATTATATATATTTTAATTGGTAAATTAGTCATATTCTTGATGACCTCTTTTAAGCTTACTGTATGGTCATAGCATGGCCTCTTGACCATACAACCTAGAGTGACACCAAACCACAATTACTCATTTCTTTTTCTTTTTTTCTATGTTATTTTCAAATATATGTATATTGTTTTCTATTGTATTTTCCAAATAAAACGAAGCAGAAAATCAATATTTTGAAAATAAAAACCCAAATATTTTAAAGTATTTTATTTATATATAATAATTTTAAATTTTAATAATATATAAGTTATATATTTATCTTATAATAAATTGTAATTAAATTATTGGTTTGATCAATAAATTTTAATTTATTTTCATTTTTCAATCCAATTTTGAAAGCATTAAAGAAAATTTAAAAATTTTGAAAAAACAAAAAAGGTGAAGTGAGGAATACAATTGAGAAAGAGTTTAATAAAACAAATTTTTATTTCAATTATAATTATTTTTAATTTAAATAATTATGGAAAGAGTTGAATCAAATAAATTTTTATTTCAATTATAAATGATTTGTGATGTGAGCCACACGCCATACTCTATTTGATTGGGCCTGACGTGCGTTGATTCTCAAAAACTGAAAAGGTCCCCAAGCCACGTGTGTTGACTGAAGAAATTTCTATTGCAGAGAAACCAATTCCCATGCATATCCACCACACGTGGCTCTGTCTCTGTCCCCCACAAGTCAGAGCCACCGATTCCTTCGATTGTCCCCTAAACGGCGTCGTTCGCAAGCTACCAATTTCCCCTCGTCATCTCAGAAAGTCCCGTGTTTCATTTTTATGGGATTTTGGACAAAATACAGGGTTTTTTATTTTTATTTTTATAGTATGTTTCTCATGTGAGATATAAATCATAATATCATATAGCATTTTAAACACATGGGGACTTAAGGACAGTGCTAACCCTCCCAAAAATTTAAGAGAGTATTAAAAGAAGTGTACAACTAATTATACTTCATTGGTAACAACAAATGTACGTTCTGTGTTATATTAAATTTGAACATCTGCCTCATACAATAAATACAAGGCCCGTTGATGATATTTTGTTTAAATGATGTAAATTTTGATTTTATGAGATGACTTAAATCCAAACATGGTTGCCCCACAATGCGCCCACAAACGTCCTTATCAGTTATCACTTGATGAAATTCAAATTCAATCATAATTAATTTTCATGAAAACATGAACAAATTTGACTGAAATTTCATTTGTCAAAATTAAAATTTCTCCATTAATTTTTACTTCTGGAATTTGTTAAAGTGCCCATTATTTCAAATCGGTTTCCCGAGTATCTTTCCTAATCTTATACTTTATATATGGTATATCCACTAACTTTCTATGTAAAAGGAGCCATTTACCTTCCAAGGAAAAGGTGGTGATCAGTGGAACATCCCTATCAAGGGAAAAAGGGAGAATGCCTTTTGTAAGAAATAAAAGTATATGGAAAGGCTTGTGTTAAGAAATAATACCTCTAACGATTATCCAAAACCTTTTGACTACAATTATCTTTGCTCTAATTGGATAATTTAAATGAGTTATAATCATGTCAAGTTTGAGATGATTAACAAGTGGATTAATCATCTTAATTTTGTGTACCAAAAATAATTATTGTAGTAAACCATCAAATTAATTCTTTACCACCCTAATCTCTTAGAAATTAATTATGAGACCTATGTTTTACTAGTGGTTAACTTCTCATGCAAGATATATGTACAGATAACAGCCCTTTTACTTTGTTCCCAAGTCTTTCTAATTTCTGAGGCAGAGAGTGAGGATTAATATCTTGCTTCATGTTTCTTTTTTTTTTCTTTTTTTTGCATAGAGAAACATTTTTCTACCACACGCATAGTGGGCTCACATTGCATGCGTACATCTTTGCCTTATCGATGTGAAAGTACATGAATCAAAGGCCTAGCCAGATCTCTAGAAATGTGTCAATGTCACATCATTTAGAGTTGTAGAATGGCCATGAAAGCTTCCATGAAACAACCAGAGTTTTTGCTTCCTTTGATGGGGTGTTTGTCAGTATGGTGCCCATTGGCTTATTCGCTTCTTCCTTTGATTTGTGAGAGAGGGTTTGGTCTATTGTGAACAGTATATGGAATGATATAGTTGGCTGTATCTGGAACTTAATTGATTAATTGGAGCACAAACATCACTGTGCCTTAAGGCAAGGAACAAGTATATGTATGGGTACCATTAAAGATAGGGTGCCCACATTATTGGGTTATATATGCATGATTACTAGGGAGACATTAGGATAATGAGGAACATGAATGAATGTAGTTTAGTACATCCATGTATATTGTATTCTTAGCATTAATATAGCTGATGTGAACACTCAATCAAGACTACTTTTATTATTCCTGAGTTCAAATTATTGTTTTTTCCTATATGTTATCGCTCCGAGATATCACTTTCAACAAATAACTTTTCCTTGCTGATACAGGAGACAAGGGCTAAATTTATCATGGTGATGAATGGAAAAGGAGAAGAGGTGGGTATTGTTTTAGGCCCACATGGGAATGTGTTGGGTGTCTCCCTCCACACATATATACTTGACTCTGAATGTGGGTCGTTAACACCACCATCCTTGTCTTCCCAATTAACTGCATCACTGTTCTTTAAATTCTTGTTCCTTTCTCATTGAAGCATAAGCCCTAGCGATCCATAGCCCATGCATATGGTTTTTTTGGTTTATAGAATTGGGAAAATTTTAATTGTTATGATGAATTAATATGTGACATTAATTGTTGGCCAATACTTTTGAAAATAAGATTATTTAAACCTACCATGTTTGGTGTACAGATCAGTTAAGACCATATGTGTATATATATATATATATATATATATCCGTAGATCTGGCCTGGGCTGAAAGTTTTTGGCATGGTCCACAAGCTCAATGCCCAAACCCAACTCTTAGAGTTCATGTCTTTTAAATATGCATTAAAATCCTTACCAGATTTGGAAACAACAAAGGTTAAATACTGCAGCTAGTCAGTTGGGAATGCAGATAATGGATTGAAAGGGACGAGAATTTAGAGCTTGAACAGCCGTGAATTATATTTTCTTAGATTTTCGGTGTTCACCTGTACCCATTTATGCTGATATTAACCAGTCATGCCCCCAAGGACTCACTCTAGCCAGGCTAAATTAAAGCCTGGAGCTGTTTTCACCTGCACTAGTGAGAGAAGACCTGATAATGAAGTGGTCAGTTTGAGGTTGAGCTTCATTGATGATCAGTGTTCACTTCAATTCAAATTAAATACTTTGTAAGCATCTTCTCCCTAGCTTTCATATAGATATTGTTTGCTCCTAATACAATGAGCTTTCATGATTTAAAAACATGTATACAAAGTTAAAGACGGGCCTATTAGATATATAATGTCAGAGATTTCTTTCCTTAAACGATATAACATATCAAAATCACTTTTTATAAGGATACAATGTCCTTGATATGTTTAATGAGATTAGACGTTCTTGTAAGAGTGAACAATAAGTCCTAAACCAAGATGTAGAATATGCTTTGACACCATACCCACCATATATATATAATATGAAGAACTTCTGGATCTAATTGAAATATTTCAATCGGCTATCAAGCACTGGCAAGGCAAATAGAGTTCTACATATAGGTCAAAGGTTTGGTTTTGATGCTATTTGTTGTGGTTAATTCTTTTCATGTAGATATTATTTATTAATCCAATAAGTTTTCATAACTTTAAAAGCTACATACAAAGTCAATTACGAGGAACCCAATACAAATATGGTATCACAGGCTTCTTTTTATGTGAGATATTACAATCACCAAATCCCATGTAGGCACATCATCCTTGCGTACTACCATTTGTGATAGTCTAATTCATCCCATATAAATTAGATATGCTCATAATTTTAAAACATATTTACAAAATTAAAAAGAATCCATTACACTTATAGTATTAGAAAATATAGATATTAAATACTTAACTAAAAATGCTGAAATAATGAATATTTTCTTCATTACAAAAACAAATTACCAAAAAATAAACAGCCCGGCCAATTACTGAAAAAAATGATTGAAGTCTGAGGTCAAGGCAGTGTTAGACGAAACTAACATTTTCTGGCAAAGTAATGGATGGATTTGATGGCATTTTATTTTTAAATTTAAAAGGAAAAAAATTAACGTGATGGCATGCATTTGATCCTAACCCTTCTGGTTGAGTTTTATTCAATGCTCACCAGCCCTCACTGATACTCGGTAATAGCCTGACAAGACTTTGATGTAGATTTACATCAGCTTTCTGGCAAAGTCATGTCCTTGTTGTAGTTTAGGCTAAGTGCCAGGCATTTAGCGGCCTCTGAATATTTGACCAAAACTGCGATCCGCACTGGAAAATTTAAGCTCAAAGCTGATACCCTCATGGTGATATAATGAGAAAACCAGAAAGGTCTCAGTTTGAAATGGAAAGATGAGATTCGAAGTTAATCCACATTGTACTTTATCCTTAGTTGGTTTCCTTTACAGTGACATTTGGCCTTTGAAGTACCATGTTACCAACACCCTGAACCAATAAATAAACACTTCCTTTTATTGCGCCAACAGCACACAGACTGATAATCAATATCCTGTTGGATTTCATCATTAGCCATTATGCTAATGGACTGAGCAGGAATAGTTTGTGACTAATTCCATTTTTTGTTTTTGGAAAAATTGAAACAAATTAATCTCTTCTTTAAAAACCACGCCTACGGGAGGAGGGATTCAAGATTTTTCGATCAGCCCTTCTAACAAAATACAGTGTTCATACGTATCTTTAATGTTCTTAGAGAAAAACATCACAAGAAATACCATATATTTTCTATGAATAACTTCAAAGAACTTGGGCTTTATCAAAACTGGTTGAATTGCATTCAAAATACTTGCTAATGGGGCAAAAAAAAAAAAAAAAGGTTTCAAATGCAGTTGTACTGCTTGATCAGCTACCAATGCAGATCAGCACTGATTGTCATAAAACACGAATTTAGAGCTTGAACAGCTTAGCATTATATTAACTGTCTGTGATTTCAATGTCTCCGGTACCAATGACACCTGGAAATGACCTAACAAGAGCTTGATTTAGATTTATATCAACCTGGCAACCACATGTCCTTGATAGTTTAAGCTGAATGTCAGGCATTTAGGCTCCCATTAAGAATGGCCAAAGGCCTCAATTAAGCCTGGAGCAGATACCACCAGTTGAGGTATGACTGTATGAGATAATAACCCCAGATGAGATTTCAGCTAAATCCACCCTCAGACTTTATAGATCACGTGATTTTTTTTTTGACCCTTTGCAGAGATATCGATCTCCAAAATACGAACACTGAACATTTTCTTTTATTACAACAACAGCATACAGCTTGATAATGATGAAAAGTACAATTCCTGAGTTCCAGCATTGATTAATGTGTTTTACTTTTTCACTTTGTTTTTATTTTTTTGGTTCTTGAATTGGAAAATTTTCTATGAGTAAGAAAATATGTTTTGTATGAATAATTTCAAAAGCTAGCTTTGTCAAAGCTGGTTCAATTTCGCATTTGGAATATTTGCTAATGGGGAAAAACAAGGATTCAAAAGGCGTATGTACTATTGGCTCAGCTGCCAGGGCAGACCGCAGAATAGCAGAAACAAGAATTTAGAGCTCGAACGGCTTAGCATTATATCAATGAAAATTATGCATGTGGGCTGTTGGTGCACGACAATGACTTTTTCTCCATTATTTTCAAATGGAACTGGTGGTCCAAAGGAGAACTAAATAAACCTGTAAGAAACGTTCCATGACATATGCATGCATGCCATGAAAAGTGATGAGGGAAACACTTTCAAATACTCATCATCTTGTTTTCCTTGCAAAACATAAATGTGTGCATGAAAGTGGTGGAGCATGATTTAATTCTCCATCAACTTTCAGAAATGGTTGAAACTTGAAAATACGTTTTCTATGAATAATTTTAAAGAACTCTTTAGGTTTATCAGAACAAGTTTAAACTGGATTCTGATATTTTCCCATTGAGCCAATTAACAAATTAAAGGATTCAGAAGTCGTAGTCCTGTTTGGACAGATGGAATGCTGAACCACAGCTGATTCATTGACAGATATGAAAGCACGTGCTTTAGAGCTTCAACAGCCTAGTAATATATTTTCTGAGATTTTCAGTGTTCGTCGCTAACCTTTGGTACCTTGCAATTACACCCCATGGAGGACCCGGTGAATAACTGGCCAAGGCCTTGAAAATTAATCCTAAAGCAGAACCTGAATGGATCAGTTTGAAAGCCAAAGATCATATTTCAATTTAATACACACCCAACCTCATAATTCCTATATATGCTTCCCTTCAAAAGAGGTTTGTGTTCATATTAGTCTTGGAAAGTAAGGACATGTTTCATAGGCAAATAAAACCAGAGATGTCGGCATGCTAAGTTAATAATGGGATAAACTAAGCTACCACTCGTTGCTTCTCATATTTCATATTCAACCTAATATCAACTAACATAACCAAGAGATGTTATTCAATCCTTTTTATGTCCATTTCATATGAGATATTCCCCCATCAATGTCATCAATGATCATATCTACATTTGTAAATCATTTTAAGACGATTTGAGCGCTCGTAAAACATAAGCATATGCTTGAGCTAATTCTCAAGTACCTTAAGATTCACTTTAATATCTCTTAATATTGCTTTCCTAGACTTGTTCACAATTCTAACTAGATGAGCTATATTTAGACGAATAAATTTCAAACTAAGCAAGACTTAATGCGGTGGATTCATTAACAAGTCTAATAATTTTTAAAAATAATTTAAAACTCAAATAGTGAACCAATTGATCCCATAATTTTTTGGGCAAAAAAAGGTCTAGAATAGCATTATTGTTTTTTTTTTTTACATGAAATCATCATTTTTCAAAATTTTTCACTAGGCAAATGAATTCCAAATTAAATAAGACTTAATATGTTGAATTCATTAATGAGTCTAGTAATTTTTTAAAATAACTTAAAACTCAAATAATGATCCAATTAATATAAGAAATTAATGAATAAAAATTAGTTTAAAATGACTCTATTGTTTTTCTTTTACATAGAATCATTATTTTCTTTCTTTTTTTTTAACCAAGCAAATGAACTCCAAATTAAACAATACTTAATGTGTTGGGTTCATTAACAAGTTTAGCAATTTTTAAAAATAATTTGAAACTCAAATACTAAACTCATAATTAACACAAAAAATTAATTTATAGATAAAAATTGGTTTATAATGACTTCATTCTTTTTTTTTTTCTACATGTAATTATATTTTTATAAATTTTCTTACTATAAAAATAAACTTCAAATCAAGTGACCTTTTTTTATTAAATTTATTAATGAGTTTAAATTTTTTTTAAAATAATTTAAAATTTCTAATCATTGAAAATATAATAGATTAAAACTGATATATTATGAGTCATGACTTTGCTAGTTCTATATATACACAAATATATATTTTGAATTTAGTTAAATAAATTATAAATAAAAAATAAGTAAGATGTAATTAATAATTTAAATTCTTTAATGATTTTTAAAATTTTTAAGAATAATTTTGAATTAAAAAAAAAACGATCTAATTAATTATAGATTAAATAAAAATATTTTTGAACATCATGTTTGTAATTGAGTACTAAATGTGTATATGAAATGAAAACTTGACTTATTTATATATTAAAAAAGTTAAACATTATTCATTATTCATTTTAAATAAAATATTGTTAAAATTTATTACTTTAAAATATTATTATTCATTTTTAACTTAAAAAATTACGAAGATGTTTATATTCTTATATTTCTAACATATACTAAAACAATATATTTTTTATAAAAAAAATATATAATTTATAATTTTAGTTTAAAATTATTATTCATGTTTTACTAAAAAAATTATTTTTATTTTATTTGTAATTACAATTTTTATTTTTAATAAGACTAGCTTAAATTAAATTTAATTGATAATATATAAATTGAATTTGCAATGCTTTTACAAAGCCGAAACAAAATAATTATCTTTTAAAAACAACTTATCCAAACAAGTATTTTTTTTTTTATAAAAAAAAAAAAAAAAAAACTGTTTTTAGAAGCAATTTGCCAAATATTCTTATTTTTATAAAAAACCAAAAAACTATATTTTTTTAACTTAAAAATAATTTTAAAAAACAAGTTTTAGCAAACAGCCTTTATACTTAAAAACCCTCAAATGAGAATCTTTTTATTCTCCATGATTTCTTTGAAACCTCAAAGTTGAATCAAACCGATGGAGATCTATTTATCAAGTAGTATGTAGTTTGAGCAACTTCACTCCAAGACACTTTGGCAACTTCGCAGTCTTGACCAACATAAATAATGGCAACGACCTGATCATCAGTTTCAACTGGGAAAATTATGCATGACTGTTGGTATGCCACAATAACTTCTCCATTATTTTGACATGGAACTGGTGCGCTATCCAGCCTACTGCAAAACCTCCCTGCTCGTAGGTGGTCCAAATGAGAACTTAATCAACCTGTAAGAAAGGTTCGATGACATATATATATATATATATATATATATATATATATATATGCATGCATGCCATGAAAAGTGATGAGGGAAACAGTTTCAAATACTCATGTTGTTTTCCTTGCAAAACATCAATGTGTGCATGAAAGTGGTGGAGCATGATTTAATTCTCCACCAACTTTCAGAAATGGTAGAAACTTGAAAATACGTTCTCTATGAATAATTTTAAGGAACTCTTTAGGTTTATCAGAACAAGTTTAAACTGCATTCTGATATTTCCCATTGAGCCAATTAACAAAATTAAAGGATTCAGAAGTCGTAGTCCTGTTTGGCCAGATGGAATGCTGAACCCTGAATCACAACTGATTCATTGACAGATACGAAAGCACGTGCTTTAGCGCTTCAACAGCCTGGTATCATATTTTCTGATATTTTCAATGTTCGTGGCTAACCTTTGGTACCTGGCAATTACACCCCATGGGGGACCCCGTCAATAACTGGCCAAGGCCTTGAAAATTAATCCTAAAGCAGAACCTGAATGGAGATCAAGTTCATTCAAAGAGATGCAAAAAGAAATAAAATATAAAATGATTTGAGGCAAAGTTGGAAAAGTCCTTTTAATTTAGTTAATTTCATTCACATCTTCTAAGGTTTTGATTAAATGCACCGAAATTTCATCAAATACTTTCATTATTCTTTTTATCTAAATCTTGAAGGAAGGTGGTTGAGATTAACCTTTTTGAATTTTTGAATAGATTAATCCTTGTATGGAAGGATTTGGATTCCCTTCCGATTTGAACTCCTATATATAATATATGGTCATGAGATACTTTCGTATTTATTTTTATCTTGTTATTTAATTCCTTACAAGATTTCATGGTCGTTATATTTTTGAAATTTTAGTATGTGAGTTAGGAAACAAATATGACTTGATATAGAAAATTTTGTTTGACTTGGATTTGAAGTTGTGGAATATATTTTTTGGTAAGTCTAATTTAAAGTTCAAAAGATTTTCAATAGTTTTAGAAATTGGTGATGGTTAAGAAACAATGGCGAGTTACCAGTTGATGGGATTTTGAATTTTGACAGATGAAATTTCATATGGATAAGAATTTCTTAAAATTCAAGCTTTTTGAAAATAATTATGCTATTATTTTCCTTGCGAGACTAGATTATTGTTAGACTACTTAGTTTCTAATTTCAATTAAAATTTTAAAAGGTTAAAGACCCCAATTTTAATTTTGGAAAATTATTATGCAATTAGTTTGCTTATGGAATTAGGATTTACAAGTTAAAAAATCTTTCCACAAATAGTTAAGGCCGGGTTTGAAATCTCTTTGAATTTTAAATTTCATAAAATTGCTTGAATTCTTAAAAAGGTAAGTGAATAAAATATTTTCATAAATGTACTATAGTCTAAGACCATATGAATAAGGTTTCCATAATTGGGTAAATGTATGGATTAAAATTAATTAAAGAAAGACTCTCAATTTGTAAAAATCAAGTCAGAGATGATTTTAACAAATCTACAACCTCCATTAGCATATTTAATTTGAGAATGAGATGGGGCAAGTCATGGTATCATCGGCATTGATATAATAATGTGATTTAGTGGGAGTGAGTAATCTTACAAACAAAATATTTTAGTTCACTTGGTAATATTAATATTGATGATATTACCTGTTTGTTTAGTAAAGCACTTCCAGAATTTCAATGAAAAAATTAACATTACAACCTGAACCTCTTTGGAGTAAAACTCACTAGAAAATAATCATCCACTCATCCCAAGCCAATATGAATGATTTAGAACACGAGGAGTCCATTTATATATATATATATATGTAAAACCTAGAGCATTCTCCTTAAATAGGCCATTAAGCAATGACTAGAATCAATGGAACCTGAATGATAAATGAGACTCAAGGATATAGTCATAATGACCAAAATCAATGGAGCTTGAAACCAATAGATAGAAACTCAAGGTTATGGTCATAATAAGCAAAATCAATGGAATCGTGAAGATAGAAATGGAACTCACAAATACAACTACAATAACTGGAATCAACATTGGAGTCACAGAGATAGAAATAGAACTCAAGAATATGTAGTCGCAATAATTGGAATCAATGGGACCATAAACATAGAAATGGAACTCAAGGATGTACGTCATCATAATAATTGAAATCAATGGAATCAAGGAAATAGAAATAGAACTCAAGAAAGTGGTTGTAATGATCCAAACAAATGGAATTGTGAATAATTGATAAACAAAACTCAATGATGTTGTTGTAATCACCAAAGTCAATAGAATCGTGAACTAATCAATGAAACTTCAAGATGCACACAATAACAGGAATCTACGGAACCATGAATTGATCAACAAAACTCAAGGATGGGGTCACAATGATCAAAATTGATGGGATTGTAATAGAAATGGAACTTAAGGATGCAATTACGATGACCAGAATCAATGGAACTATGGAGATAGAAATAGAACATGGATATAATTGCGATGACTAGAATCAAACATGATAAATCATATACTCATCTTACTTTAAACCCAATTCTTTGAGAAATCCATTTAACCACAACATGTACTTTATTTCTTCAGTCGCAATTGTAGACTCAATTTCTATTGTGGTTAAAGTAATACACTTTTGTAACCTAGAATTTCATGATATAACTCTCCTTGTAAAGGTGATCAAATACCTCAATGAGATCTAGCCTTATCAATGTCATCAGTCATATCTGCATCTATAAACCATTTTAAGACCATTTAAGCTCTCCTAAAACATAAGCATATGCTTGAGCTAGTTCTCAAGCACCTTAAGATTCACTTTATTGCCTCTTAATGTTGCTTTCCTAGACTAGACAAGAACTTATTCACAATTCTAACTACATGAGTTATATTTGACCTTGTGCATACTATGACATACATCAAAATCCCTCTAGCTAAGAAGTAAATAATAGTTCTATCTTCTTCTTTTTTTTCATCTAAAATGAGACAATATTTCTTACTACGATTGAAGTGACCACGAAAATGAGAGCTAACTTGCTTGGCTTCCTAGAAACTCTATAGCTCATTCTCATCAGTAACTAACATATATGAAAATGAGAGATATCTAGTTGAAGGATGATGCTCTCCCATAGATCTTTTAACCTTAGGTATTAAACTCTCTTGATAAGGTGATTGCCCTTTAGTTCAATAGGCTACTATATAGGCATACCAACTACACTATCAACTCTAGTCAATCTATGTATCCCATTTGAGGTTGACAAGGAAGTAGGTACTAACTCAATACATCACCATTTGTACCTCTAGGCTATTAAACTCTATCAAAATTTTCTAAGGTTTAATCATCTTGAAAAACCGTATCCCTACTTCTCATGAATTAATCTTTTTTTAGCTAGATTCCATGGCCTAAACACCTAAACTTTTCATCATGATGCCCAATGAAAATGTGTGGGATTGCTTATCATCAAGCATGGATATTTGTTCTTTGGGAACATGCACAAAAGCTTTATACCTAAAGACCCTCAAGTGAGAATAGAAAACATTTTTTTCTCTCCATGGTTTCTTTGAAACCTCAAAGTTCAATTAAATTGATGGAGATTTATTTATCAAGTAGTATGTAGTTGAAGCAACTTCACTCCAAAACACTTGGGCAACTTTGTAGTCTTCAACACACACTTAACCCTCCTAACGACGGTACTCAACTCTATTGTCAAATTTTAGACAATTTAACTTCTTCCTAGTCTCTCTTTCAACCATAGCATGGAGCTATTAAAATAATTGAAAAACTTGATTCCTAAACCTCAATAAGTAAACCAGTACTTTTCAAGTAGTATCATCAATGAAAGTTATGAAGTACCTATTTCCTCCAAGAGTTTCCACATATGTGGGACCATAAACATCTTAATATAATCAATATAGCTTTATCTTTTTCAACTTCTTTTAGGTAATATTGAAAGAAACTTTCTGTTATTTCTCAAACAAACAATGATCACTTAGACATTTGGATCCATTTTTAGTCAAAGTCATTGAGGACTTCCTTTCAAAAATTTGCAATCCTTTTTCACTCATATGCATTGGTCTCTTATGTCATAATTCCAATGAAACATCTATTGCAACATACAATTAATCCTTGCACGCTTTCTCCTTAGTCTTGTACAAATGCAATATACAATTCCTTTAGCAATGACTAGTGATCATTTATTAAGCTTTGATTTTCCACCACCAAAGTGGCTCTCATATCCCTATATATCTAGTGCAAAACTAGATGTCAAATTAAAGCACAAATATGGTATGTACCTTATATCCATTATTAGTATCAAGACACACATATCTCTTATACCTAAAATCTTAGAGTAACTAAAATTTCTCATCTTAACCATGCCAAAATATTCAGCTCTATAATTAGGAAAGAACTCCGAGTGAGAGGTAGCATAGTAGCAAGTAGCAAGTAGTCGTGTTAACAATCCACTCAACTCCTTGGTCACCTAAATGTAAATGCTCGTGATACCAAAACTTCATCACTCTTGGATGTTAAGTTTTTTTTTTCTCCTAATTTTGACTCTTTTGTTCCATCTTCTAAACATAAAAATTCTATTTCATATAACCCTCTTTGTCATATTGAAAATATTTAATTTTATCTCTAGATTGAGACCTTCCCTTGATCTTGTCCTGACATTTTTATCTTCTATTTTTATTTTTTCCTCAACATTCTTTAATGAAGGCCTATGCATTTTTGGTGAAAATTTTCCTTTTTATATTTTTTTTGTAAAATTATTTTTCATTGATTTTATAGATAATGCATTATTCAAAATAGAGTTGCTAATAGTTACAATAAAAGTTTCTCAATTGTCTAACAATGAACATAGTGACATCAAAGCTTGAATCTAATCATTCATCACCATTTTCATTATAGCAATTGATTTATTATTATTTAAAGAGCATTCAAGTGATTTGTCACTAGACTCCCTTTTAACTTCATGTTTAGTAATCATTTTGTTCCCAACAATTTTTTATTTAAACGTTGACTCCAACTTCTTCTAGAGAACATGAACGCATGTTTCATTTTCCACATGATAATGTAAGGCTATAGTAACTCATTGCCTAATTTAGGCAATTGTCTTTTTCTTCATCTTCTTCCATTTCACATTGAAGATATTTTTAGGCCTAACTTCTTAACCCTTAAGAACATCTGATAAATGTTTTATGGTAAGAAAGTTTTCCATCATGGATTTCCATGTAGTTCAATTTAAGTGGTTGAGTTTTACCATAGAGGTTAGACATCTTTTTTATTTCCATACCTTCAAAAATAGGTATTCCCACTACAATGGAACTTTGATACCACCTATTGGGAATGGAAGGTGTAATAACAATAGTTGGATATAACACTGTTCTATGGGGGATGGTTAACTCTAGTGGGGGATAGAGAACTCAATAAAGATAACAATTGTAATTCACCTGCATAGCTCAATATTATTTCACAACAATACAATAGGAAAGATAATGAATCCACAAATATATCAACATGATGGCACCATATATAATGTGAAAAAACCCTCCTCAAGGAAGTAAAAAACTCACAAATTTTTTTTTTTTCCATTTCAATAAAAAAAAAATGGGAATACAACTAGTCTTTTCACAATGAAGACTAGTGGAAATACATCAATACTTGATAAGGAAATCCCTTATCTCAAAAATACAAAGAAAAGAAAGAGAGAGAGTGGAGAGATTATACCATAAAAGCTTTCACAACAGTTGAAGGAAGAACCTCCACATGTAGAGTTGAAGGAATTACCCACAAGAGCTTCACCTCCACACTTTGATGAACACTCTTGAGCCGTTGAATAATACCCAAGAATAAGCCCCTGATTTACCCCTTTTTTTTCTCCCTCCACTACTACCCCAATCTGGTTCTTATACACACAAAACCAGCCCAAGTACTGTCTATATTGGGCTTTAAAACATCCTGAAGAACATGTGGCCCAAAATGTGGGCTTAAAAAAAAAGGATCTTTCATGGGCTGGAACCTATATGGGCCTAGCCCAACAGTTATTGGCATCTCTAAGATTCCTGCTTTCCATGATCCACCTATGGCATTTATTTTAGCTTGTATGAAAACATATGGCTTAAAGATGGCAGAGGTGCCAATGGCTTTCTTTCTATTTGAAGCTCGTGGTCACTGAAATAAGCCACCTGACTTGCTTCTTCAAAAGAATGGGGCATATCATGAAATCAGATGGATGCTTATTCCCACCAATTCATATATATATATATATATTCCATCCATATGAATCTAGGTTGCTACACTAGGAAAATTAAAGGTCCCACATGATTGGGATTGAAAAGCTTCATAATTAGGCTTATATATGAACATATTGCTTAGTGTTTAATCACAGTGCCCATGTAGCTGTCACCTTTGCAAACTCTAGAACTGAATGCTTAAAAGAGAAACTGTGATGACTGAAGCATTTGACAATAATTTGAGAGAAAACTATCTAATACGGTCAGCAAAATAAATGGGCTAAATTACAATATCTAACAAGTAAGCTAGCTTTATATCTGTTACAACTTTGCGTATGCATGGATCTGAAAAGCTAAAACACCATAAACTCCATGCAGTACAGGGGCCTTATCCACTAGTTATAAGACACTCTTGCATGGCTGCTATCAACTGTTACAACTGTTTTAAGGCCAATCATCATCATGGTTCCCTCTTTTTCATCCTCTACAAGCTGAAATGTTGTAGTCTCTCCAATACTTGAGGAAATCGAGAACTGTGTTTTGTTAGTGAAGGTCATCATGAATATCCTTGGAATGCAATGAATTGGTTAACTAGAGCCTGAAGTATGACAAGGTGACAGAAATGTAGTTTTCTAGGAGGGAGGACTCTAGCTTTTGATATCAAACTGAATTGTCACCTAAGGTAAATATTGAATAGCAGTAGCCATGGGAAAAAAAAAAAAAAACTGGTTGTCAGTGCAAATGATTTGTCATCAGCATAGAAGTCACAAGTGTGAGGAGAATTACAGGCACAAGATTTACACGATATCTGTTTCCATCGCCTATGGGAAATTCTGTAGGAAGTGAACACTCTTCCCCATTGAAATACAGCTTTGAAGGAAAGCCATCTCCTTGTACTATCTTGATACCAGGTGTAAGCTTCTTCTTAAAGGAAATCACGGATTGCTGCTTACCAGGTACCTTGGGATCACTTTTCGGATCTGATCCATTCACCTCGCCCATCAAGTAGTTTAAACCCGGTAATCCTTGGAAGAAGAGAGTATTATTGATATCCTTGAGTACTGTTCCATTGAAGGAGTAAATATTTTCATAACCCAGGAAGGCCTTTTTCATTTCGACTGCAACAAACCAATCCTCAAAAATGATTTCTTCCCAATTGAACAGCGTGATCCGGGCTGTCCATCCAGTCTTGTAGTCTGAATTTATGTGCCAATTTATGCTAACCCCACAATTGTCACCGCAAGGCAATGGGCTGGGGACGTTAAGATGCTTTAATTTGGCCCAAGCCTTGGCCTTTGCAGTTCTGTTTTCAAAAGGAACCAAAAGAGCTTCAGAAGGGAGAAGCATTGATGGGATGTTTGGATTGCAAGTTTCTGTGTCATCACAACCACAAGCACATGTATTACAAGGTATCACTGAATCATTATAGTAGGCCGAGTAGGAGACACAGCATCTTGAATTCCTCTTCTTAGGCCTGGTGATGTTGCAGGTAACCTGCCAGCTCGCAATGGCGCTGCTAGTGACCTGCAGCAGCCCGCTCGCGTCTGGAAACTCGGTCGGGTCCACTCTTATTGGCGGCCCACACTTGTAGTCTGGATTGAGCACCCCAACGATTTTCCACTTCTGGGGAGGAAACAGAACTGTTCTATTCATATCTGGTGGAATCTTGTACACCTGCAGTTGAAAGGCTGCCTTTGATTTAGTTTGATCCATTATGGTTGGGAGGAGACTGCCATTTCTACAACAGTGTGGTATAAATCCCACTTTATCATCTTTGGCCTTTTCAGAAGGCAGGTCTCCAATGATGGGGTTCTTTTCGCAGTTCATGACTTGGGAAAAATCAAGGCCTTTGTAGTATTGCCCAGCAGCTCCATAAATGCAGTCAGTGGAGTCTATCTTATGAGTGTAAGCTCCTCTCATTGTGTTTATGAACTCCCCTCTCATCCACTCCCAAGTCAAATTCCAATGATCTAGACGCCCCAAAGGGTGATTGTTTTCTATGGTTACTTGAGCCAGATAATTCCCATCATATGCTTGGATGATATCATAGACAAAGGACAGATCCCCATATTGTCGTGGCAAGAACTTTGTCGATTCGGTTTTGACCTTAAACTTCGGCTTTCTAGTGCAGCATACATGCATTGCGGTCTCTGTGGAACAAAACCCGGAAAATTTAGATCATGAATCAAAAAAAAATTGAAGGCAACGCAGAAATGAATGATCAATGAAGCAGCACTCACTCTTTACAGTCGGTTTCGGGCACTTGTATCCGTCATTTGCAAGACTAATGGTTCTAGGCATTGGAACCCCTGGTGGCTTCACCCCAAACTGAGTCCCGGTGATCGGAATTTGGACCTCTATTTGGGTAAGGTCCCCAGCAGTTTCAATGGACGTTTTCAAATCAGTCTGAGGGAAGCCTGAGAGGTAAGTCCCATTCCCAACCGCAGCAGGCATATCATCCCCATTCATTACAACCGCTCCACCTGCTGAAACTAGAATCTCATCGTGCTGAAACCCAATGAATATCTTCCATGCCTTGAGCTCAAAGGTGCCTGCATTGAGCACGGTCGCCATGGCCTTAAAGGCCCAGGCCTGCGCCGATGCATTCTTGACATGGGGGAACTCCTTCTGCCTGGATATGAAGGTGTACGACACGAAAATCCCATCACAGTTTTCTTCTTCCGGGGGCGGAGCGGGCGGAACATAATCTGTGTAATCCTGGGCTCTAATAAATTGATCAGAAGTGAAAGAAATAAAGAACATGTAGACCAGTAGTCTCCACACCATTTTCATGCCTTGCTTATCAGATGAACGCAGAGAATGAGGTGAAATTCAAGGACAAGGCATGGCGAATTTGGCAAAAAAAGCTCGATTGAAGAATGTGGGGATTAATGGAAGCGAAATATGGTGGGTGATTGAGAAATGGGTGTAGAGGAAGACCAAGATTGAGATTAGGGATGATAATGTTAAGATTGTTGGAAGACCCAGTCAGCTGAAACCTCCACCGCTAAGTTAGCTACGGAATTGGCGGGGCCAATTATTAACAGTCTTTCAAATATTTGCAATTCCGGTACAAATACTCTAATGAGAATGTTGCATGCACTGACAACCCAAGGAAAATGCTGGTCAAATCAGTTCTATGCCGAGATTTTTTTTGTTTTTTGTTTTTTCCATTTACTACCCTAGATTTCATGTAAAATTTTTGAGGTAATAATATTATTTATTATCATTAGATAATATTTTTAGGGTATAATGTAGGAAGTTCAATAAAAAAAAAAAAATTGGGTTTATTTATCTTATTAATGCGACTTGCACCATTCTCATTTTTATATATAATTTAATTGATATTGGAGGATCATATTAAGATGGAAAGTAGCTAGCAAATAATCTTTTCTTTTTTTCTTTTTTCTTTTTTTTTAAAAAAAAAATTTATAATTTAGGGAGTTTTATGACTTTTAAAAAACTTAAGATAAGTTATAATAATATTGCTTTCTAAAAAATTCATCTTTTTAACTTAACCAAAAATCACATCATGTTTTATTAAATTTTTATTATTCTATTTAGAATTATAAAAAGATTACTAGTGAGTGACACATTCAAGTCAGAAACACTTTGCAGAAAATTTTCTTGAATTAAGACCAGAAACAACTTAAAAACCGAACTTGTGTGTGGGTATGCTTGAGCCCCATCATCTCAATACCCACCAAATTGCATTGCATTTGAATTATCATTGTAATTTACACCAGTTCAACCTACCCAATCTGCGGTTTTCGGATTGGCATGGATAAGGTTTCAACGGGTTAGGAACTTAGGAGGGAACTTGAATTAAAAATTTATCAACTTTAATATATTATTTTGGTATTGCTTTAAGGTATGATAGCATGTTGAAACATCAACTCACACATTATTATTTATTTTTAATTACATTATATATTATTTTATTTAATTTTTTTTTTAAATAGAAAGAAAGAAAAACATAAAAATGATAACAAAGAACTCCTTACCTTTCTTACCTTTTATTTCTGCAGGCATATGAAATTATCATTTTTATATAATTGTTAAAAGTATATTAAGATGTCAATTCATAAATAGTTATTTATATTAAATTAATAACTTATAATTTATTTTATGATTTTAAAATATTTAATTGTTAAGCTCTTATTTAATAATATGACTTATTTTACAAATTCTAAAATAATTATTTTATTTGATAATTTATAAAAACTCACAACAACTTAAATTGCTGAAAGACTTGATATGAGTTAAGAACTTAAGAGTGAATTTCTGACCGATCTCAAGTTAGATTTGACATAAATCAATATATATTAACACACAAATTTGACATGGGCAGATGGACGAGGTTAGTTTCAAACCCATCCAACCTAACCCTCTATAAGTTAAAGTCATAGTCTGAGTCATGATATCATACCATTTGGCGATTTTGACAAAATAATTATTTTTTGGACATTTTTTTCCTAACCCTCTATAAGTTAAATTCTTTTCCTAGATTTGGAAATATGCTTTGAATTTTCATATTTCAAACATTTTTTTTAAAATTATTGTATTTTTGTCAAAATCTCCGAGATTGTCCAAGACACCCTAGATTTTTTGGACAACTGGTCAGATAATTATAACTCCTCACGGATCAAGATGACTGACACCCAACAACCCAACGGACAAACATAGATTTTCTATGTGGATTCGTTTATTTACCATCACCTTATCCAGTGATTTTATGAGCCCTCTTTGTACTTACCTTGATGCTTGCAGCAATGATAAAAGCTTTTCGCTGTGATGGACTGCACATTGGCCCCATGGCAGGGCTAGCTAGAAGCGCAGCAGCAAAGGGAGAAAAACATCAGCTTGCTGTGCAGTGAAGCTGCTACACAAACCCAAAACTGCAATATTGAAAATCTTTTCAAGAACCAATATGACTAAACCAGTCTATTTGTTGTTAAGGAGAAAACCAAATAATCCAGCTCTCAGCATGTTTATTCCTTGTAATTAAGTCCAAAAATTCACATCTTCCTAGTTTTTGTTCTTGGAACACTGTCTTAACATTTTTTGCATGCCTCCACATCTCTATTCCCCAATCTTCTTGTTTTCCCTTTTGTGACTATGTGAATCTCAGAAATACAATAGGCTTTTACTGCTAAATTTACACATCTCCTATGTTTTTTCCTTGATGCCCCTGTGGATTGGACACCCCAACTGCAGAAAGGGGGACTTTGACGACCTTTGATATGCACAATGGGAGTTTCTTTTGTTCTTTGCAGCAAGTTGTTAAGTGTACACTGGTTCTAGAGTTGCAGGTTTGATGTTGTCTCCAATTCCATGTATGTAGCCTTGGACTTTAAGGCCCGGGAGGATCTGGACACAGAGGAAGAGGAAGACTTGGGGGAGGAAGTTGACTTGGTCTTTTTCCGCTTATGCTTCTTGGGAATATTTGGAACATCAGTAGGTGGGCAGTCTTTGAACATCTCGGATACTGGATGTTGTCCCATGGATTGCTCAAAATCTGTCACAACCACAAGAATTCGGTGTGAGAGCTTCGCTCATTAATCCAATGCAGCATATGATACACAACTAGGAATTAAAACATTCAAAATAATGGGTGGCATTTGGAAATATGCATGATCTAGTAGTGGTTGACAACAGAAGACAAGAAGATCAATCAAATGATGGTTGTCGATTTTCTCTGAAGCTTTTTCCCTTCAGAAATGGATGTTCATTATATAAAAACTCTGAAGGAAGGCGGCAATAAGGCAGTAACCATAAGGTAAAGGGTGTACTACTATGCAAGAAAATAAGGGTAAACCCTTCTTTCCCAGAAAGCTTGAGGATTCCCTTTCTTGCATGAGAATCATACTATGAAAACAGCGTGGAACAAGAGAGTAACTCCAAACACATCGCCTAGGTAAAACTTAATTTCAAAATAGCATATGGACGCAGCACATGAAGTTGGACCAACCAATCCCACACAGAACAATTTCTTCAAGTCTGAACAATTTTTATAGTACGTTCAGGTTCTGAGGAGTAAAATAGCCAATCTTATTGAAAAAAGGCAGCAAGAAACAACCAAAAAGAAAGGGAGCAAAACTTGAGGGTGAGTCACCTGTGATATATTTTTATGCAATCAAGGATTAGCACGTGTATTTCAAGGAATTAGTTCTCTGATTTCCTCCATTACTCGGATCTATTTCAGCATTTATTCCTCCATTATCAATCAAATTATAGCATGAGCTCAGCTCAGAATGCCTAAATCACTACGGTAAGGGGGTGGGTACTGTTCAGATCTGAAACTTGACTAGTTTCTGTTGACCAACCACCAGGTGGTGGCGGATCAGTACAGAAACCTGGCATAGTCAAGCCCAAGCCCCTTCAATCAATAGATTTCCCAGGCTGGGCCACAAAAACTGTTCCCTTTTGGGGCCATTAGCCAATAGATTCCCCTTGAAGAGAAGGATTGGCTCGTGACAGAAAAGCCAAGTCTCTCCTGTTAGGGGGGCAAAGAATCCAACTTTTTCCTATACAAAATCAGCTCTAAAAAAATTTGTGAAAATGGGCATTCATCCACAGCTGTTGAACCCGTGAAAAGGCTTCATTTGCTCTCTTGTTTGATTAGGAATACTGCACATGGCATCACCCAATATAATAAGGAAAAACAAAATTAACGCCGGTCATCTAATGATGATCTCTCTCATTCTATGTAAAGTTGAATTCATTATGATTACTAATATATTCTCTGTTCTTGGTGACCATGTAATAGCGTTGCAGTAAAACCACAAGAACAAGAATATGAAAGAAACTAGAGACAGAAAATAAAGCAGAAACATACCTTGAGAAGACCATGTGGAACGAGCAACAATATTGTTGGTTTCTCTTGGCTCAATGAAGCTGCCAAGCGATGAGGATGAGAAATCATGGGTTGATTTGTATTCATTCATCTGCATTTCTCGTCCAATAAAGCAGCCATCAATGATAAGATAATCTAAAAGAAATTGCAGAGCGAAACATGTAATATTCAACATCAACTAGGTAGAAGGGAAAATAGGATGTGGACAACATACCCAACTGGGTGCACTTCCGGATGGACCATCCCATCCAATGTGCGCCACATGCTTAACATCTGTTGGATACCCGATTTCCATCTCACGCTCCTTCACAACTGCAATACACCCATTTCCCACCTTAGCCTCAAGGCACCAAAGCCCATCAAAATGACAGAATAAATCTAGGGCCACAGGAAAAAATTAAATAAAATAAATAAGGGCAGTTCAACTTCAGGCATTACCGAAGATTTGGGAGATGTATTTGAAGCCTTTGTAGATCCCTTTCATCTTGGTGGCCATGGTGGAAAACAGAAGCCCAATCCAACAACTCCTTGAGTTAACGGTTAACACAGAGGGGAAGAGAGGGGAGGAAGAACCGAGCAAATGTGGAGAGATGACTCTTTTTCCTGTCAGAAAGTTGATATATTTAGATGGGGTTTGTAATTTTGGAACTTTTTGAAATACGCAAAAACAAAAAGTTATGGAGTATGAGAGAAGGGTGGGTAGATCATTAGATGTACTTTGGGAACTATTACCCTGTCAAAGGAGAATGGTATCTATCCATAGATTATAAAGAAAGATACAAAGCACTGAGACAGACATGTGGGATCTCTAACAAATTCATGAAAAAGAGAAGAGAGGAATACAAAGCATAGAGACAACGATACCTTTAGGGAGTGGTCAAGATGACACATAGAAGTGGGAGGTTCGTCAAAAGAGAGGCACCTTTGCCTCCTCCAATCACCACTTCCGCAAGGTTCTATTCTCCATTTTGGCTCAACATTTGTTGATAAAATGGAAAGACCTACAAAACCCCTCTATAGATGGGGAGGGCTTGGTGGCCTCACAAAAAGAAAAGTAATCCAACTAAGCCAAACCAAGAAATAATGGGAAGAAAGAAAAAGGAAAGGTAACAATGGTCTGAATGAGAAGGAAAATGTGTGGAGTTTCTCTCAGGGTAGGTTAAGAAAGAGAAAGAGAGAGAAAGGGGGAAGAAGAATGAGAGCCAAAGAGGAAGGGAAAACAAGGTGGACAAGCGTGGAAACCTCAGAAATGAAGGGTCAGGGAAGGCTTTGAAGGACAGGACAAGAAGACAGTAGAGTCAAGACACAAAATTTAGAGATTTCTTTGGTTAGAGAGGCAGTATCATATGTTGTGGTGTTGTGTTGTTGAACGAGTAAATCGCGGCCTCGGGTCTTTTTCTGTTCAAAACCCTCTAAAAATAAACCCAAAACCTCTCTTAAAATGCGGGCAAAATTCTGAGACCCAGAGAGAGAGCTTCTTTGAGGTGCCTTGACTCTAGTAGCAGCGGTCTCTGAAAATATACCTTGGAACTTGTAATATTAGACTTGTTGTGTTGAATCTGGGTTTGTAATCCCTTATTTTAGTGCAATAACTATCATTAGTTAATGGGAAAATGGTGTGCTAAAGGAGTGAAAAACACCCTTCATAAAGTAGGACAAAGTTTCCCATCAGCCAAGGCCTCAGGTGCACAGTTTACCTACTCTGTGAAAAGCTTGACATGGGTACTCCATTCCTGCAAACCCATTAACATTAACCAGAGAGAATGGATATGGGCAATGGACGAAGAAAATATCTACACCAACAATTGGTTGGTTCTTAAAATATGGAAGTGGTTAGTTTTTGGATATACGCATGATCAAATTAAGAACATTATTAAGGTAAGCTACTAAAAATATGATCAAAATACAAAACTTTGATATATTATCTCTTTGGTATTGTGTAATTTTCCATGAAAATGTTGAAGAAAAAGAAAAGTCAAGATTGATTTTTATGGTTCAATGGATTGATGATAACTCAATAGTGGTCAAAATATGGATGATTATCGATTTTTCACATGACCCAATCAATAAATTTTGCTGTTATACTTATTTACTTGTTTGGCAGGTCTGGGCATTTCAATTAATCTGTTGTTTACTCCCAACATTCTCCATATCAGCCCTGATTCTTGAAAATTCTTTATGTGCCCATTCATTATGAATCGTTGGAATGAAAAGTATACAAAGGAAGTCAAATCCTATAATATCATTGCCAACAACAAAAATAATTTCTGGGCATTTTTCTTTGATCTTTCGTGCGAGGCACAAGGATAATAAAATCCTTTGGTATATCTGATTTGATGCAACTGGGATTTTTGTATTGTTTCAACTGATCTGATTTTTTATTTTTATTTTTATTTTTATTTTCATATGACATGTGCTTCCCTGCTCTCCAAACCCCACCAAATGCTGAGGTGTTTCTGCTGCAACATGTGTTGAAGATTTATTGATGGTTGTAGCCACGTCTGGTGTAGTTGCTGCTTGGAATGAAGCAGAAACTAAGGCTTGAAGACACCATAAATGGAAATATGCCATACAACTCTGAGACAATCTCAGGGCTTAATTGACAAATGGGCCTTTTAATAATTCTGCTAATTAACAAGTCTGATTTTAAGAAGATTTGGATTGTGTAGTTCAATTAATATGACCATTTGAAGGAGGTCAATGCGGGTAAGATGAAATTATGATTAGTTAATGGAGTTCATATGAAGATGCAATCAGAAGAGCGTTGATACCAAATGTCAACCATAACATAGATGACCATTTCCAATGGGAGATCATGTGGCATACTGGCACATGAACAACATAGGATTCAGGTGAATTACCATAACATTAGCTTATTGTAGCATAGAAGGGAAAGGCATATTAACTAAAATGATCACAACCCTTCTGTGTAAGCCACACCAGTGGACTCCAACCAGGTCCCTCCTTGAATCAGCTCAGCTACTGTGAAATTTCTGGCCTCCGCGGGACTGGTAATGACGCGATAGCCTGGCCATTTAACGCGTTTGCTGGTGCCAGCCCCTGGTCCCCTATTCACATACTCACCATAGTACAAAGTCTTCAATGCAAATTCCCCATCCCACACTGACCACCCTGCTGGATCGATATGATCTCCAATGTATGACTGCAGGACCACAGCCCTAGAGTATTCCTTCCAGGGTCGACCCAGGTATGATTTTATGGTGCCCTTTACAGGCTCAAGATCAGAGCTGGCTATTATGTTGCAGTTTTGGATTGAAGTTCCAGTGTTCTGATATGGGTTGGTTCGGCCTTGGGCTGTGACCATGTTGGCTTGTTTATCCATGGGCTTTCGGGCTACTAGCTTGCAGTTTTGAAACACAACTGCTGCATTACCAAATATGAAGTCCACGGTACCAGTGATGTAGCAATCTCTGTAGAATTGTCTGTTGGTGTGTGCATAGAGTGTGTCCTGGTAGGCGTCGATGCGGCATCGGTTTATGACGGCTTGATCAGCCCCAACTCGAAGCGCCACTGCTTGATGCTTCTGAGGTCCCGCTGTGTTTTGGAACCAGATATCTTGTGCTATGAACCCATCACCAACGGCAGCTGCATTGGGAAAATGTTAGTAGCCTTCAACTCTAGGCTTCCAAGTACTCTGCCCAAGAGTACTAATTGCTTAGGATGGACCTCAGTATCAGATCAAGCCTTTTGGGTACAGAGTAATTTGAAGCAAGGACTAAAAAGTATGCTGCTCTACTCAAATCAACCACATAAACTACTTCCTTGATGGCATACAGATACAACAAATTAATTGTAAAAAAATCACAAAAACATGTTAGATGTAACATCAAATAAAGTATCTGCAAAAGAATAGATGTAGCATCTCATCAGCTCATCAGAACGTGTTGTTTTTTAGTCAAATATTGCTGTGTACTTTGACAATAGTATTGAGTTCTAGGCTAAAGGGTGAGAGCTTTACCAAGAGTTGCTGACTTGAAGGTTGTGGAACCATCGATAACATTTAGGCTTCCTGTGATAACCGTTGAATCCATGCCATCTCCAACGATCATCACATTTTTCTGTTTCGTGACAATTTCAACATTCTCTTTATATGTTCCCTTCTTCACATGGATGACATATCGGGTCTTGCTATTTTTTGGGACTGATGCTATGGCTTCTTTCACTGTTTTGTAGTTCCCACTCCCATCCTTTGCCACCACAACATTGGCCTTAATGTCCTTAGACGAACTCTCCAAGAGTTTCCTGTCTCTGCTGTCCACCCATGGTGGAAATTCACTGTGAAGTGGCTGGAGAACATCCTCTTTGGCAGGTGAAACTGCAACAAGCATGGCCAGTGAGGTTTCTGCTCTTGAGATCAAGTGTTTGAGGCCACGTTCCATTGAAATTCTGGATGGCCCATTTATCCCATCCATGCAGGTGATATAATTGGTGAGGACACCACTAAGCCAGGCATGAGCATCTGCGTGGGAATCGACCGTCCCCCTTCCAAGGGCCTCCATAGAGTCCCTTATCCTGCCCATGGACAAGTCCATGAGCTCCACACAGTCAGACAGAGCAGCTTGATCCCTAGGGTCATTCATCCGACGGTTGACATCGACCGTCATCTCCATCACACCTTGCAAGTGTGACATGGATTCCTTGAGGAACCTCTGAAGTTGATCCACATCTTCCATTTGCATCACATGGTTGTGGAGCACACGGGGAGGGCCAGTGGAGATGGTTTTGATAAGAGGGATAGAAAAGAGAGCAATGGGGGTTATGATAGCAGCTAAGAAGATGACCAAATAGAGAGACTTGCAGTGAGAGGCTTTGATTTGGGAAGAGCGTAGCAGAGGTTCAAGGGATGTTGCCATGGCTATTCTGAAAGGAGCTTTGCTTGCCAAGCTTCACTTCTGCTATGGTTATTTACAGATGTTGGAAAGTTAAACTTACATTTAGAAACCTCGTAAATATTAGAATTAGAAAGTCAAATACTGAAAAGTTAGAGTTGGTTTAATTTCTAAATATTAGAATTAGCTTCCAAGTAGCTATTTTAATTTCTATATTTGAATAATCAAGGTTGAGAAAATTTCTATATTTTATTACTAAGAGTTTCTATTTAGTTAAATGTGAGAATCTATGCATAAAAGATTATGTGATGTATATTTGTAAAAGAGAGAGTGAAAGAAGAAAATAAAATTTTAATCCTCCTTAATTTCTATCTTCTTTTGTAATTAGTTGTGTTTCTCTTTCAACCTTATTACTCCCGAAACTAACACAACAGGACATCAAGCATCTCTTTTCCAGATTCTCTTGTCAGAGTAGAAAAACAATGTCATGATGCTATCCGGACCCATGATAATAGCTTTTTCTTTTTGAGCTCTCTCCATCAAACGGCTCAATAATTTGGCTGGGTTACTAAACAAACATGGGGTATAACGGTGTTACTGAACCCATGTGTATGTACACTCATCTTCCATTATTTCATTTATGCTTAGTTGCTCCTGTTCATTAGACCTTTTTGAGTTAAGAAACCTCTGGAGACATGAAAAGTTGAGGAGAGCATCATGATGCTCCCCAGAAAAATGGTATTTACTTTGACATTAGTTTAAAATTGGGTAATCTTTGATCTTTCTCTCATATGTGGAGCCACCCTTACAATGGAAAGTTAAAAAATACCACCTACTCTCTTTTCAAGGGTGCGCATGCCTCTGAAGACTTTAGATAATTATGAACACAGAGATAAGGCGCGGCGCATTAATGTAGACTGATTCAGTGGTAATAATGTCGTAAGGTTAATAAAGGCCGACATATTTATGAAGATAGGGCCTAAAGTATGCTTCTTTTCCCACTCGGTATTATATCATGAATAGAATTTCTCCACGCATAACACATTCGGTATGTATTAGATCTGGCCACAGTGAGACTACTGGTCTAGGAAAAATGATTAATCATTCTCTGGATTTTTATTTTATTTTTGAATGTTCTCTAAAATGTATATAGAGAAGTGAGGACATTCAGGCAATGATACCTGATCGTGGTGTCAGCTTATGCAAAGCAAGGAAAGGGTAAGGCCAATCAGTTTTATTTCCTCAGATGGACTAAAACACAGATGGAACAACGTCACAGCATGAAATGATCTCCAGTTAATGGGCACAAATCAACCATAATTGAGGCGAAAGATGTCGTTCTGCACGAAGAAGCTTCCTTCGGATGATGGAACCAAGTGAAACATCTGCAACATCACAAAGTTCAAGTCAAAATATATACATGTGAAGCCTACCTCCATCATAAGTTGCTGCAAAAAATTGAATTCATAACTAAAAGCATAATAATTTGAGTGCCTTCTATCAATAACTAGGTTCTTGTCCCATCCCAGTAAATTTGTTGTAATCTAAGGAATGGGCTAATGAGTTTTTGGTGTATTTTTCTCTCGGCTGTGCCAAGGATAATTAATACCTGGCTAAATCTTAGTTGGTGCTCCTCCCCGGGTAGTTTAAGGCTGCCACTGACAAAGACCATGATGCCACCAGTGAAGGAGGAGGGCTGTGAATCAATGGTGCTGATCACATGTTGGCATTGATCGAATGGCAACAGATTGAGTTTCTGAGAGATTTCATCAACCCCTTGTACCTTGTGGCCCTCAAATGTCAACATGGAAGTTGAGTGGTAGAGGGAAGGCAAAGAAGATCGATCATTGTCAAAGAGATAGTAGTAATGATCCACAAATGCCCTCCCCAACCCTTCAACCTGCTCCTCCATTTCCTCTCTTCCTCTCCCCCTCTTCCCCCACTCTCCCAGGCCCATGAAAATATAGAGGGAGATCGATTCTCTGTAAAGTACCTAGTGCATGGCATAAGGCCCCCGAAAAAGGAAAAGATGAGATTGGCCGGTTTCTTTAGCTATCTCCAAATGACTACCCTATCCTCTGCATTATTAGAACAAACTTTTATCAGACTAGAACGAGCAGAAGTCAGTGTGCTAGAGCTATAGAGAAGCTTCAAGGGCAGTATTGTAAGTGGTTGATAATAAGGAAAGGAATCGGCTCTGCTGCGTTTGCACGCAAAGGTATAAAGGGTTTCAACCCAAATAGAAAAGAAGATTTGGTGGCTGTTTCAACAAGTTTTACCTTATTTGCAGAAGGGTGTTGAGGCCAACAAACTCTAGATTTCGATGCCCAAATGCAACTTTTGTTCTAGGCCATTGGCTTCTGAGAATGAGCCATGAATCACACCATTATTTTAGTATTGTAAGAGGATTGTCATTGTAGAAAAACTACATATGATTTCCTTTGCGGGGACTAAAAAAACCATGGTGAAAATTAATGAAAGAACAACTGGGGATTTGGTGATTCTGTGGATGCCTTTTGGGTGATGCATGGTTAGTGCGTCTTTGCTATTCTGAGCCGAAAGTGTGGATGGAATATATACTTTTCGGACAGTTGTTCTTTCCCAGGAGGAAAGCTGATCTGAGTCACAAGAGAAGCAATTCAGAATTCAGAATCTTTTGCAAAGAGCAGGAAGTGTTGTGATCTTTTCCCCTTGACGCTTGCTATTGAGTTTGTTTTCTTTTTCCTATATGTTTATGTTTTCTTGACGGGTTGAACTATGCTATTGAATGATGAGTTTTTCTTGATCTACTGTCAAATAAGGTTCTTCATTCCGACATTTGTCCTATTGCTTTATAGATAATAAGATTTTACTGTTTTGTATAGTATATGATCTTATTATGCTATTTCTTTTACCTTGATTCTATCTGTTTGCACCATTAATCATCGATCCTACACTAGAACAGCTAGCTCCCATTGAAAGTTCAATATGATATTGAATGAGAACCTACATTTTTACTTACTTTAATCCTCTTGGGAACCTATCTCACAATACCCCAAAATCTCAATTATTTTGGTATCCTTCTCTTCCCTTTTTGTGGCATACTCATTTCAAATTTCTACAAAACACATACATGGTAATGATTTGGTTAACAATAGAGAGGAGTCGTGAAGGTAAACTTGAAGCATAAATCATCAAGATGAGTCCACCGTACCATATAAAAATATACAAAATATATATTTGGGTTAATGTGGTTGACACCCTGAGCTTTAGTGTACATACACCCCATTGTTATTGATCTCAAATTTCGTTGGTTAACACCCTGATATTTATTTCATTTATAATTTTTTTTAGAGGATTTTAGATAAGATTATTTAAGAATTCTCTAAAAATTAAATTTTATCTTTTAAAAAATAAAATTAATACATGTAAAAGGTACTAATTAGCCAAATTTAAAACCAAAAGTGGCTTAGTATACTTATATTAAACATTAAGGAGTCTTAATGAAATCAACCCTATACATTTTCAATCACTTAAAACTTTTAGATCAAAATGTTAGATTGTGCATTTTATTGCTCACTCATTAGCAATCACAATGATATGATATAACAATTTCATTTTTATTTGAAAAGTAACTTATTTATAATATATATATATATAAATGTCATTTTTCATTTCAAATATTTACATGCAAGTTTTCAAAAAAAAAAAAATGTTATTTTTATAAGAAAATGATGAGGATATTTTTTACAAAATGAAAAGGGTTAAATTTCAAAAATTGAGTTTTCATAAACTCTTTTAATCAAATAATCCTTAAATTGTGAATATAATATTTCTCATATTTTTATTTGAAAAGTAACTTATTTATAATATATATATATATATATAAATGTCATTTTTCATTTTAAATATTTACATGCAAGTTTTAAAAGAAAATGTTATTTTTATAAGAAAAAGACGAGGATATTTTTTACAAAATGAAGAGGGTTAAATTTCAAAAATTGAGTGTTCATAAACTCTTTTAATTAAATAATCCTTGAAAAAAAATTAATTAATTGAATAAAAAAAATAATTTTGAGTAAAAATGGGCCGTTGACCAAACAAATGGTAAGTTATAAAAATATTGTAAAACTATAGTTCAAAGTAAACATTTTTTAATCCCCTTTATAATGTTTCAAACCTCTTTTCAAAAAAATACAATTTTTATAAAAAGGAAAAGTCATAGGTTTGAAATATGGTTTTTAAATATGTATTAAAACTATAATTTAAAAAATTAAAAGATAAGACGCTTGATAAAAAGAATGGAGCTCATTGTATATCATAATGGCCACTATGAACCCTAGCTTAAAATTTTAAAAATCTCACTTAACTTCTTATATTCAAGCAGATCGTAATTTTGAAGGGATAATAATGCAATTTTGTAAAACCCCCCCTGGGCCCACAATTCATTTCGGGCTCAATACCTTGGGCCATGGTGGGCTTTGGGCTAGCTAACTGGGCCTTGACTCCCCGGTCGAATATCTATAACCGAGTCTTCTCCGTCTTCGCGCAGACCCCAAACCACAGCGATGGCGATCTCTGAGAAACCAATCCTCATCCTCATCCTCATCTCCCTCGCCGTCGTCTTCTCCGGCGCCGAATCCGATCGGGTCGCTGAGCTTCTCTCTCTCCAATCTCGATCCAAATCGGGCGTGATCCACCTCGACGATCACTCCCTCAGCCGCTTCCTCACCTCCACCACAACCCCCAGGCCCTACTCGATCCTCATCTTCTTCGACGCCACTCAGCTCCATGAAAAGCCCGAACTTAACCTCCAAGGCCTTCGCTCCGAGTTCGGCCTCCTCGCCTCCTCCTTCATCTCCAACAACAAGGACTCTCCCTCCGCCTCCAAGCTCTTCTTCTGCGACATCGAGTTCAAAGAGTCCCAATCCAGTTTCGCCCAATTCGGGATCACCTCTCTCCCCCACATCCGACTTGTTGGCCCCGATGTGAAGAGCCTCAAGGATTCGGAGCAGATGGAGCAGGGGGACATTTCTCGCATGGCCGACTCCATGTCCGACTTCGTCGAGTCCAGGACCAAGCTCTCCGTCGGCCCAATCGAGCGGCCTCCGATGTTCTCCAAGAAGCAGTTGGGGTTCTTTGTGGCGGCCTTCCTGGTGTGGGCGCCGTTTGTTGTGAAGAAGGTTTTGGCCGGCCAGACATTGCTTCATGATTCGAAGATTTGGCTGGGGAGTGCTGTGTTTGTCTATTTCTTCAGTGTGTCGGGCACTATGCATAATATAATACGGAAAATGCCCATGTTTTTGGCCGATCGGAACGATCCCAGCAAACTTATATTCTTTTATCAGGGGTCTGGTATGCAGCTTGGGGCTGAGGGTTTTGCGATTGGGTTTTTGTACACGATTGTGGGCTTGTTGCTGGCTTTTGTGACGCATGTGCTTGTTAGGGTGAAGAATGTGACTGTGCAGCGGGTGATTATGCTTTTCGCATTGTTCATTTCCTTCTTGGCAGTGAAAAAGGTTGTGTCTTTGGATAATTGGAAGACTGGTTATGGGATTCATGCATTCTGGCCTTCGAGTTGGAATTGAGATTAGAAGTAATGCATTATTAGATTTTTGTTACTCAAAGGTGAGAATTTCGGGTCAGTTCGACTTCTTATGAATTATTATCAAACTTTGTTGATTCGATGCATGACGTTGTGGGAATTATCAATTATTTATACAAGAACTTGAGCTTCTTGCTAGGTCAACGATGCCCTGGATTTTTCTTGAATACTTATGTGCTGGATAGTTTTTAACATTAATTCGAGCAGTTATGATGATCTTTTCTCTGTTTTGTTTGAAGTTTTCACAAATATGAACACTGTTTTGTTTAGGTTCCTAGGTAATCTTTGGTCTTTTGATAGTGGCAGAGAGGATATGTGAGCCATGAGGTTGTGTTGTTTTTCATCTGATTCTTAACTTAGTCTCGAGAAAGAAAACTAGGGAACATAATAGACCATATATGCCTTAATAGCAAAAAGAGAAATTCCATGGTCATGCAGGATGAATGGTAGAAGGTCACAACACATGTGTCAAAGTCATGCCCAAAGTGCTTTAACAAGATCTTAGTTGCATTTTAGGCATAATTGATACATGTTTTTACTTGAGTTAAAAAATTATTTCCCAATTAGATCACATAAATCCTTGTAAAGCAGCCTTTCCAGAGACCAGTTTTCCACCATATTCCGGGTCTATTGTCCACAAACACCATCATATTTCAGCTCTCTACCACAAACAACTTCTCCTATTTTGAGTATGGTGGTGGGTTATGGTTACTTGAGTATTTTCCTGAGATAAATCAACCAATTTATATAGAAGAAAATACCATAAAGGATCCTTGAGGAATTCTGGTTAAAGTTTATTTGCCTCACTGAATCCTAACAAGCAAACAAATGTGTTGTGTTTTTTTTTTTTGCCCTTCATAAGTTTCTTTTTTATATTCTTTTTGATAGGTAAATGAGTAAATATGTTAAATGTGCCTAAAAGGAGATGCACCAACATACACATGATATATGCAAAGGAAACCTAAAATAGGCGAGAAGAAGAAAAACAAAAGAACTTTCTCCCTACTAAATGCTCAACCAATCTACAAAATCTATCACATTCATTGAGTGGTCCTCTATGTACACCCTAGCCCCAATTCACAAAAGAATATAGAAAATTGGATTTGTTTGTTTGGTCCAACTGCTCAACATCATTAAAAGCCCTTTTGTTCCTTTTTTTCAAATAGTCTAAAATAAGCACGAGTTTATTCTTTTGCTAAGACTTTATTACATATGGTGACTAATATTGGCTCTACAAGCCCAAACAGAGAGGGGTTGCTGCTTGTGCTACATGTGGATATTTGTTATTGCAATGGAACCCAGGAAGTCCTTGGGACAGTAGAAATGATAGTATTATTCAACAGCATCTATTATTGCCCATAAAAACCTAAGTTGTTTGATTCTCTTAATGGTATTATAAGCCAACTCAGATGAAACACAGGCAGTGAACTTATGAAACTGAGCGTGTGGATTTGCAGCGGTGAGTGTACCTGGGACGTAGGTTCAAAGACTATGCGATCCTCGGTGACAATATCATCATTGGGGATTGTTTGGTTGCAAGTGAGTACCAAACACTGATGGGGCGTGGTTGGTGTCATTGGGTTGGTGGGGGAACCCGTAAGGTGTGATTAGCTGAGGTGAGGTTGACCTTCTTTCTGCCTTAGAAGAGGTCTAATATTTACTCAGTTGTTCCTCTAGGCTATCAAGCAGGGGTATGTGTAGTACACGAGGCCTTTCATGAGCAAAACCAAACCATAGCCAACAGAAGTAGTTTAAGCCATGGCTGAGGGAGTAAATAAGGCCCTTGGAGCAAAAACCAAATTAAAGCCAGCAGTGGTAGTGTGAACCACGGTTGACTTTGAGTTGGTGGGTGGACTACCTTTTATTGCTTCCTTTCCCACATCCTACCTTTTCTCTGGCTGCCTAGGTAGCTTTTAGGGAAAACATGGGGTAAGCAGGTAGTGATTTTATAAGTTATTGCTATTGACAGCCAAGGGAATAGGTTTGTAGCAGCTGCTACTTCCTTCTAATTCCCCCACATCTAGTCAAGGATGATGCCCTTTTTTGTTTTTTGTTTTTGGTTGCAGTGAGCTAGGAAATGAAGGTATAGATTTGTCTTTGCAGTGTACGCAAATTTGGATCTCAGTTTTTTTATCAAGTACTTGAGATTCAGGCAAGGAAATTGGAGATCCCCAATTCCTTTCAAGATGTTGTAATCAAATTTTGATTTCTGCAAATTTTATAGAACCCAAAATGTGGATAACAGGAAAGGAGCCTCAAGTTAAAAAGAAGCTTTTGCTCTTTTAAAATGTGCTAATGTTATGGGACTCTGTTTGATATTGTTCTTGTATCCCATCTTGGGATCCAATGAAGTTTTACTTTTACCAACAAGAAGAAGAAGACTGAAAAATAGAGTAAAACCCCAACAACCGTGAGCACAAGTTTTCTGCCAAATAGCAAACTGAAACCACCTGATATTTATGCCAGCAATCTGAAATCTGTATTTGCTAGGGTAAACAACTAGCACAGGAATCATGAGGCTTTTACTAGTCGCAAGTGCCCTAGTTTTTCTTGGTTGTGGTGACTGGTGAGCTTGGAAACCTGGGAAGGTACACAAGTTCATAGTGGTGCATGAACACTGGGTCCTCGGTTTTTTGGTTAAGTAATTGCGGTTCAGTTGGGGAGTTGGAGATGCTACCTTCTTAAGGCAATCACCTCTTATTTCAAAATATAGCTCCATCTCTAAAGCCCTTTGAAAAGCATGCCTATGTGACCTGTTTACTAGATTCAGATCAAGGATCATAGCCAAATTTGAAGATGAATTCCATAAACAGCAGCTTTTGCAGACTAGATACCATGGGCTAGTTTATATATCCTCGTGATATGCTTCTTGATGGGAAAGCCTCTAAATGCTGAGAATTTTTATGAGGAGATGTTTTTCTGTTGTCTTCTTTTTCCTTCTTTTCAGCTACCACTTTCTATTTCTTTACCCCACTTCAAACGAGGGCAAGTGGTTTTTGCTGTGTGGTAATGGGATACACCTGAAGATTTTAGGACGGAAAGCTTGGTAGCCATGAATCATGCAGATAACACAAGCATGCACTGAACCCAGAAACACGGGAGTCCCAGGACATAAACCGATCCACTGCAGTATCAAATGTAAAGATTCTGTCTGAACCGTTTTTTTTTTTTTTTTCCTTTGCATATGCTAGTTAACTTATTACCATTTCTGGTGTGATGAGCCTATGGAGTGTTCATGATAAATGGTACTGGGTTCCATGGGGAGCATCTATGCAATTGACAGTGCATCTGACAGCCACTAAATATCAAAAGCATCTCAGCTGGGTAACTATCATTGTCTGAGGATCCCGTTTCTCCTAGAACAATTTTATAAGGAGCTATAGCTCTCTTGTTCTTGATTTTGCTTGCAGGGTTTCATCTTTTCCCTTTCATCATTCCTTAAAAGCCTTACCTATCAAAAAAAAATCATTCCTTAAAAGCGTTGGTGGATCTAGAGCTTCACAACTTTGTGCCTTGTTTGGAGGTGACTTCCACCTTGTTCTCACCAACTCAATTGAAGAATTGAACACATATACAGCAACTGAACATTTTCTAACACACAATTGAAGGATTGTAACACACAGAGCCAGATATCATCCACAGAAATTGCCATGGGATCACATGAATAAACTTCACCAACAATAAAAAGGAACCCCACATGGGAGAATCAATTAGGAACACCACAACCTCATGCAGGAGCCCTAGAAAGAGAGTTGTTTTGCCTATTGTCTCCCCATTTGAGGAGTCATAGAATGAAGTCACAGATTCCGGCTAAATCTCACCTTTTATGGTGACAAGTTGCTGGTACCAGTCTGTCAATGGGTATCCATTCACCAAGACGTTTGTAACTAAATGGAACTAAATACTATTCATCAAAGTGTGAGTTCATCACAATAATTCAGAGATATAAATTAAAAGAAATATAGAGATCTGACTTATCAGATTTGTTGATGATCAACATTCATCTTAGCCAGGTAATTCAAGTTATATATGCATCTCCCTGATCTAATTCCTCAAGCAGCTACAGCAGAGCACCCTCTTAAGATACACAGAACAGGATATCATTCACACCGAATCATCCTGGTTTTTTGACAATTTAACACAAAACCAGTATGGCTGAACAGGAGCACAAGACCAGTAATAGCATCAAGCAAAAATAAATATGGACATAGCAAAATGTACATGGTTAGAGAGTGTGCCTACATAGCCTCTGAAAATAGGGTTACAGAGGTTGTTTGCTTCATCTCTCTGAACCCTGTTTTGAATATTTGAACATAATTATAATCAATTGCTTCTAAGAATAAAATGATAAAACAATTATGACAAAAATAATCCAAAGCAAGAAGATCATTCTGCTCAGATCAGAAAAGTCGGGTATGAGTGAACAATCGCTCACTTAAATCCAGATATCAGTCGTTTATACGTTGCTCGGTCAGGTTTAAGCCCCATCTTCAGCATTTCATCATGAAACTTCATAGCTTTTCTCAGTTCCCTTTCCCGACAGAGCCCACTTACCATAATTGTAAAACTCGTACTGCTCAACAAATTTTGACTTCTCATGCAATCAAACACTGAGACAGCATCTTCAATCCTCTTTTCCATGAAAAGCCCATTAAGAAGCACATTGTAAGTTGCAACATCCAAGCTGCCCTTCACTTTCTTGATCTTTTCATGCAATGCAATAGCTGAATCAATCTGTCTACTCCTGCAGTAATGCTCCACCAAAGCACAACAGCAAAAGGAATCGGGCAAGAGCCCTTTCTCTATAACTACATTCAGAAGATCATCAGCTTCTGTCCATTGACCATTTTTGCATAAAGAAGTTATAAATTTAGACAGCTTTGACCCACATGGACTAAATCCTTTCCCAATAATTTCTCCCATTAATTTACTCACTTCTTGTGATGGATCTTCCTCACAAAGAACATTTACAAATGCATGATAACAACCATCCTTCACTGTCACACCACTTTCCAAAATCACAAGGTACACCCCAATAGCTTCTTTTACTCTTCTATCCTTAGCTAATGCCCTTAACATACACCCATAAGTAGCATTGTCTAATTCAATCTTCTCATTGCGAGCTCTCTTAAAGAACATTTGTGCTGCGTGTGTCTTCCCCAAATTGCATATCTTTTGGATAATTGAATCATATTCTGATAACAGAAGCTTTGGAAGCAATCCCTTCTCCACCATAGAACCCATTACAATTTGGATAACCTCATCATTTTCATATTTACAAGCACCATCAAGAATGGAGTTATAAGCACAAAAACCAGGGTCGAATTTTCTATTACACATCTCATTCAAGTAATGAAATGCCGCAGAGAAATTTCCTCTTTCACAGTAACAATCAATAACAAGCTTATAAATCAATGCATTACAAACAATACCCATATCTAATAATCGAACAACTCTCTCCAATTTTCCATTTTTACAAAGAATTAGTGCAATCCTAACGTAATCTGGCAAAACCCCATTACGAATCAAAGCACCGCAAACACACCAAGCCAATTTAATCTCATTCTCTCGCTGCAACGAATCTAGCAATGCATTGCAAGAGCGAACTGAAGGCACATAGCCATGAATTGTGATTCTTCTAAATACCTCTAAGGCTTCAATAAACAAACCCTTATTGGAATAACACTCAAGAACAAAACCCAATACAGGAGATTCAGAATCTTTACCTCTACAAGCCTGAATAATTGAATCCACGAGCACGGATGCTTTCTGGGTTTCAATTAAAGAATCTAGAATGCCTTTAGCTGGTTGGAAAAGACCCGATTGGATTGAAATTCGGATGATTTGAGAGTGGGCAGCAAGGTCGGGTTGGAACCCAAGATTGGTTTGGACCCAGTTGAAGAAAGATAAAGAGCTTTGAGGGTTTTTCTGGGTTTTGAGGAGGATTTGGTGAAAGAGAGATGGGGTTAGCTTGGAAGAGAGGTTGAAGTTGCGGAGAAGCGTGACCCAGTTGTGTCTCTGTAAGAGAATGGAGGAAATTTGGGAGATAAGCTGATTTTGCTTGATTTGGGCTCTCCAGTTTAGAGGAGTTGTAGATTTCGAAAATTGGTTGAAGGGAGTATTGGGTTTGGGAAGAGGCATTTGAGTTCAGTGACTTTGATGGTGCTCTTCTCCAACATCGCTGGCCCATTTTTAAAATTTATTAGGCTTCCTTTTTTCATTATTTTGATTTTTCTCTTGTTTTTTCTTTTTAATTAATTAATATGTTTGTCTGTTTATTTTATTAGTTTTTCATTTGGTGTTTTATTTTTCTTATTTTTTTTTTTTTATTTTTCTAACTTGACTGACATAAATCCGAGAATAATGTTAATTTTTTTTTAGTAAAAGATCTCAGTTGCTTAGGATGAACAAAGTTCACGTTCACCCAAATTTAATCCAAAAAGTAATCTAGAAAAAATGAATCACCTATATTATGTAGTAAATAATAAATAATGAAAAAGAGTGTTTCATATTTAGTAAAAAAAAAAATAATAATAATAATAATAGTAGTAGTGGTGGTGAAAATTGATTGATATAAAGGATTGTTATCTTGTCGGAATTAAAACAGGGCATGGACATCCCTAAATGATTCAATTTTAAATATGCAACAATTCTTATAAATAATTCTTTAAAAATTATTTTTAGAAAAATTGTTTTTAAGAATAAAATTTTATTTGAGAGCTTAAATATGAAAAAATAATTTTTATGCACCTACATAGAAATTATAATGCAAAAATTCTAAAGTATTTCCATAATTTCCATTTTTGTGTCAACATACTCTAAATTTAAAAACATGATAGATAAGCTTATTCAAGAAAATTATAAAAGAAATCTTTGTTAGTCAAAATTTTGTCTAACTTGGTATTTAAACAAAAAATATATTTTTTAAGGACAGTTTTGGAACGGAAGTTGAGATTTTTGGATTCAAACCCGGAATCAAGTTGAGATTTGGTATGGGAGATGGGCAGGAAAGGAATGGCAATTGGATGAATTTATCAGCTATAGTCACTCTGCCTCTGCCATGAATTTATCAGGATTACACAACCAGAGATTCGAGTCGGGCTGGTCTTTTGATTTCATCCCATTGAATTTTGACTTATTCATCATTGTCTTCGGTTCATATGGCTAGCAACTTGGAAGAAAAAAACTACCCATTACTTTTACTTTTAATCAAAGCCCATGAACAAGAAATCGAATCCCAATCCCTCCAAATCCATCATATCAACATAAATCTCATTCATCCCTATTTAGTGTCCTCATTTTCTCTTTATTTATTCAACTTCTCAGTCATCTAAACTGCCCTTGTACAAATTCTCAGGCATCTACTATCTCCCCTGTCTCTGCTGCAGCAAGAATCAGCTCTGGTTGCATAGTTTCAGCTTCTGTGTAGTTCCCATCAATGGCGTTGGGCTGCCCCAGTGCCCTCAATGCCAAATGTGCAGCCTTCTGCCCCGATATCATCATAGCCCCAAAGGTAGGACCCTGCAAAATCAGCAAAGAAAATTAACCGCAAGGAAGCAATACAATCAGGGTAGTCAAGAGCTCCTCTGTTTGTTGGATGGGAAAACTATGGTGGAATTGGAAAGTTTTTTCAGAAATTACCATCCTTGGAGCCCCATCAATCTCTGCAACTTCCATGCCTGTAACGATCATTCCAGGCACAATCTCCCTGGTGAGCCTCACAATGGCGTCCTCTGCTGTGTTCATGTCAAGGGCCTTCATGCCGGGGACGCTGTCAATCATCCCAATGCTCTTCAGCCTCTTGACTCCTGTGGCCCCGAAGGGCCCGTCGTGGCCGCAAGAGCTCACGACCACCTTCGCCTCCATCACATTGGGGTCCATACAGGACTGTGTGTCGTGGTTCATTGAAACCAAAGCCCAGTTGGTGACTACGCCGGCCACCCTCTCTTCCTTCACAATCAAATCCTCAGCGGCCACGGCGTTGAAGAGCTTCACATTAGGCCTGGCCAAGAGCTTGCTCATGATGGTGGAAGTAAACAGAGCGGCATGCTTGATCACAACGTAGTTGTCCTGCTCATCATACTCGATGCCAAGCTCATCAAGGAAGTGATGAGCAGGCTTCCTCACCACCATGGCTGAGAACAGCTGGCCCCCGAGCCACGCGCCGCCGCCGGGACTGACGGACTGCTCGATTATCGCCACACGGATTGACGGGTTCTTGCTGAGCTCGTACGCGCACGAGAGCCCCGCGGAGCCGGCTCCGACGATGACGACGTCGGTGTCGGCGTAGGTGATCATGTCCATCATGTAACGGCGAGTCATCTCGCGCGCAACGATTGACTCCTTGATGGGTTCGAACTTGAAGCTCTGAAGATCGTATGGAGAGGCGGAGGACATGGAAATTGTGGGGCTTTGGTGGGAGACCTTGATGGGAAGGACACGATAGGAGATGGGAGAGCCATGGAAGGAGGACTTGTTGTCGAAGAAAGCTGGTTTTGGGTTGGAAGAAAGAGAAGTGAGAGTGGTAGCCATGGACGCCATTGATGATATGGGCTATGAAGACTGAAGTGGGGGAAGATGGATAAGAGTGATGGGCGTTGAGTGGGCAGAGAGCAGGGTATTTAAGCATGGATTTGGAGGAGAGGGATGGGAAAATATCTGAAATAAAGATCTTCAAAAAGAGTGGAACATGAAGAGAGATAGAATTTGAACGGCTCACAATGCATGGATTTCTATTTCTATCTACAGTTTCCTACTTTTGTGGGTTGATGAGTTGTTGATATTTGATTTTGAGGTGGAGGCCACAACCCCATCACAGTTGTGATTCAATTCAGCATTTAAGACAATTCCCCTAACCAGTTTCTATCTTTGATTTTATTAATTTACATGCATTTATCTAATGGTACGGACTATGTCTTCCATGGCCGTGGGTAGCATGGAATTTCCCATCTTTTAAGCATAAAAATTAGGATCATACAACTTAAATTTGAAGAACCGAGAGCAATAAGTTTATGAATAGAAGCCTTCCCAACCCAATGCAACAAATTGAGATATCAAAAGTGGAATGCAATTTGGTAATCATAGAAAGCAACATGTCATGGGCTAAAAATCAAAGGTGAAAGTAACCATTCATGATAAAAGGAAAAGCAGTTACAACTTACAAGATGAGGCATGGCTCAACTCTGGAATCTTGATATTTTTATGTCATCTACTGAACCACAGCTTTGCCTTCCTAAAATATGTCCTTCACCTTCGCCTCATCCTGGTACATCATTAGGGCTTTGCCATAATTTGGTAATATTACCTAACAACACTAAATTTCAAAGCCACGTGAGTTTAGTCAAATTTTAAACTTTTTCTAAATGAATTAACATATCGCCATCTTTATTAATATTAAGTAAAGAGGTTATTAGAGAAAAATATCTAAGGAAGGGCATAAATAATTAAGATAACAAATATTTAAAATTTATGAAAAATATTTATTTTTATTTATTATTTTAAGTGTTTAATAACTTAAATTAAATCTAATGTTCAAATATTTCTCCCAATTAAGCTACAGGATATTATAGCTCTAACTTCATCTATGTTTGTCTCTAGGAAGCCAGAGTTTGCTATAGGCCTCATTGGGCAAAAAAATTAAGGAGAAACACCCAATGGGCTCATAACAAAATAAGGACAACCAATGGGATTTGAACTCATGCCTTTCGAAGCAAAGCCTAAATTTGGCGCATTAGACCAGTGGATCAAACTAATCAAATATTGGGACAAAAAAAACAAAAAAGGGAAAAGCTATAAAGGAATCCAAATTCCCATGGGTCACAAGCGATTAATGACAGCTGTGGGATTTGAACCCACGCCCTTTCGGACCAGAGCCTAAATCTGGCGCCTTAGACCACTCGGCCAAACTGTCAGGATGGAGAAAAATCTACTTACATATCTTGTAAATATAAGTTTAATATGAAAGTACGTAGATTGAGATTGAAGATCCAGCATGCCATTCCCATGTTCCACCGACACCTTCACTGCATGTGAGTCTGTGACCTCATCATATCATAATACAAAATAGTCTCTTGAGTTTTGACTTTTTATTTTCTTTGAATACCACCCCCCACCCCACTTGCCTACTCCATGACCTAAAATACCATTAGATTTGATCACATAAGCCTTGGATTAAGATAACGTGAAATCCTATCTTTAAAGAGGTGGTCTTCATGAAAATCTTTAAAAATAGGATGGTTTTGTCTAGGAATTCATTTTTTAAATAAATAGAATAATTTTAATCTTTAAGATTTTAAAATAAAAGAGTTTGTTACATATGTGTGTATATATATAAGATATCACAAGTACTCATTTGAATCATCAACACAATCACGGAAAGGGAAGGTAAATAACCCACCTTACACAAAATATCTTTTTTTTCTTAATCAAAGGAAAGGGAAGGTAAAAGTTTTTCACAGCTACCATTCAAGAAAATTGCTCAGGAAAAAAAAAAAAAAACGTATATGCCTTTCTGTATTACTGTACTTGATACCAGGTCTCTGCCAGTGCCATCACAATCAGTCGATGAATGAGAACTCCCCACTTATTCAATTGGGTGGACGGTGGACCACTATCAGCTCTCTCCTCCATCACTCTCTTCACCGATCACCACCACCCACACGGCATGTGCAGCCTTCAAGCCAATGTTTGCTGGGTCATTGGCAGCGAGGCTCAACCAACCACACTCTTTTCTTTAATCCTTTTCATTCTCTTGGACACTGATTTAGCATATTGGTCATGGCTATTACCAAGAAAGCTCGCTTTCTGTGCTTCCACTAGGAGTTAATCTTTGTTTAATGCCACTGATTATGCGTTTGTCACACAAAAGCAAAACAAACAAGTAGAGAAGATCAAAAGTGGTAAAGAAAACAAGCATCAGGAACCCATTAACAGTTCTTTTTTTTTTTCCCTAATGGCATATATGCAGTCAATTCTCAATTATTTTGAGCTTTTGTCTCTTCTGGAAGTTCACAATAACCCGACCCGCAAATACAGTTGTCAAGGCCAAGAACTTTCGATTATTCTATAACCAATCAAATCACACTCATGTTCTTGTGTGCCAACATGTGACCCCACTTCCATTTTTATTTCTTTTGTTATGAGGCTCATTACAGGCCATGGCAGCCTGTATTTTTCAGTGTTTGCCTTCTGGGTTCTCTAGTTTTTGGATGGTTTAGGTGGGTAAGCAGATCAAAGCTTCTTTTGAAAAGGAGTGATTATCTTCTTCTCAAAGATCCACCATTGGCAACCCAAAATGGAGTTGCAGGCTTCTCCAGTGCCTATTCTTCTCTGCATTGCAGCTCTCATGGCTGCCTCTTGCCCTCCATCCCAAGCAGAAGGTCAGTCAAAGAGCTCGTTTGAAGATAGTTTTGATATAATGTGGTCCGAGGACCATTTCAAAACGTCTGAAGATGGGCAGATCTGGTACCTCTCCTTGGACAAAGAAACAGGTATGCAATGCATGCTTTTCCCTCTTGATTTCTCCCATTCCTTTCCATTTATTTGCAAGGTTTTCCAACTTCTTCCATCAGGTTGTGGGTTTCAGACAAAACAAAGATACAGATTTGGGTGGTTCAGCATGAAGCTCAAGCTGGTCGGCGGTGACTCTGCCGGTGTGGTCACAGCTTATTATGTAAGCCCCCTGACCTCTCTTTTTGAAGCTTTTTCTGAAATATGAGTAAGGTGCTAAAAGGGAAAAATAATGGGCAGATGTGCTCAGAAAATGGAGCAGGGCCAGAGAGGGATGAGCTAGACATAGAGTTTTTGGGGAACAGAAGTGGAGAACCTTATCTCATTCAGACAAATGTATATAAGAATGGCACTGGAGGCCGTGAGATGAGGCACATGCTTTGGTTCGACCCCACTGAGGAGTTTCATTCATACTCCATCCTTTGGAATAACGAGCAGATTTTGTAAGTTCCACTCTTTATTCAAGCAATATTGTTTCCTCCTAATGTTGTGTTAATAATATGTACCTACTCATTAGTCATATTTTGCTCTAATGTGTAATGTGTTGTTACAACTTAGAAATTAATTAGAATAATACACCAACCATACATCTTCTTTCGGCTGAAAATCAATTGATTGTCCATAAACAAGTCATTACTATATTCTTTTATTTCTGAGGAAAAATATTGTTACAATCCTTCATCCAATAACCCTAAACGCTATCATCATTGATTAAACCTAATCATGTCATCAAAAATATATATTCATCATTAGATGGACATGCCAACATCAAATCCCAGGCTAACAAAATCCTCCACTTAGTCCTTGAGTTATCAAGTAATGGTCGAAGCTTCTTCCCAATATGATGCTTCACAAACTTGAAACCTAATCACTTCATTTGAAAATCTATTCACCATTAGTCAAATGACTATGCCCCTTTTTATGACATTTGAGATCACACCAAATCCCAAGGCAAATACAACATAAAATCCTAGGGCTAACAGACAACCTCTGACTCGTTTGTTTTTTTCTTTCAAGTAATAGTTGGGTTTTGCAGCTACATTATTAACTGATTGTATGCAGTAAGTTCCACTTAAATGAATGGGGATCATTCAATTCTAAATCTAAGGGCATCTTTGATGTAAAATAGAGTATAATTAAGCAGAATATGGGATGATGATTCTTGGGTACTAACACTCAGACATTAATTTAACAGGTTCGTTGTGGATAGAGTTCCAATCAGGGTATACAAAAACAATGGGAAAGCAAACAACTTCTTCCCCAATGAGAAGCCCATGTACCTGTTCTCCAGTATATGGAATGCAGATGACTGGGCCACAAGAGGTGGGATGGAGAAGACAGATTGGAAGAAGGCCCCATTTGTATCATCTTACAAGGACTTCAGTGTTGATGGGTGCCAGTGGGAGGATCCATACCCTGCATGTGTCTCCACCACGACTCAAAACTGGTGGGATCAGTATGAAGCTTGGCACCTCTCTGATTCCCAGAAGATGGATTTCGCTTGGGTGGAGAGGAACCTTGTCATTTATGACTATTGCAAGGACACAGAAAGATACCCTCAAATGCTAGAGGAGTGTTCATTGAGTCCATGGGATTAATGAACTATAAATGGACACATATTCCAACAACCCCCTTCTTTTTTTTTATGTGGATTAGATATAAAATGGTGTATTTTTTTTCATGTTATTAATGTATTGGGATATTGGGAATTTAATTCTATTTATTTAATTATTGAATTCTAAAGTATGGAGCTCTGCTGCATTGTAGGGCAGTGGGTGGGAGAAGAGATTTTTGGTTTTAAAAAGAAGGTATTAATCATTTAACTGAGATGAGTGATTGGTGATTCAATCCAAATGGAAACCCTGGCCTAACTAGGAGCTTAAAGTTTTGTTATTTTTAAATAAAATTGGAAATTGGATGTTTTTATTATTTCTATAAGCATGGGAAAAAGAATTTAAGGGATTTTGAAGAAAATAGATGTGGAGTTGGACCGTCAATCTTTATTTTTATTTAATACAAGAGATGATATTGGTTCCTATAAAGGAATTAAAGAACATGATTTATATTATATTTCAAATTCTAATAATATAAACTTATTTAAAAAAAAAAATCGGAATTTTGTTTAATCCTGATATACATGAGCAAGTTTACGTATGTAATATACTTCTATTCATTAAGGAATCATAGGATTTAGTAGGTGGGCCGAGTTTCTATATCCAACTCCAATTCTAACCGTATTGGGCTCTCGAACCCTACTTAGGGCTCTGCAACTGAAAAAAGGGAAATCCAGAAGACGAAGAATGGTGTGCGACAAGTGTAAGCTTCTAAATTCTCCTCGATCCTTCGTTTTCTATGTTTCAATTCCCTTGAAGGTCAAAGCTTTGATTTTGGGTTCATGGGTTTCAGGTGAGAAGAAGCTTTCGAAGGTGATAGTGCCGGACAAGTGGAAGGAAGGAGCCAGCAACACTACCGAAGGCGGTGGTCGCAAAATCAACGAGAACAAGCTCCTCTCCAAGAAGAACCGGTAATTCTTCAATTGCCCATGTTTTCTTTGCCCTCAATTTTGTTGCTTGATTCATCTATGGGTTGTTCTACGGTTTTTCGACCAACATAGTTTTAGGGTTGTGCAGTGAAACATTCGTAGTAATAATGATAATAATCAAATATGATACCGCTACTCTTCTAGAATAGTAGAATTTGAGGATATGCATTGGTAATGTCTTCGGTGTGCTGTAGGAATTATTAAGGTGGTTTGAATTGCATGGGGGGCTCTTTCAATCTTTTTCTATTTGATTTTTGTTGAGGGCTTGATACTTACTCTTTAGTTGATTGATAATCTAGGCACGAGGGTCATGTTATGTTTGATTATTGATAATTATTGGGGTCATTGATTCTAGACAAGGTGATGATTGCCCATGTTTGTATATCTCTATGTGCCTTTCACTTGATGGATGGATGGATGGATGGAAGGGAAGTGAGATTGATAGGGGTCTAATGGGGATGGAGAAAGCAAGGGCATGGAACTAGAGGAATGTGATTTAATGGGCTAAGATCATGCCTAGGACATCTTTGCTATTTGGTGTTTGAACTCTGAAGATAGGAGGGTTTGATAAGTGTAACACATGAGATCCCGGAATTGCATGGGAAGGGGGGTGGATTGGTGAAAAATGGTGGTAGATTGATGGAATGACTGATTGGAACTAACACTTCCTGTGCACTATGGTGTGCCACCTTTTGATTGGCACTGTCAATAATATTTCTGGAACTGAACAAATGAAAAAAAGATGGAGGAAAATAGAAAAGGGCTAGACTGGCAGCAATTAGCATGAAACTCATTAAGAAAAGATGTTGAAATAGGCTTTATTGACCTGCTAAGAAGAGCATAAACTTGATAGAGAGGCCACTTCTTTTTTGAGAATTAGAACTACTTGCTTATAATTTGATGGAATGCTGGAATTATCAGAAGGTATTTATAAAATACATGCCTCCATCTAAACGAATTATCTTTCATGTTTTCTTGTCCCTCTTTAAATCTCATGTTTATTGTATTGGTTGGTTCAGGTGGTACTTGAATATTGCTCCCCCCTTCCCTCTCCCCTGTCTCTCACTCTCTCTCTATCTCTCACTTTTGCTGCAAAATCTTTAGGATTCAAAGTGAATGTATCAAATTTTATCAACTATCAGAAGTCAGAAACTTGTAATGAGTTTTTGCCAAACATAAGAACTAATTATTTTTTAAGGTTTGAATGCATGCCAAAAAGATTATGATCTTGATGAGTAGGGATCTTGATGCTGCTATTTAATTTTTTTTTCTTTTTTATATTTTCGGGAGTAAATCCTAGACGTATCCAAACACTCTAGGAGCATATCGTAGACGTGTTCAAACACTGTCCAACTTAAAAAGCCACTGGGTTAGATTTGTTGGTTACTAGAGTCTCACAAATGTTATTTAACGGCAGTTGTTAACAGGAAAATTGTTTGTTCAAACTTCATTGATTGGTTGGATTCATTTTGAGGAGGGGAGTAGTTTTTTGTTCTCCCTTTCCTTTTACAGGCACCTTTTGACAGCCATTGCATATATCATGTGTAATTTGGTGCGCCCCTTTTTGGTGCTTTTTAATACTATTTTTATTTACTTATCAAAAAAAAAAAATGTTGTTCTACAATGGCTGATAGCTTGAGTTCAAAGACCTTGACATTAGTTTTCCTCTGTCACCAACTGAACTGATTGGCCCAGTCTGATTCAGTAACAGTATAATACCATAACAAATACATCATCAGTGGGGCTTTTTGGAGAAATGTTTCTTATACAGAAACTAGAGATGTATGTTGTGCCTGACAAAAAGGATGCACAACCTAAGTACATAACCACAAAAGGATCATCAAAGGAAGGAAAACAACAAAGGCAAAAGGCCCCCATACCAATCTAACCCTCACATAAGCTATTGATGAAACCTAAGGAGAGTCATTATCAAATCCTATAAAACCCTGTGACCTAGTAAACAAAGATCTAATAAAGAAATTTCTGATCTCTAAATCCAAATGCTGACACCTTGATGATTTGAAAAAAGAGTAATGTTAGGACACCTATTTCTTAGAAAGGATGAAGGGCATTGCATTAGGTTGCAGCCAGCATAGAACTTGCCAAGCACTCATGCCCTTTTAAACATGAATCTAGAAAAACTTAGCTGTAGATTAAGCAAATGGGAAAAGAGATTCATGTTGCTGGCTGTAATAGATGGAGAAGGATTTGACAAAGTAAGAATTATATTTTGAAATATAAGTGAGTTTTTGGGCCATAGCATGCTGACTTACAGAGGAATAAAAACTGCATGTGAATAGTATCCTTGTTGACTAAGACATCGAGATTGTAAACAAAGTCAAAAATATTATTCTTCACTGCTGGCCATGTTTGTTTACTTTATTGTTGATGTCAAAACTCTACAGTACACCACAGTAGAGTAGAGTAGAGTAATAAAACTTAAAACCACCTTATCATATTTGAGCAGTAATTGTTTTGTTGCTTGGTAGGTTCCATTACTGCTGCCATAAATATAGGTATTGATGATATTAACTCATATTATCAGGAATATGTCTAATAACATTAATTTTTAAAATAAATTATTTCATTTGTTTTCCATTCCTCAGTGGATCATAGGATTAATGAAAAAATGAGAATATATGGTGGGAGGCAAGCTATCTAAGCTATGGTTATGTTTGATCATATTCCTGGATGGACTTGGCCATTTTAACCATTCCCTTGACTGATGTTTTCCAAGTTGCCTGGTATAGTTTGCAATCTTTGTTACACATTTATCCAGAAGCTGACTTTCTCTTTTGGCAGATGGACTCCTTATGGGACAACCAAATGCATCATTTGCAAGCAGCAAGTACACCAGGATGCCAAGTACTGTCACACCTGTGCCTACACAAAAGGTAACATTATTCGATGGCTATATACCATGCTTGCTAGTTCTATTTTAATTTTAACAGCATATTCTTGAAGCACTGTTGTTGTGCAGGAGTGTGTGCAATGTGTGGGAAGCAAGTGCTGGACACCAAGTTGTATAAACAAAGCAATGTATAATACGAAGCAGATACTAGTTGGTGTTCTATGCTCAACCTTGGCCTTTTTCTCAAGCTTTGGTCTCTATCATTAAGTTAGAGCTTACCTAATTTGTAATTGAGGCTTCAAAAGGTCACAAACAATCACTAATTTGCATTTTTCCCATTATAATCATGGTAGTGTCATGAAATTCTACTCGTGTAAGCTAATATTGCAAGTTGCAACTTGTCAGTCTATGTGGCCTATAGTCTTCATCTGGCGCTTTTTTCATTAGCCTCTTCAGCAATTCCATTGGTTTTAGAATGCCTTGTCGACTGAAACTCATTCTGTTATCCAGACTAGCACCTGGTTGGTTTCTATGGATCAGAATTCAAGGTTGTGTTTGAAAAGTTTTATTGAAAAAATAAATAAATTTGAAAATAAGTTTTGCAGGTTTGCAGTCTTTTTATTTAGTGTTCTTATAAAACCTTTTGTATAATCCACCCCCCTCCCCTTTTTAAGTTTTAAGGTGGACAGATCCTACAAAGAGAGAGTTGAATGTTTGGTCTGTTTGTTGGGGCATGGGTCCGCGCCCACATTCACTTGTTTTCCTGCCTTCCTTTATCGTAATCAGCAGTGTAAGGATAAGATTCGGTTACTGAATTATTGCTTGATGAGAATTTTAAATTAAGTGGAGCTAAATACCATGTTTCTTTTATCCGGTTGAAGCTGCTCCAGAGGTCTGACTTTGTCCCAAATCCCCATCTGGAACTCCAGGTTTCGCACTTGAGAGTACTATTATCAAACGCATCATCCAAGTCATTGGTTGAGAGTATATTTGATATTTCAAGCGCCTAGGATTACTTGGGTCTCCAAATATAGTTTTTAGGAATCATTCTTTTTAAATTATTTTCAATAATAAAATTTTGTTTAAAATTTCAAATATAATTTTTCTTTTCCAGAAAGATATAAAATTTCTTAAAGCTTTCTTTATATTTTCCATCATTGTTAAGAACATTTTATCAAAATATTTCTAAATACATCTATTTTCATAACAATTTTTTTGTAAAATAACTTTTGTCAAATATATTTTTTAGACTTAGAAAATTATTCTGTTCTATTCCAAAATATTTTACCACGTACAGTCCCTTTCACCAGCATCACTTTCAAGCTTAAGAGTGGATAAAATAAAAGCAGGTTCCCTATTCTTTGTTTGTTTCTGTGGAAAAAAAAAAAAGGCTTCTGCTGAAAATGCCATGAGCTATAGCGACAGCATCTGCTCCGATTCAACTTTCTTTGCAAGTTGGAGAGACAAAAAAAAACTCCCCAATGGAGTTGAAAAGCTGGAGATTTGAAGAATATTGCCATTAAAAAAGTCTAGGCTAATCAATCACATGGTGTAAAAGGATCAGCATGTTGATGTGTGATGCAACAGAAAAACAAATTCAAAGCTGGAGCCATTTCCATGGAAACAAACAGAAAGTAGAGGAACAATTTTATACACTCGAGCTTGATTAACCATATTTTCACCCACATGGAATCATGATGTTAGGTAAACAAACAGTGAAACTTGAAATATCAAACAGAGTAATAACATGAAGAGCAAATCTTCTCTCCTAACAGGGATTGAAGAAAAACTCGAGATCTTTCAAATTCCCAACCATCTGTAATCTTCCTCCAACTCTCCAATAAACCCTTGCTTTTGTAGAGAAAACCACCAAAAAAAATTTCCCAATATTCACTCACTGGTTGAGTATCTTGAATTCCAGTACTTCTCAATGTCCTCTGCTGTTCTCCCAGGGATCCTCCCAGCAATTAGAGCCCACCTGATCACGGTGATTTCAAACATAGACTTATTAGAAGACTGAAGACCCATTAGAAAAATAGGGGGGGAAAGAAAAAAGAAAGGGCCCACCTCTCTCCAACCAGATTAAACATCCTAATGATCAGTGTTTCCTCGTCTTCAGAGAATTCAAGCTTAGCTTCTTGGCTGCTTTGCTCTGAAACAAACAGAAAATAACAGTAAAGAAACAAAGAGAGGAAATTTTGAGCTTGAGAACATGCAGAATTAATAACTTATATATGGCTCTATCCACTGAAACAAACATTACAAGTATGTAGCAGAGAAACCCATGCAAAAACTCCACATAACAAACAAGCAAATTCTAAAGGGCATGAAATCCCATGGGGGTGAGGAAAGAGTAGAGAAATAGAGAGTAATATCAACTGTGTACCTTGAGAATCAACACAAGAAGTGTCATTAGAAGTAGAGTATTCCGAGTCAGCCATAAGAACTGAAGAGAACAAAGAGACCGCAGATTTAATTTCAAACTCACCACCTACCACCAGGGGAATTTAATGAAGAGAGCCTATCAGACTAAGAAGCTTGCTGTTGGGGCAATAGAGGGGCACTTTAAGTGTTAATATATTAGTTAGAAGGAGAGGAGACTGCAGAAAAGTGGTGCTTTAGAGAAGAATGGATGGTGGGTGAGAAAGTGAAGAATGGTAGTTGAGAAAAGTGAGCCATGTATTTTATTTTTCTCCCTTCTTTTCACTGCTTTGATAGGTGGTTGAATCGGTTGGTCTGCAAATGACAAAATCATGCGGCCTAATACTCTTTCCATTATCGGATTGCTGCTTTCACTTCCCCTTCTTTTGTCATATTTGAGGAGTTAAGAGACAGATAAAAACTGATCAGAAAATTAAACAAAGGGCTTGGCCATAGAATTCTCAACCAAGTTGTTTAGTAGAGACAGTGAAACGAAGCGAAGGGATGTGGTCCAAGTTTATGGCTCCCCACAAGAATAAGAGGAAGACCCAACACTTTTCAGTTGTTATATAATAATAAGAAAAAGCCATGGCTGTCAATGATTCACCGAGAGAGATACTGCATTTTATGAACATTTTCGAAAAGTACAAGGAATTTGATGGTTTTGGGATGGAGGGGGGAAAAGAATTTTCAGTAACTTCTGCCTTTTCATACTCCAGTATCCTATAGGGCCGGACAAAATTTTCAGTGAGCGCAGGATCATGCAACTTGTGAGAACTCCCGAGCCCTGCAAAAAAAATCTCAAAATGTGTATGCGGCTAGGCATACAAAAAATGACAAACAGGTGCACATGTGTCAAATGATCTTTCACATAAATCAGAAGAAGGTTTAGAATAATATTATTAGCGCGGAATCTACCTAAACATGATGTGTTCAAAGTGAAAGAGACCCGTTAGAGGTCATCTTGTACACAGTCCCCTTTTTTTGTCCTTTCTTCTGTAAGTGGTAGATATACTTGTAGGCTATCATGGGCCAGAGTGGGAAGAAAAATTAGTGTAATATTCTAAGTTTGAGTGTAATTGATGTTTGGAAATTGCCAAGTTACCCGTGAATACACACGCGTGATAACGACATCCATGTAAACGATAAAACATTAGACTACTAAACGAAATCTAAATGGTCGAATTATATAATTGAATGAATTCAAAATATAAATAAATGAGATTATAATACTAATAATAAGTTACATTAAATTATAAATAAGAGATGGTTAAACAAAATAGTTTTTGAAAGACAGTTAAATCCACATAAAAGAAAAAGAAATTAAAGCACATGGGGATAGGGTTTTGAGAAAAAGAGGAAATTAAAGTACATGGGATTAGGATTTTGGGGAATGAATGAAAACCAAAAGAAGAGTATAGAAGAGAAAAATGAACATAATTTCGAAATATAGATGAATATGAACTACACTTTTCATATACTACAGCCAACACTGATATATAGTGGTTAATTGTAAAAAAAATATAAGATCTTCATGGTGAAAAAGTTCTTCCGAGTACAAAATTATTATTCTTTTAAGTGATTGTGATTGTGTGAAAAGACTTATTAGTGTATTATTATAAGTTTGAGTGTGGTTCAATGTTTGGAGTCATAAATCAACTCGTGATAAATCATAAATGAGAGATGACCGAACAATACATACAAATTTGACAGATACCCATGTAATGTAACCAAATCTAATATCCATTTTCTTAATCCATAGATATATTTGGTGAGAGATTGATATCTTGGATATTTGGCTCATTGGCTGTGATTGGGCGCACAGAACCCAAAAACACCAATGAAAATTCGGACACAAGGATGATGGGAGCCAAAACTAGTCTCTGATTTTTGGGGATTGAGACTTGGGTGGGGCACTAGTACTGGGATTCTCTTATAAGAAATTTGCCCACTTATACTTTGTTCCATTTGACAAATATGAAGCAACTGGATGCAGTTCAGTAGTAGTAGACTAGTAGTAATAGTTGGAGAGGCATGGATGATGAGCCTTTGAAGATTCTGGAAAGGCAGGTGCAATGTCTCAATCAGATCATGGGTCATGGGTTCAATGATCTCAATCATATCCTTATAATCAATATCTTTCAAATCACCGTATGTTGGCCATCACCCCGAGAAAACAGAAAGGTGGGGGTGGGGGAAAGGGGGATTATGCAATCATACACCGATTTAAACAAAAAGTGTAAAACGGAGAAAAAAATTATCCATCCAAAATTACCTGTAAAGGTCGTACGTCAACCCCTTCTGTCTCTCTCTTTCTTCCTCTTTTTTTTTTTAATTGGTGGAATGAGGAAGAGTATGGTGAGGGGATGTCACCAATCGACAATGGCAACATTGGCAACGACTAGTGGCTAACAATAATTGGCGTGATGGCAACGACAATGGGTCTACCGTGGAAGTGAGGGATGGAAGCTCCTTCTTTGTTTCTCCCATTTTCTATCTTTTTTTTTCCATTTGGTGGCGGAATGAGGAACAATAAGGAGAGTGTCGCAGATCGACTATGTCGACGACGTCGACGGCGACTGGTGATCGACAATGACTAGCACGACGGTGGCAACAGTGGGTTTGCCCTTGACGTGAGGGATGGTGGTGATGGGCAGGTGGTTCCTGTGGGTGGGCGTTGACGCCGGATGTGATGAAGATGAACTGATGAAGATGGCAACATGGGTTTGCGTGTGTGGGAGAAGAAGGGAAAAGGGGGAAAGAGAGGAGCAGAAGGGGTTGTAGTGGAACTTTTGAGGGTAAATTTGGAATAAATTAAAAAAAAAAATACTGGAATACATGAATGAATAGTGCACTTAAATTGAAAAGTTAAAATATTTGTACGATTGCATAATTCTGACAAATAAAAATAAAAATGTTGTATCATCAACCATATATATAGTTTTTGATTTGGCTTGTGAAAATGGTTAAGAGATACGAAAGTTTACATTTCAACATTATTGAAAATCAAGTGATTGAACATTTCAACACAAAACCAACACATTTTACCTCTATTACACAAATATTGCCTTGTTCATTAGTTTTAACCCAAACAAGGTAATTGTGACAACTTCTATATTAAGATTTGAGTCTAATATTAAAGTGTAATTTTTTGAAAAAATATGTATTTTATACATATTTTAAAATCTCATTTATTTGTGATCCTATACATATTTTTGACAATTCAAATCTTTTGTCGGAGAGGTAGAGCCACATCCACTATGGGTGGTGTACCATGAGGTCAGTAAAACAATAATGGAGGTGGTTTTGCCGGTGATTCCAGGGATCTGATGTTGGAGATTCACATTCTAATGCAATTATTAGACAAACATGGGGCTTGGGCCCATGACTATTACAGGGAGGATTGTCTCACAGAGCAGCAAATGGAGCCACACCCTGTATGGTTGGTGGGGGCACACTGACAAACATGAAAATCTAACCTTCTTCCTAAAAGATATTTGTGCTACAGAAAGACTTTTCAATGAGCCGGTCTAAATTCTAATAGAGTTGGTTTTGGCCACAGGGACAGGGACAATCCGTGTGGTTCTAAACCAGAAATGTGCGTTTAGAAAACAGTTATATGAATCTATTGTTTTTTTTCATTTTATTTCTCAGTTGTTCTTTTAGTTTTTCTGTTATTAATGGACAATTATTAATATCACTAAACATTAACACGCATACACACCACGATTAACATCACCACCAAGATTGAGGTTTGAGTAGGTGATCCACATTTGGAACAAATAAATTTTGAATCATGTCAAAGTGACCTTTTATGTATTTTACCATTTGATTGTTTTGTCATTCAAATCAGATTATGAGTGTTTCAGTGCTCAAATCTTTCAACTAAATCCCTCTCAAGAACCTTCAATTTTAGCTATTGGCATAGTCTCTCATTCTTACATTTGCATATGAACTTGTATGTAGAGTGAAGGAACTACTTCCCATTGGTAAATGATTCAACCTTGATCAACTTGCTCATAACTTCATCCTTAAATGGTTTTCATGTTGGGCCGTAGCCCATTAAACAGCCTTGAGCCTGAATGATCCATGTGCATTCCGCACATAACCCTTTCCTTTGGGTGGAAAAACAATGAGAGGACATCAGGGGATGTAAAAACACAGTGATCTTCATTCTTCACAAGCATTTGGTCGAAAATTTGTTGTACTCAACTGAGATAAACAAAATTCAAACTTATTTGTAACTCTTGGGGTACATCAACACTGCGCTTAAGAGTTAAGGCAATGACATAAAAGGGTTGCATACCCTCACTTGGTTTCCAGATGAGATGAGATGGTCAAATCCAAAAATTGATTTGTATCCAAGCCAAGGCCTACAGCAATCAGCAATTGGTTTCCGATGAGATGGTCCAATAGTAGTAACATATTCAAACTCATGTACGGAACCGATTCCATGTTTGGTTATCTAACCCATGAAAACATCCTAACGTTTGAGGCATGCAATGGGTAATCTTCTTATTCTCAGAAAGGGTATTGGAAGACGCTTTAATAGGTTTCTCTACCTTTTAGTAATGCATAAGCCTAGTGTTGGGAGAGCATTTCAGAGTATACTGCAGTTAGGATAGATTGAATATAATATGCTGAAGAGAATTCTTTTAAAAAAAATTTGTATCTGGAGAGCTTACCAGCTGATGGTTGATGGAGGTCACAAGTTTCCTATCAAACAGTTGGATCATGGAAGATGTAACCAGAACTCCAACTGACAACACCCCTACTCTAACATACATTCAGTACATGGCTAGACATAAACACTCAACAACAAATCAGTACCCATGCAGTGCGAGAAAGTTGCAGAAAGTGCTTCTAGATCTCATGGAATAAGGCAGAATTTAGAGCAACTCTTTCCGTTTCTTGGTTCCATTGAAATAAGAATTTAGGAGATGAAATCCTGATCACATTACCGCAGGCCAAAACTGGATTTGGAAGAGCAAGGCTTTGAAGTAATATACAAACAAGAGCAAAAAATTTTGCTATAGAATATTAAAAATTTCTTCCTACCGAACATACAGGAATAAAATAAGACCATGGATCTCAAATCAGACAGCAAACAGTTAATAATCCTCACATCTCAAATGGGATTGAAGATGGAGTATTATTATAGACTCCTCTGAATCAGAACTTGAATAAAGAATATGATCTCCTAACATACGAAATGGGGGCTCGCCAAAGGGAAGGAAAAGTCAAACATCATATAACAGGTATCTTCTTTATGATCCACCTCCCTTTTGCATCTTCTGCTACTTCCTCCCTCTGCCTCAAGAGTTGGCTAAGGCATTGCTGGTTTTGCATGTGTACTGCATCAAGATCGAGCTTAAGACCTTTGTTTGCAAGGGCAAAGGAAGAGATGATTGACAAACTTCTATTCCTCATGCCAACCAAAAGCTTCTGCCAGTCGGGGTCCATCTGTAGAGTAAGGAGTTGAAGCTTTGCTGAGTTCATGGATTTGGGCACAAGATGGGATAACTGCAGGGGATTGCAAACAAGCTCCTCGGAACTTTCAGAAGCCAAATTGTTCGTACTAACACAAGATTGAGGCTTTGGCGAACTCATGAATTTGGGCATAAAATTGGATAACAGCAGGGTATTGCAAACACGATCCTTCGAATTTTCAGAAGCCAGGAATGGGTCTTTCAAGAGCTCCTCTGCAGACAATCTCAAAGATGCTGGAACCAGGCACTTCTCAATAAACTGCTTAACCTGAGGATCACCCACTCTGCTAAGAGCAGCGGGCTTCACACCAGAGGTGACCTTCTTAAATATTTGCGCCGGGTTTGTGCACTCACTATATGGATATTCACCAGTAACCATCTCCAAAACACACATGCCAAATGAGTATATGTCAACAAGCTCATTATACTCCTCGTCGTAAAGCTCGGGAGCCATGAATTCCGGTGTCCCGATGCAACTCCGGGCAAAAGGCTGCTGCATAACGATAGCTAATCCCAAATCCCCAATTTTAACTTGCCCATTAAACCCGTTAACAAAGATGTTATCACACTTCAAATCTCTATGAATAATCGGCGGATTGTGAGTGTGAAGATAGTGCAAACCCCTCAGGATTTGCCTGGACCAGTTCTTGATGGCCTTCAAATCAACATTCTTGTGCTTTTTCCGATACTGCCTCAAACTCCCAGAAGTGAACAACTCGGTAATGATGTTAATCGTCTTCTTCTCGTCATTAACCCACGAATTATAACACTTAATTATGTTTTCATGCTTCAAAGACTTGATCAAATTTACCTCCGCATACAAGGATCGCTGAACCTCCTCGGGCGACTGCAACACGTCGTCGATGTCAACCTGGCACCACGCAACCTCCGTTCCATCGTCCTCGTCAAAACCCTTATACACAGTCTTGAATGCCCCCTTTCCCAAGAACTCGTTATAGCGAACGTATCGACCAGACGGATCTTTCTCCACGAAATCCTCAGCGGAGTCCATATCGGGAAGGAAGAAAACAAATGTTAGAGAAACAAGTGATCGGAAAAGCCCTCACGAGCAAGAGAGTAGGAATCGGAGGGAAAATTCTGGATCAGGTACTGGGAAAACCACATGTTGGAATAGGAGATTGAACAAGGAAAGAAGTATAACCCAGAATTATATAATTGGGACTTATAGTAGTAGAAATAGAATCAGTTAGGATTCTCGAAATTTAGCTTCGGATTCACCGCCTTTTTAGGAAGCTAGAACCGCACGCAAGTTGCAACTTCCATGCCCTAACCTCTTCCCTCCAACCGTGTATTGGGCTGGGCTGGGCTGGGCTCCAATCACTCCGAAATTAAAATCGTCCAATGCGTCGGCCCATGTGCAGGAGCTTTTATTTAGGCTTTTCAATTATATGTTTCAATCCAATAATTGATATTAAATCCAGCTATAAATATAATGATTTAATAAAGAATAAAACACAAAGACTAAATGTAAAGCCCTCGTATAACAAAATCATCACATAAAAATTATTTATTCTTATATTGCTAATTACATAGTAAAAACTTTATATAAATTATAAATAAAATCACAAAATTTATTAAAAAAAAATTTAGTGAAACTTACAACTTGGGTCCAAAATTAAAAGTACTCAAAATTATAATTTAATTATTTACCAGAATAAAAAATAAGTTTATAAATATTATTTGACTGGTTGAATATTAATGATATTAAAAAAAAAAAAAAAAAAAAAAAAGTTCTTTTCCTTTCACCCAAACACAACCAAGAAATTTCAGTTGGGTGCCACTATGACTCAAGAAATGCAGTTGCATTCAAACAAAAGTTGTTTTCCTCCAAACATAAACCCACACAAGAAAAGAAAATCCCGGAAACACTTGAAGAATAGCAGCAGTAGACTTATACCATTAATCATGGACAAGTGAAAACTCAAAACTATAGCTATATGGTAGCCTCAAATTGTTCTAACGACTTGTAACCCTAACCAAGAAACCAAGAAATGGTGAAGCAACGTTCAGGATCCACCTGTAACGCAGCCATTGAAGATCTCCACAGTATCACCTTGCCCAACATGATGCCACCGAAACGAGCGGTCGTCGTCCATCACATTCTGCTTGTATATAAAGAAATAACCTTCCGGCGGCAGATGAAACTGAAACCGCTGATCCAACTTCTCTAGCTCCTTTCTCAGCTCTCCCACATTGTCCAAAGGGTTCACTTCCACCGGAACCTTCTTCGTCCCGCACTTGGACATCACCATCAGCTTCAGCCTCTTCGACCCCGAACCAGACGCAGGTAATGGCTTGATGCCGACGTCGATCTCCGACCGATCAGAAAGCTCGCAGTCACGTAAAGAACGACTGTCCTGGAGCTCACGCCCTCTCCAATAAAGCACCATCCGGTTAACAGGGATGCCCTCCATTTCATGAATCTTCTCCTTCAACCTCCCGACGGTGTGAGCAAGATCCATCTCGATGGAGAGATGAATCTTGGAGGTGGGGATTCTGAGGAGTATTTGAATTTTGGTGGAAGGAGGTGGAGGTGGAAGTGGAGGCGGAGGCGGAGGAGGAGATGGGTCTTCTTGAAGGTTGTTGGGGGGCGGAGAATCTTCGATGTTGATGAGCGGCGGCGGCATCTCGGAGGGTGGGTCTGGAGAGATAATCATCTGAATGCGGCAGTTGTAGAACATCTGGATGGAGGGGATGTCACGATTGTCTTGGAGAAGGTGGCCATTGAAGAAGAGGGTCTGTCTGGAAGCGGGTATGCCATGGTATTTCTGAACCTTCTCTTTGATCTCAAGAACAGTATCGAAGAAACCCAGTTCAAGGCTGAACGGTTCCCCTCCCTGAGGTTCAAAGATGACATCCATGGCAGAGAAAACGAAAAAACAGAAATGGTGGGGGAATTGGAAGATTGGTACTGCTTCAAAACTAGTGTCAGTATAACAAATATGAAATGTCCTCCTCAACTGTCACCCGATTTGCATGCCTAAGTATTATTTTTCAGTTGCCCTTTCTGCCACGTGTCTTGCTCTTTGTTCTGCTTTCATCTGCTTTTCAACCATTCTAATTTATAAAAAAAAAAAAAAAAACCACCTGAACTAAGGAAAACGGGGAGGAGAGAAGATAATTGAAAGTTGTTTGGTCACACTCTGTTTTGTGAATAATTTTTAAATTTTTTTAGGAATAAAATTATGTAGAAAAGTCAAATATATGGGAACAAATTCCTGTACATTTGTGTATAATATTAGACTCTTAAAACATTTTTTTTCCTATTCTAAAAAAATTACCTAAAAATCATTTTAAAAACAACTTCCAAATGTGTTCATCCAGCTGTTACTGTTTTTTTTTTCCTCTCGGAAATAAAAACGGATAAACTATTATTAGCACGTCCAAAAAAATAAAAAATGTAAAGTAAATCAATTTATAGTATTTGAATTCGTAATAAAGAGGAATGCTGCAATGTAGATTGATATTGGTTGATAAAATGATATTATTTTTATTATTTAGAAACAATTTTCTAAAATCTTATGGCGTTAATAATTTAAGCAAGTCAGAATTAGGCCCGGACAGCCCTAGAAACAGAGTTCTATGCACGTGATATTTTCTTTTCTCTTCTTTTCCTCCAAACACAATCCTGCAAAAGCAAAATCCCACATTGTAGAGAATGTGAAACAAGAGCTCATAATCAAAGATGGCCTAGCAACCGGGCAATGGGCATAATAGAACTAGAAGATGAATTCAACTTCATTCCACTGTCGCTAATTCTAGATGAAGATGCAAATCAAATTATACGTTAAGAACAAGGTTAGGAATCTGGGGAACTGTACAGCTGAACGTGTCTCGGCCAAACTTGACCACAAACATCCTTCTTGTAGTATCGCCTGTCCCAAGACCAGGGAACATCTGCACAGTAAAATAAAACAAGTTAGAAGAACCCAGGAGATGAATGCACGGCCACAGCTGGGGTTACAATGTAGGAGGACCTTCAGAGGAGTACTGCTTTGGAGGGAGTTCGTATGGCACAGGCAATGGAATTACTTCAGAAGATGAATCTGAACTTCTGTTTCCTTCCCAGGTCAGAGTCACCAGTTTCGTTCTCTGCGATTTTGTGTCTTTTGACAAGCCACATTTATTCTGAAACAGAGAATAAGGACCAAGCAAGCAGTCTCCTCAGTGTGATAATCCTAAAAACTATTTTCCTGATAAGTACTAGGAGTGGGATGTGGCCCTTACCTTTGATGGACTACCATTGTCTGTACAAGAGAATCCCTGACCACGGTTGATGGGAGATGGTAAAAATAGTACTCCCAGCTGAGATGAGGCACAGATATATTGTACAAGGGATTCATCATATACGCATCAAAAAATCTTATTATAAAAAATGAAGAGGAACAAGGATAGCTTGGAAACTTCAAGGAAGACGGGCTACTCAACTTCAATGTGAAAAAATTGTGTATAAATTAGCCTTCTCTGGTCTTAATTCTCACAGATATTTCTGAGACTACAATGTATTTCAGACTCTTTTTACCACTCATAATAAAGTTTGAAAGACTTTCTTATGTATGAATAGGACAATATCCTATGCAAAACTAGGTAAATGAATGCATAATGACTATTAGATGAGTGCAGCCTGTGATGCGTACATGGACCTCCACCATGCCTGAGTATCAGCACCTTAAATTGTTGTTCTTAAAGGTAAGAATATGAACTGCAAAGAAAAATATTTTAGCAACTATTTTTGTACTTGAGGACGATGAAGACTGGGGCCACAAGGTAAAAGGTCAAATGCAGACAGCTCATAAAACAAAGTAGCACATATTCAGAACACCAGGAGACTAGGACAGAGAGGAAAGAGCTCTTCTCGGAAACAGTGCCAATTGTATCTACATAACCATTTCATACCAACAGTACAGAGCTCAAGCTGCAAGGAAGGCTGCATTTTGAGATCAGCAAAGCAGGTACTTGGTCTAGTCTTCTTGGGGAGTGATTGCATCCCCTAGGATGCCATATAAAAGGGATTAGGAAAATGGGTCCTTGGCAAGGTAGCATAATTAGAGAATACAATGTCTAAAAAGAACACTGACGGCGCTTCTTGATTCAGTTATAAGGCACCATTTGTTATCGTAGAATTACAGCCTTTTTTGTTTTTTAGTGGTTTTAACAACTAGATGGCCAAACTACTATTAGTCCCTAAATACAATGTGGTCCAGATAACACAATTCCAGTACAAATACCTCATATGAACGGATCATCAATTGGGAATTGTTCTTCTGGAGTGCTCCCCAGGCTGCTTTGCTGAGATTTGCTGAAGTTAACAAGAACCAACTGTTGGGAAAGGCAAAGCATAACAGTTTCAGTTAAAACTAGCCACGTCTTGGCACAGGAATATACTGAGAAGTCCAAACATTGAAGCTTCTAAAATCATGATTGGAAGGTCTGATATGAACTCTTACGCAAGGTTTTGACCATTATAACGGGTGTATGTCTTTATATGAGGCATTGCACGACTGAAACATTGAAAAACATAATAATAAGTAACATTCAACAAGTATGAAAAAGGGTTGATGATAATACAAACCAGGGTTATGAAACCTCATATTTTGCACCAAATGAAAAGAAAGATAAAAAATGAAGTCCTGGAAGTTATTTTGTGATGGAAGCCAAAGCTCTCTTACATATCAAACTCAAATTATTATAAGATTTCAAAAACTTATAAAGTAAATTTTTTTTAAATAATTAAATGTATAAACACAAGGATGGCCTAGTGAAACAACCAACTCAGCCACTCAACCCAGTCTTCTGAAACTACATTGTCCGTTTCTACAACCAAACCTAGTCAATGAGATGGGTCTAGACTAAGTTTACAACTCCTCAACTCATTGAAGCATTTATCAACCAAATGAGCCATACAATAACATACCATATATTACTCTAAGATGCCAAATATAAGGTTACTCCAATTTCTTCAGTTAACATTTCACTATATAGGGTATGCATGCAATCGTATGGAGACGATAATATGGATCTGCAATTACATTGCTAGTGACAAAAATCAATTGCTAAAGAACAATACCAGCGACCAGTGTGGGTTGCCTTCCATTTTGCCCAATACTTCTTCAAGAATTCTTTCTCCACATTTTTTTGTGGACTTGGAATTGCATTTCCAGCTGCATAACCCTGAACAATGTAGTATGATTGATGCAAAGCAAACTTACACATATAGCAGCCAAGAAGATATCCAGGAATCTAACATGTAATATGCGCCTAGATATTTTAGTTGTAGACTTTAATAAAACCACTAATAATTATTGTCAAATCAAGACCACCAAAAAAAGCAGAGAAAATAATCTTAAAAAGTTCTAATATTTACAATAAAGCTTCATTTTATAAACAATGGTAAATTACAAAGTCTATGGACAGAGTTTAAAGAGGAAATACACATTTAATAAAGTGCAATCTTCAAATGGTTTATTAGGTATTTGGCCTTCTTCCCAAGCAAATACATAAGCTGCTTTTAGCCATGGTAAGTAAAGTGACACTTAAAAGCATAAGAGCAAAATAGGGAGAAAAGGCCATAAAGGACTTCAGCTATGATACATAATAATGATCTTTTATGACTTTCCAGAGAAAAACAGGCCATACTAATGTCACCACGCCATTCATCTTATTGTGCATCAACACCATGTTTTCTTTATTGTGTATCATCTCATATTTTGAATCATAAGGGACACTAGAATTTTTCATGAGCAAAACCAAAGCATCAAAGCCATTTATTCGATCAAATTCAGCATAAAAATTTGAGTTAAAAAATATGTATATTACCAACAAAAAAAAAACAAAAAAAAAAAAAACATAATATTTTCCCTCTGATTGTCAGAAAAGAAAATGGAAGTTTGAAATGTAAAATTACATATTTTCCCAAATATAGAAAATAAATATGAGTAATGCTTTATCATGTCATTTACATAAAATTTTACCATCAACAACAGGTTTTCTTTTTATGTACACGTAGGGAAAATAGAACAAAATTTAGAATGTGACTGCTGACATAAAGGGGAAAAAAGGCATTTATTATTATCACTTTAATTGGAAAAAATAATAATAACAAACAAGAATTTCTATGTCTTTCCTTTAATTGATACCAAAGTGGCTTTAAACCAAAACTCTTAACAAACTAAAATATTATTCAGTGAGTAATCTACTTGATATTACCTCCAAAGAGCATCTGACATCTTCCACGGTAGGCCATATTATCAGGGGTTTGCCTAAACCAAGAGGTGTTTTATCATCACAGGAACCTGATGACATTGAGGATGCTAGTTCAGTCATCCACTTCTCATCCAAAGAACCAAGGGAAGAGAACTGCAATAAGACAAGGGTTTAGAAGGATTTGAAGTAATTCTTTCAGCAAATTCACATACACAGAACCTGTTCATGTGTTTATAATGCACTAAAATAAGCACAAGGTTAAATGAAAGGACCAAGCCTGAAACTTCATATGACAAAGAGATATCAATTTGAGAAAAAAAAAAAAACCATCAAATCAAATGCTATACCATCAAACTTCTTTACCTGATCTAACAAAGCAATTAGTACTCAATATTCTCAATTACAGGGCTATCATTATCCATGGGGGTTGACATCCTCGATACAAATCGGATAATATCATTACATTATCTAGAGGACAAGTGCCATTAATGTCAAAGAATAAAAAACAAGGAGTAACATCCTTTCACAGTTAATAATGCAACAAGAAAAAAAGGATAGAATGTTAAGAAAAAGAAACCAGGTTCCCTGTATATATATATATATATATATATATATATATATATATATATATTTGAGATAGGTAACAAGTTCCCTATAATTTTATCACCCCTTTACTTCACACCATAGTCCATCGAGACATTTTTCCTTATTTTTATGGAGATTAAGAGTCCCAGAGATGGGTGGTCCCACATCCTACATCTTGGGTGTCCCAAATAGTTATTCTCATCTTGCCCTATATATATATATATATATATATATATAAGGTAACAAGGCCAAAAAGAAAAGGAATAGCAAAAAAAATCATCCCCTTACTTACAACCCAACCAATCAATGAAATAAAAAATGAACCATGATATACAATCTACATGCACCCTAACCCAATTTGAAAACATGTACAAAAAAAACAGTAAAATAGTTTGATCCACTAATTCAGTATCTTCAAAGATTCTTCTATTTCTCTCCTTCCATAAAGTCCAAAATAAACATAAAGGAGTTGCATTCCACGCCTTTTTTCTTTTCTTTCCAACAAAGGAGCCGTTCCAACTAAGAATGGTTTCCTAGATATAATTGGGCATAACCCACTAAACACCAAAAAGAGAAAAAACAAGATGCCAAATCATAGCTACCTTGGGACAATGAATAAGCACATGATTTGCTGATTCTTTATCTGCTTTACACAAATAACACCTACTTGGTAAAATCCAACCCCTCCTTTTTAGTTGATCCCAATGATGAAATGTCAGTTTATTTTGCCAAAATATCAAATATTGGTGGGGCCTGAAGTGAGGCACCAATTATCATTCAACAGGAATTTCAGGGAAATCTCGGCAAAATCGTGCAAAAAATCGGCAAAATATCGGTTCAAAGGCGATATATCAGCGAAAAAATCGAAATCGAGCGTGGGACGAGCAATGGAGGAGAGCACAAAAAATCGCTTTTTGAATTTTTTTTTTTAATTTATCCATTTTTAAATTATTAATTTTTAATATATCTTTTATTTTAAATTTATATTATCATTTTATTTTATATTATCCTTTTATTTTTAACTACTTTTTATATTTATCTCATTAATCCTATTTTAAAAAATTACTATCACTTCACTCTTAATTTTTTTATTTATCCTTTTAATTTTATTTTATTTTAAATGTTTTTATTTTAAAATATTAAAAATATAATTTTACTCAAAATTTGCTACAATATAAAAAAAATTAATGAAGTCCTAATATTTAATAAATTAAAATTAATTTGATAAGATAAATTATTAATAATTTAATTATTTAAATAAATTAATATTAATAGAAAAAATTGTCACAAAATATTTGTAATAAAATTTTAGAAATTAAATTTCAAATAAAACATTTTATATAAATCAATTTCATTTTTTTATTTAAAATGTAATAACACACGTTTTAATAAAAGTATTTTTAAAAATTTTAAAATAAATGAATATAAATATATTAAAAGAATTTAAACTAATTTTTTTATAAAAAAATTGATAAATATTATCTTTAATCGTACTTATATCAATTATACTTACAAAATAACTTTAACATTATATTTTTGTCTATTTTATCATTTTTTTTTTTTTGAGTTTTTTCAAGCATTCCCGTGAATTTTGAATAATTTTCGCTTCATCGATATTTTTGTTAAAATATCCAGCGATATTTTTCTCCTATATTTCCGATATATCTATAAAATCTAAATACCAATATATCTATGTTTACCGATATTTCAAACTTTGATTGATCCATAGTTAGAATTCTTCCCCAAATAGCCTCCCAAGCAAAAATGTTGACTCTCTACTGATGCAAGGAACTAGGGATGAGTAGAAAGACTTAACTGTAAAGACATCGTGTCATGTTCCTATCCCTAAATTTTTATACTTAAGACAGAATTTCAGCAGGATGCTGAATGGAATTGAAGAAATAAACAAGAGACTAGAAGCATGAATGCACTGTCATACTGTTCTGAATGAGGTTCAGCCATACCTGATAAGCAAGGGGAGATTTCTGAAACTCTTTGTCAAAAATACACTCCTGTAGAACACTGCGGAGCTTCATATGTCCCCACTTTTTCAGATTGGAACCCGTGTGATAACCAGGGACAGATGCAATTAGTCTGACCTAGGATTAACAGATAACACATGCAATTAGTCTGATCTGATATTAACAGAAGGTTCTGAATCATGAAATGACAGGACTAGAGCAAAAAATCCACTCATAATTGTAATACTTTAAATCAGTAGGAGAAACAATTTCATGCAGAGACCACTCTAAGAAAAGGCCTAATGATCAGAATCAAGGGCTTTGCTACTTCCTTGAATCTGGGATCAAAAGTTCTTCTCACGCAATTTTTGGAAAATATGGAAAACATGAAATAGATGAGGACAGTAGCAAAGAGCACAATGCCAATAGTATCATGATGCAGATTTTGCAAGCATGGTTGTCAGCATTCATCTTCACATGCAGGATACCATGCAATGCCTTGCAAATCCCCCACAATCTTGTGCTTAAACGCCATCTAGTCTCACTGTAATAACATGGCAACAGAGACAGACCAACACAATTGAAAACATAATATATGATGAGCTTTTCATCATATTATATGAGATAAAGAGCATGTTTTAACAATTTTTTCAATTTAATGTATACTTCTAACTTTTCTTCAAGAACTCTTGTACAAGTTACCACAAATCAAACAGGAATTCTATTCTCTCATGGGTGTCACACAAGAAAGAACTAGGTTTAAACCATTCTACCAATTTACTTCCAGCATTTCTCTGCCCAGAAAAGGAAAAAAATGAAGAACTTGTTTATTTGCTCCCTACTTTGAATTCACAAGTAACAAAAGAAAGGAAGTTTAATGCATTGAATATTTAAAAAAAAAATATAAGCTCATACAACAGTTTTCTCCTATAATAATAAAAATGAAAGCAGGAAAAATTCAATGGTATCTAAAAAATAGAACATTACAAAAATACAGCACAAAAAATGAATACTGAAGGGAAATGGAAGAATACCACTGCATTGCTGTAATCGAATTTCTTGAAAAAGGATGAATTGATATTGAAGCTGCCAAGAGCTGGTAAATTAGCGGTGAATTCTGGCCACTGCAAAAATTTTAGGGGGAGGGGAGAAAGAAAAGGATTTTAAATTATTCTACTGAATATAGATGGCTTGGTCAATGAAGAAAGAGGAATTTTTTCAAGCAACAAAATTGATGTCAAGGCTCTTTGTTCACAAAATTGACATGTGAAATTGTATTTTGAATATACCCTGCAGCTAAGACGAGCACAGAAACATTAACAGGATAGGCTTCCAAGTTTTACAGAGGAGAATTTATGTAGCTTCATTGTCATAGTTCATTGTTGAGTAATTTTCAATTCATAGACAGGAAGAAAAGCAAAAACAAAAGGAAGAGAAGGGGTTGGAAAGTATTTTTTTTTTTTTTCCAGGATAGCACATTCAGGCTATGTTCAGTTCCCAAAAGTACCAAGGAAAGAAAAAAAACGTTAAAGGAAATGGTTTTCTCATGTTTGGTTTCACTATGGAAAATACAAAATAAAATCAAATATAATTAAAATTAGTTGAAAATTTCTTTTTAAAGTTATTTAATATTTATATAACCAAAGAAAATAAGATGAAATAAATTTGAAGAAGCATATAAAAATAATTTATTGATTTGAAATCCTTTTTTTTCCTTCATTTTTTCTTTCCTTCTACTTTTCTTCTCTATTTTCTTTCCCTCAAATTTTCTGGGAACCAAATATACCCTAAAGGAATAAAGAAAGTGAAAGGCATTCATTACTATCATTTCTAGTTCATCATCCCCACATACAACTAAAGAAATACCACAAAGATACACCAAAAAGAAAGAAATACTAAAAGAAAAAAACATTTTAAAAATGAAAATAAAAATAGCATATGCCCTTTTAGAGTTAAGCAAACAAATAAGATTTTACATGTATTAATACCTTCAATACACTCAGATAATCAATCAGATCATTTTCAAATGCACATCCTTTACTCAGTTCTTTTTGGACCTTCCAAGGGAAATCTTGCATCCATAAACCTTGGCTTTTGTTGTTCCAGTCAACATATATTAAATTTGCTGTATGTACAATAATTCTCACTCCCCGAGGATAGACAAGAAGCATGGCCTTCGAATGGTGCGTTCCAAATGAAATTGGTAGTGGCGGTTTGTGCAGAATCCAATTCGGAGGTTTGTTCTTCTATAAAACAATCAGAGCTAACAAATTTTAGTAATGCGCTTGCTAGAAAGCTTCAAATGAACAAGTGTGAATACACAAATGAGCAGAACTAACAAATTTTAGTAATGTGCTTGCTAGAAAGCTTGAAATGAATAACCGTAGATATAATTAGAGCCATATCAGACCTTCATGTGATCCAGAGTACCATCACCCTCTCCATGAATAACCAACACATGAGGGATTTTAGTAAGTGTTGGACAAGCTACAGAGATAGAAGAAATTTAATAAAAATAAAAACTAAAAAATAAAACAAGATATGCAAATAATAAAAATAATAAAACCAAACAACCAAACAACACTCATTATCACAAGTGAAAGGGAATGGATCGATGAAAAATACAGACATAAATGATCAATTAAGACATCCATTATGCATGACCATGGGAACTACACTCTTTAACTAGTTTTATATACTTCAAACTAATGCATATCATATCAGTGGAAAATACAATATTACAAAGATAGCATGAGAGAAGAAAATTAATTTTTTATGTTGATCTTCAGTTATCTCCAAATAGGTAGCTTTATTAAGAATAGAAGCAATAATATTCATAAAGGTAAGTTTCTTAAGACTCTATAGTTGTAGTGAATTAAACTCACAAGATAACAACCAATCGATGTCCACCATGTAGTTTGAAAGAACAGCAATGAGCACATCCCCCTACCAAATACAAATAATCAATCAGAAACCATTTTAAATGATTTACGACTTCACCCACATTTTACAAGGTTTATGGTCCAGTATATCAACACCACTCTGCAGACCCACATCAACAAAACCAGCAAGGTAGCAGAGGATAAACTTTGATCATTGCTCCTCTGACCTCCTGAGGCAAACTTCAATTATGTCTCTGCTAATATTTGTACAGATGAGGCAATGTTTAAGTTCAGCTAAAAATGTAAGGCTAAGAAATAAATCATTCATCAACAAAAATATCAAGTTTGTAGCTTTCTTTCAAAAGTTTCTAAGAAGCAATATTCCAATGCATCACTATGCAATTAGAATGGATTTACTATTGAAAAATAGAAATAACTTATTTCACCTGAATTACATCCCTTATAGAAACAGAAGATGTATTTGCCCATGCAGGCAGATCTTTCACTCGCAAAAGCCGATAGGTTAAAGGTAAATTATCTTTAGGAATACTAAAATGACGAATGGCCTCTGAGTTCATGTGGGAAGATGGAATACTTGCTGTACTAGCCTGCGAGTAGCCAGACTTTCCGGTCACCAAAGACCTCTCCTGTACAAGGACATCATTTTCCATCTCAGCCTGCACAATGTAAAGGAAAACAGTCATTCCAAAATAATAAATATTCAATCCAAACATTATCACAGACAGTACAAAACAGTGATAAATCTGCCATTGAAACCCATCAACCCACCTAGATTGTGAAGAACCAGCTATTATGATAAAATAAGAACACCCAATTGGCTATCACCATTCCAAACAGAAATCAAGCATATACAGTCAAATAACTCCTAAATACAAATAGAAGCTTGAAAAAAATAAAGTGGACATAACATGAGTATAAAGAATCACCTGCAATTTCCTTGCAAAAGCCTCGTCCTCAGATACTTGTCGCATTCGCTTCCGACTTAGACTGACTTCATTTGATTCCATATTCTGTGCATCCATGGAATTCCCTTTTTTCTCACATTTCTCACCAGCCACTGTTACATACTTAAAGAAGTAATGTCCAGGGATCAACTCTATAATATCATCATTGGTAATTACCGCTTTCTCCCCAGTTCGCAGCTTCTTCCTTTGATTCCCAGATGCCACAACAACTGGGTTCGTCCCCTCCTACAATTCCCTTCAAAACATGAAACCAAAGATAATGATCAATTTTCATAAGCCGGAGAAAAGGGAAGAATCAAATACCACGACGGCATCGACGGAACCATTTCCGGAGGCGATTAAGGTGAGATGCTTGCGGCTCAGCCTCTTGTCTGAGACGGAGATGCTATTCCGGCCGATGACATTGGCGCCAGTGGAAATGGGCAATTTTGGGGTTGAAGTGTCTTCTTCTAGATTGCGATTGAGTGGAACCAAGAATCCAATCTAAACACATAAACCCTAGACTTAGAAACCCAGAATCAACAAATCATATATATTACATAGCAAAGGCAGAAAAAAGAAAAAAGAACAGACCTGAGATAGAGACATTGATGAACTGCGATTGCATGAGACTGAGAGCGGAAATGGAGAGGAAACGAATGAGCGAAGCAAGAGGCAAAAGAGAGAAACGGAGTAGAATAATTTCGGAAACCCTAACAGATGATGCAATCTGGATTTTGGGTAATATTGAGGCAGCTTTGGACTTTGGAGGAAGCGGTGCTGCTGCTGCTGCTGCTGCTCTCAATTTGGCGCCATTCACCGTATGGACTAGCAGAAGGTCCTAAAACATTTCATATGGTTCTTTCTATTTAGTTATGTCATTTCATATGATTTTTTTTGTCATATTTATGGAAAATCTTATACTACATTCAATTTATGAAAAATCTATAGAATTGATACCATATTAAACTTTCACTGTAAGTCATTTAAGTATCTTATGAAATCTCCAAGTTTGAATGGAATAAAAACAAAGATGATGGGAAGAGACTATAACTAACTATACATATGCCATCCCTTGATAAGGTACAATTTGGTGGTATAACCAAACCACTAGATTTAATAAATTTAAACTTTAAAAGCTATGTACGTTTTATTGGCCCTACTAACACTTCAAGGAAATGAGGATGCAAGAGGCCCTATCTATTCTTCCTTTTTGTACTAATGAACTGCAGGAAGATGATGTCCATGAGATCAACATCTGTATGATTCTCGGCAGATTATGGTTGCAAACATTTGACTGAATTGGAGATGCAAATGATGTATCAGTAAAGTTCACAATATTTAAATCTAGTCATAAATGTATAGAAGAGCAAATGAAGGGTGGTCAGGAAGCTAACATATAGGATTACAGACCATGTCGACTTATCTTATCACACCCATGTTATAAATGTTCACACATTTGTAACTATCATGGAAGGTTGAACAAAATTCCTTCTCTATCTTTTCGTATCATCAAAGGCATATGATTATGTGTTTACAATTAGGCCATCACTGGCTTGTATCACTGGACTTCTAAACCCCAAAAAAATTTGTGTTCAGATTTAAAGAGCAATGGATAGCAAGGCAATGAAACAAAATCTGCTATCTTCTGCGCTTTGAATCTTTTCGCAGCTCTGCCAGGTATTTCTCTAGGTTGGACTTTTCCCATAAACGTCTCTGAAGAAGATCTTCCTTTGTCGATTCATCTGATAAACGTACACAGAGCAGAAGTTCAGGGACCAAATTAAGAGAAACTCTAAATCATTCAAGTACATGAGAAGTATGTATTTGGATCCAAAACTTAAGTCTCAAAAATTCTGTCATGATAGCATTTCACTGATGTAAGCAGCTATCACAAATTATATGGACAAAATCTTATCTGAACTAGTGTAAGATGATGATGATGGATGATATGAAGGTTTAAAATATTTGTCCAAGTAACTTAAACAAGATAGTTCTTTGAAGTTGAGGGGTTGGTCCTGCACAGTATTTAGAGCTAAAGAGCAGGAAGCAATTCCATTGATTCAAGGAAGGCTTATGTTAGCTTTTCCAGAAATAGATTTGTGGGAATTTAGTAACAGTTACCAATATTTCTCCATGCATCAAAAGGCACTCTTAGGGATTTCCGTGTCAGGTAAGAAGCATCTTCCCAAGAATATGGAGCTTGTTTTACCTTGTATCTCCAGAACCAAAATCCATGCCATAATAGTACCTGGATGAACATAAAATTGATAAGTAATCCTCGTATCATATGACCTAAGATGTTTAAGTTACAATGCATCTTGCAGGTAATGAAATGGGTATTCTAACCTTGCCAATGGTATAAGGTAGGAGTACAAAACGGACACCAATAAGTTCCCATATGGAGGGTTTTTCAGCCCCCTTTATCTGCAGTTCAAGTTCTTTGCTGAGCTCTTCCTCCATTTTCCTGCCAAAAAACATTGATCACCCTGTTTTAACTACAGGTTGAGAGCTATCAATGAATTGCCCAAACTTAAGGTCAAACAAAAAACCACAAAAAAAAGGGCAATGCAAGAAGTTCAAGAGGGTGATATTTTCATAGAGCTCGGTAAACATATGAAAAATAATACTGATAATAATAATAATAAAATGACATCATATACATATAATCTCATTGTTATCATGTTATCATACAAGGTAAAAATAAGTTCATACTTGTCCATCTGTTTGTGACTCTTCTTTTTGTTTGTAGCACCTCCAGTGCGCTCAAGTTCTAATGCCCGCAATCTATTTTTGTAAGCTGGTGTCTTCTTTACCATGTCTACAGCCTGCAGCAAGCAAAAATTATCCAAAAAAGGAATATCTAGAACACCTTTCTGTATGAAAAATCAGTATGCAATAAAAATTATATACTGAAAACCCTACTGATTATATTCATGTTCAGTCTGGCAACTTAGTTTCAGCAGAGGACAGTACACTGTCACTACACAATAATAGCTATTGATTGGATCTCTAGATATGGGAGTAAAATTCAAGTTGCTTCAACTTTTCAGACCCATTTAGCATGTTAATATTGAGCCTTTTCATCCAATATTACTGTGTTTACCACCATTAAACGACACAAGTAAAATTCATAAGTAATGTATCCCAGTACCTGTGTATACCTTGTCCACTGATTTAGATATTGAAATGCAGAGAGAACTAAAAGAAGACCCACAAGGACAGCACGGGGATCCTAGCAAGTACAAACATGAAATGTTAAAAAAGCAAATAAAAGGAATGTAGTCTTTATGCACATCTAATACCAGTGATGTAAATTTTCTCACCGTTTTATGACCATAATATGCATGATAGTAGCGAGCAGCATTGTAAAAGACCTACATGAGAACAAAATCGACAGTTTTAACAATGTTGATACTTGGCAATGAACTGAACTGGGTATTCAGAAGAACTGGTATGGACTAAAAAAAACAACATAATTACTTTCCAATGAATACATATTGCGAACATTTTATTTTAACATCACAAACATCCCATACTGCATACCTCCTCTGGATGAGCAATTGCATAATCATACTGCTCACGCGTGGCCTCGTCTTTCAGAATCTGCAATCAGAGAGTCAGTTCCCTTCTCACCATGCGTAAAAACAAATAAAGAAACCAAACTATCAAGCATTAAAACAATATCAACAAAAACAAGGGAAAGTTCCTTGATCAAAGTATAATAACAAGATCAGCACCACCCCTTAAAAAGCATGCAACTCAGAATTAGAATGATAAAGGCAACGGTGAAGCGAATAATCACTTTTCATCCATAAGTGATTATAACTCCTAAAACAGTATTTGCATACAAATGACAACTGGGTCAAAATCAGAAGTCAATGTACAGCCAATTCATCTAATTTCTCAGGCATTTATTGAACAATAAGCCACATAGATTCAAAATCAGAAAACAAATTAATTCAGCAGCAGCACAGATAAGATCCGAAGTACCTCATAAGCATTTGCAATTTTCACAAAAAGCTTTCTGGATTCCGGATCTGGGTTTTTATCTGGGTGACTGAACATAAACAATGAAGTGGAAATGAAATATTAGAAATCTGAATTAAAAGAGAAATTAAAAATAAAAAAGCATACAGAATCAAACCTACTATTTCAATGACAGCTTGTAGTAAGCTTTCTTGATTTCTGAAGCATTGGCGCTTTGAGAAACACTGGAAAAGGAGAGCAAGATAAATGATTAAGTCAGAAAAAAGAAGAGAGAGAGATTGAATTGAGAACCAAGGAGAGAAATGGAGGGAAGCAGACCCCAGAAGATCGTAGCAATCGTCTTCATCACAGTAAATGGCCATGGATGGAGAGATCATCAGAAGGAAGATGAGACCCCACCAGAGGGTGCCCGCTGGCGCCATGCTATAGGGTCTTCTGTTCTTCTTCCCGGCTCCAATGGAAAACGTGTTCTCATAGCCAGAACACCATGTCTTTGGTGAAATTACATATGTATCTGACTTTAGATCTGGTCCATCTGGGCCTAGTGAAATTACATACGTGTTCGGTGAGATTACATACGATCTGACTTTAGATCTGGGCCTAGTGAAAGTGGAGGAACAAGACTATGTTGACTTTTTTGGCCCAGTCTCAGCCCAAAAAGTATGGCCCGATTTGGGCCCTGTGGACCAGACGAAGCAGGAGCTTGAGTGGCATCTAGATTACCCTCGCTGGGCTTTCCTTTTCTCAACAGACTTGGCTGCCCGGTCCATGTTGGGCTTTCGAGTGCAGACCAATAATGATTCAGCAGCCGAACTCAGAAGGGTTTCTTTCACGCGATCCGCGAACACAACTAGAATAAAACGCTAACTTAACGGGCTTGGACCCAATGTAATCGTGTTGATGTCATAATTGTGTGAACCCAACTAACTTTTTGAATAAAAGAGATTAATTTCTTGATTAATCATTGTTGATACACTGATTTTTCATCTATTTTCTTCTAGAATTTTTCTCAGTTTTTATACATTTCCTTGAATATATGTGTCATCTTCTCAATAGTCTAAATCAAAACAATTTACAATAGAAAATATTCTTGGAATCCTTGTAATTAAATTCACGTGGAGATAAATTTGTTCTTATGAACACAAACTATAGTTTGTGTTTTTATGAGCACGGATATTGAATTATATACTTATAAGTGCAAATCGAATGTTTGTGAATTTAATATAACGTTTGTCAAATTATAAAAAATATTTATTAAAAATTTAAAAAGCCATTTATAATACTTTTTGGAAAACTAGTTGATGTATGATTCATTAAACCAATTTTAAGATTCCATTTGGAAATAAAGAATGTGTTTAGTAATAATTATAAAAAATATTTTTAGTTTTTCTAACACTTGAATGATAAAAATTTTGAAGTGTTAAAAATGTTATAAACGCTTCCTAAAATCATTGTCAAATGGATTCAAAGCGTTAGTTCCCAAGATTACTTCTAATGAAAAAAGTGTTATTGCTATATAATAGAAAAATTGTTAGAAAATATGATAATTTATCGGATTATGGGAACTTATGGATGATCATCTATATTGATGTATATCTCTTTGTGACAGTGTTAAAAATGTTATAAACGCTTCCTAAAATCATTGTCAAATGGATTCAAAGCGTTAGTTCCCAAGATTACTTCTAATGAAAAAAGTGTTATTGCTATATAATAGAAAAATTGTTAGAAAATATGATAATTTATCGGATTATGGGAACTTATGGATGATCATCTATATTGATGTATATCTCTTTGTGACTCCCTATAAAAGGAGGATACATTTAATGAAAATCTATTTTATTATCTTCTTACATTCTATTTTCTCTTTCTTGTTTTCTTATCCTTTCACTTTATAATTTTATAACACGTTATCAGCACGACTAATCTTTACAAAAGAAATAAAAAGATTTTTCTCTATTCAGATAAATAGCAAGACGTTCTCCTTTTTAGAAAAATAGAAAAACTCTTCTCTTTTCTTTCTCACAAAAAGGTATGTGATAAACTTATATCATGATTTTCTATTTTATTACCCTTTGATCCTATTTTCATTTATTTTATTTGAATATATAAATATGTATAATCCCTATAACCAGAAGTTATGGGGTAAATTTATAATCAGAAGTTATGAAAAATATGTGTAATTCCTATAACCAGAAATTATGGGGAAAAATTACATAATTATAGATATATGACCAAAAGTTATGTATATGATCCCTAATTATTTATTTTTAATTATATGGTATAACTGGATGTTATACCAAACAATATTATATAGCCAAAAGCTATAAAATAAATAAAAATAAATAAATGTTCATAACGTGAAGTTATATACAAATTTATATAATGAAAGTTCACAGCCTGAAATTATGCACAAATTTACATAAAATAATTCATAACTTGAAGCTATATATTACTTTGCACATTTTTGTTATGATAAAATAATCATAGCCCAAAGCTATGAAATATATATATATATATATATAGATATATAATTTTAATTCTTATTTCATATTTATACATTTTTACCATATTTATAATTGATAAATTTTAGGTCATTATATTTTTAGATATTGTTTACTTGAAATATTGTTAAAGCATTTTATTAATAGTTTATTATAATAATTGAAATATTTCTCTAATTAATATTATATATAGCTTTCAGATAATGTCAAACCTTGCAAAGCTTGAATTTGTTGCCCTCGATATTTTGGGCAATAACTACTTATCTTGGGTTCTGGATGCTGAAATTCATCTAGATGCGATAAATCTTGAAAATACCATTAAAGAAGGAAATGACGCATCCTTGTAGGATCGCACCAGAGCTTTGATATTCATTCGCCATCACATTGATGAAGGATTAAAAGGTGAATACCTTACTGTTAAAGATCCTTTCATCCTTTGGAATAATCTAAGGGAACGATATGACCACCAAAATACCGTAATCCTTCCAAAGGCACACTATGATTGGATGCACTTGAGATTATAAGATTTCAAATCTATTAGTGACTATAACTCAGCTCTATTCAAAATTAGCTCACAATTAAAATTGTGTGGAGAAAAGGTCATTGAAGAAGATATGCTTGAAAAAACATTCACGACTTTTCATGCCTCGAATGTGCTCATGCGGCAGCAATATCGAGAGCGTTGTTTCACTAAATATTCATAATTGATCTCATGTCTTCTTGTGGCTGAACAAAATAATGAGCTATTATTGAAAAACCATCAATCTTGTCCTACTGGGTCTATGGCATTTCCTAAAGTCAATGTCATATCTGTTCAAACCCTTGGACATGGACAAAGACGTGGATATGGACGAGGTCGAGGACGTGGTCGCGGTTGAGGTCGTGGTAAACACAATTCTTCTCATCGTAGTGGTTCTCAAAGTAAAAAGAACAACTCAAACCACCAGAAGTGGAATAATTCAAGGGCACAACCTGAAAAGGGGATAGAACCACAAAGTAAACATGCTCATGAGAATAAGTGTCGATTTTGCATGAAAGGACATTGGTCACGTACTTGTCGTACTCCAAAACATTTTGTTAACCTTTATCAAGCCTTAATAAAAGCAAAAGGAAAAGAAGTTAAAATGAACTTCATTGATAGTGATGGCCCAGTAGATCTAACCCATTTAGATGTTTCAGATTTATTTGATAATCCTAATGGGAAAATTAACCATCTAATTGGTGATGGAAATGTTTGTTATGATTAAATGTTATGTTCTTATTTAGTTCTTTGCAAATATGTTTATTTTGTTATCATCTTTAAATACATTGTCTATTATTCATCTTTTATAGTTTATTTCATATTTTATTATTTCTGATTTAAATTCTTCCATTTATTTATACTTGAAGATACATGAATCTTTCTCATACCTTGGTACATCATACGACATCCAATGTAGATGCATGTCTTGCAGATTGTGCCACAACACACACAATCCTTTGTGATAAAAAATACTTTTCCAACGTATCGTTGGTTAAGTCTACTGTTAATACAATATAAGGTCCTGTAGACTTGATTCAAGGTTCAGGAAGAGCAACTATTATTTTACCTAGAGAAACTAAAATCCACATTAATGATGCCTTTTATTATGCTAAATACAAGAGAAATCTTCTTAGTTTCAAGGATATTCACCGAAATGGATATCACATTGAAACTATGAATGATGATAGTAATGAATACCTTCTCATTACTTCAATTATTTCTAGGGAAAAACACATCTTGGAAAAACTTCCTTCTTATTCTTGTGGGTATATCAAACAATCATTAGACACAATGAGTCATATGTTATTATAAACCAGAAGTTCTATGACTTAAAAACTTTTATGATATGACATGAACGTCTTGGCCATCCAAGATTATCCATGATGCGTCGTATCATCAACAATTCTTAGGGCATCCCTTGAAGAACCAGAAGATTTTGATGCCCAATGATTACAATTTTGTTGCTTGCTCACAAGACAAATTAATTATTAAACCATCATTTACCAAGGTTGAATATGAATCACCAACCTTTCTAGAACGTATTCAAGGTGATATTTGTGGACCTATTCATCCACTTAGTAGACCTTTTCGTTATTTTATGGTTTTAATTGATGCATCAACTCATTGGTCTCATGTTTGTCTTTTTTCAACTAGAAATATTGTCTTTGCTAGGTTACTTGCTCAAATAATTCGCCTTAAGGCACAATTCGTTGATCATCCTATTAAGACAATTCGTCTTGGTAATGATGGTGAATTTTCATCTCAAACATTTCTTGATCATTGTATGTCAGTTGGTATTGATGTTGAATATCTTGTTGCTCATACCCATACTCAGACTGGATTAGCTGAATCTCTAATTAAGCGTTTGCAATTGATTGCAAGACCATTACTCTTGAGAACAAAATTGTCTTTGTCTGCTTAGGGGCATGCTATTCTTCACGCTGCCACTTTAATTTGAATTCGCCTTATAGCTAATCACGATTGCTCACCTTTACAACTTGCTTTAGGCTCCCAACCAAATGTTTCACATTTTCATATTTTTGGTTGTGTTGTCTATGTTCCCATAGCTCTACCTCAATGTTCCAAGTTAGGACCTCAACGTTGACTTGGTATATATGTTGGTTTTAATTCTCCCTCCATTATCAGTTATCTTGAACTAGTCACATGTGATGTTTTTACTGTCCGCTTTGTAAATTGTCATTTTGATGAAAATGTTTTCTCGCCATTAAGGGGAGACAAGTCAAAAAAATAGTGAGACATTACATAGTATGTACTCTCCTTGTCTCATTTTGATCCTTGCACAAGACAATGTGAGTTAAAAGGTCAAAGGATTGTTCATTTGTAAGGACTTGCAAATCAATTACCTGATGCTTTCACAGATATAAAGAAAGTAACAAAGTCACACGTGTCAGCTATAAATGCCCCAACACATATTGATGTCCCTGAAGGACAATTGGAGAATGTCATAGCAAATGAATCTAAGACACACCTGAAGCGTGGTAGACCTATTAACTCAAAGGATTTAATTCCTAGAAAAATAAAATGAACAACATATTTAAAACTTAGTACTCCTGAAGAGTTCACGAATATGAAAGGGTCAAATGGCAAAACCCAACTTGACAAACAGTTAGCTCTTGAAGAGGCACAAATTGATCAAATACCGGTATCTAGAACTAAAGAGATCTTAATGAGTCACATGGGAGAAACAAAGGACCGTAGCGACATTATCATAGATAATATATTCGCATTCCAAGTGGCTATGGACATCATAAGAAATGATGAATATCAAGAACCACAAACTATGAACGAATGTTGAAAAATGAATGATTGGTCAAAATGGAAAGAAGCAATCCAAACAGAGCTAAACTCGTTAACAAAACGAGAGGTATTTGGACCTGTAGTTCAAACACTTGGAAACATAAAGCCTGTTGGATATAAATGGGTCTTTGTGAAAAAACGAAATGAGAATGATGAAATCATAAGATATAAAGCATGACTTGTTACTCAAGGTTTCTCTCAAATACCTAGTATAGACTATTAGGAAATTTATTCCCCTGTAATGAATGCAATCACATTTCGATACTTGATAAGTTTAACAGTTTCTGAAGGACTAGATATGCGTCTTATGGATGTTGTTACAACCTATTTATATGGGTCTATAGATATTGACATATATATGAAATCCCTAAAGGATTTAAATTGCCTAAAACAACAAATCCAAAACCTTGAAACATGTACTCAATCAAACTACAAAGATCTTTGTACGGATTAAAACAATCTGGACGTATATGGTATAATCATTTGAGTGAGTATTTGTTAAAAGAAGGATATGTGAATAATTCAATTTGCCCATGTATTTTTATCAAGAAATCAAAATTTGGGTTTACAATAATTGCAGTGTATGTGGATGATTTAAACCTTATAAGAACTCTTAAAGAGCTCACAAAAGCAGCCAATTATTTAAAGAATGAATTTGAAATGAAATACTTAGGGAAAAACAAGATATTGTCTCAGCCTACAAATTGAGCATTGTTCAAATGACATATTATTCCATCAATCGACATATATAGAGAAAGTATTAAAACGATTTTATATGGACAAATCACATCCAGTCAATTCCCCTATGGTTATTTGTTCACTTGAAGTGAACAAAGACCCATTTCGTCCTAAATAAGAAAATGAAGAATTTCTTGGTCCGGAAGTACCATATCTCAGTGCAATCGATACACTAATATATCTTGCAAATTGTACTAAACCAGACATAGCATTCTCTATCAACTTACTAGCAAGATATAGTTCTGCCCCAACTAAAAGACATTGGAATGAGATTAAACATATATTGTGATACCTTCATAGAACAAGTGACATGGGTTTATATTATTCAAAATAATCAAAATCACAATTGATTGGGTATGCAGATGCATGATATCTTTCAGATCCTCATAAAGCTTGATCTCAAATGGGATATGTCTTTAGTTATGGTGGAACGACAATATCTTGGAGATCAGTCAAACAAACAATGGTAACCACATCTTCAAATCATTCAGAAATTCTTGCAATTCATAAAGCAAGTCGTGAATGTGTATTACTAAGGTCAATGATCCAACATATATAAGAAATATGCGGACTACCTTCCATCAGAGACAATGCAACTGTGTTACATGAAGATAATGCTACTTGTATTGCACAAATTAAAGGAGGATTCATAAAAGGTGATAGAACTAAGCATATCTCCTATAAATTCTTCTATACTCACGAGTTCCAAAAAAAAGATGAGATTGATGTTCAACAAATTCGATCATGCAATAATCTAGCAGATCTATTCACAAAGGTGTTACCTTCGACCACATTGGAAAAGTTAAGGTATGACATTGGAATACGAAGATTGAGAGATCTATCATTTGAAATATTGAAGAAATCGTAATCATATTTACACGAGGGGGAGAATGTTAATATAGATATATTGCATTCTTTTTTTCTTTTGTCTCATTGAGTTTTACTGACAAGGTTTTTAATAAGGCAGTCACCATATCCTTATGATCATCCAATGGGGAGTATTAGAAAATATGATAATTTATTGGATTATGGGAATTTGTGGATGATCATCCATATTGATGTATATTTCTTTATAACTCCCTATAAAAAGGAGATATCTCTAATGAAAATCTATTTTATTTTCTTTCTACATTCTAATTTCTCTTTCTTGTTTTCTTCTTTTTTTTCATTTTATAATTTTACAACAAAAATAAAATTTTTTAAAATATTTTTATTAAAAATGCTTTTGCTAAACATATTCTAAAACTTGTTTTGACAATTTTTTGGAAATCAAAATAGAGAATCACTTGATACGAGATTCTTTGACAAATTAATTTTCCGTTATACAGTATAATATCCAAGTACACTGAAAGTGTTTTTTAAAATTTATGTCCCAGAAGTGATTCTCTTTCAAACTAAAACCTATCGACGAAAATCAGTCCAAAAAGGGTCATGGCGCACTTGTTTGCCCTTGCTCAGCCATGTAAATTCATAATCCATGGACCCACCAAATTTTGTATGATCTTATCTTGGATGGTACTTGGATATTTTTTTTTTAGTGTTGACGCTGCCATTTCTAATGTTTGTGCCCCAGTTACTATTTTCTTTCGTTAGAGGTGTTCACATTTGGATTCATCACCATCACATTAAAGCTCTTATTCTTGATATTTTCTTCAATTATTTGTCCATATTGCCTTCACCAATTATTCCTCATGATTGTGGAATCATGGATGTCACTCATTTTCTTTTTTCTTTTTCAATTTTTAGTAAGTACAAGTTTTATTCAAACCACAAACAAAACGTCGGCACTAACACATTAAAGGCATCTTCCACTTGTGTACTAAAATTATTTTATTTGATTTTTTTTTTCTTTTGTTTTAAATTTCTTTGACATTAAATAAAAGAAATATTAGTTATTTGATCTTAATATATCATTTAAAATGATAAGATTCCAAGGTAAAACATTATTTTAGAAGACTTTGAACTTTCAGTTGTAGATCTCTAGTGTGATTTATTTGATTAAAATTTTAAAACCATCAAAAAGATTTCAAATATAAAATTTAAGCCCATGTCAATGCGACTACGCGTGATTCATGTTTTTCTTAAATATTAACAATAGTAACAGTATGTTTATTACTAGTAAAATTACGTTGACATCCTTGAGATATCTAACAATTACACTTTAATCCCTTAAATTTATGAAATTATATTGATATATCCTATCACAAACTTTTACAACAACTTATTTGTATAACTCTTTTAACTTTTCAAGAATCCAAACCCGATTTGATGAAGTCATTGAATCAACATGCTACCATGATTACAAATGTTTGATCCTCCTGTGTTCCTCAAACACCACTTGTACAACCGAATCCAAATTCTCTACAACAATACTAATCGATTGCAATGGTGGAAATCTTCCTTGCATTGCCATGTCGCATTTCTTAATTCGCGGCCTTGATTCCGAAGACAGATTTAACCCAAACTGTTGGCATTTTCTAATTATTGAGGATCCAATCAAAATAAGTGAATCCAATGTCTTTTCGAGAAAAGGGCACCCTAAATACAAAGGACCATTAATGATTGTAGAGACCAGCCAGAGTCCAGCAGACCACATGGCATTAGGAGGTGGGCATGGGGGGGACTACTTCTCTACGTGTCATCATGTTAATGTCATAAATATCATTTACTAATATTCACATTAAAAGGCCCAACCTTTGGGGCTCATAATGATTGACCGCCGCTGAGGAAATGCTTTAGGAGGACATGACCTGCACAAACCCCACTTTCCCCCACCCACTTTGACTCTCCAGTCGTCTTGATAATTAACCCTATTGAAAGTGACATATCTATGCATATCTTACACTACACTCTTTGTAAAATCAATCAAATTGGGTCTACATCTCCTATGCGAACATTTTTAATTACTTTAGAGGGATTTGACTATGGCATCGTCTATCCAAAAAGTTATCATTACCAAAGGAATGTAATATATTTGAATCCCATATATATTGAAAAAACTTGAAAGCCGAAATATCCGGATCCCTCAAAGCCCAAATCTCAGATGAGTCTTTGTATTTACTTTATAATTTCAACAAGTCATTATTTTATACTTTATACATATTTTTATCATTTTATAATTTTGATTTATTTATTTGTACCCTACTTTCATTTATTTCTATTTTTATTTAATGAATGATTAAAGTTATGTTTGATTTTTGAAAAGTATTAAAAAAAAATATTATATAAAATAAAAATTAGTTAAAAAATTATATTTTTTAAAATTATTTGATTATTATATGGATGAGTTAAAATAAATGAAATGAATTTAAAACAATAAATAAAAATAATTTATTAACTTTAAATTCATTTTTTATTTTGTTTTTCTCCACCAAATATATCCTAAACATCGTACATGAAATCCATACCATATATTTTTCCTACCTTTTAAGGCATTCATGGGATTGTATAAGATCTAAGTGGGATATGTAAGGTACGTTAGTTTTGGACAGCTCAACCTTTGGTCCATTACAACTAAAAGTGCTGCTTCTGTGGAGATCCGTCACATGCGTCTTCAATATTTTTATTTGGGACCATGTTCTAGATAAGCTACTCGCTCATCAATCAACCAAGAGACAGTAAGATTTTGGTAATACTACATTTTCTATAAACCAAACAATGCTTTGCTTTAATTTAATAATCTATGGAAAACACTAGAATGTTGGGTCAAGGCCCGACCCATTTCATTTAAAAATTAATCAGTCCTCCTAAAGGGTGTCGTGTTTGAGGTCACGTTACCTACTTGCCTTGGGACTTGACTATACAATGGCTTTTACTATCTTAATACTATTTGGAATGAGATCTAACCATCTTAGGATCCACTTACATAGATAAATCGCAGATTTCATTTCAAATTAGTCCAAGTTTGGAGCCATGCCCAAGAAAGAAAAGTAATGGTGCATTGTTGTATATTTGGAGGAGATATTTTTGTTCTAACTCATGGCCCTTTTCGAGATGAGCAAGCACATATAAGGCCAATTCATTATGATTTTAATCATAACCCAGTTGTGTGAAAAAACAGAGAAAAAAAAAAATTGAAGAGACTGAGTATGTGAGGAGTGAGCCCTGGATCTTCACTGGTAGGATGGTGCCACGTATGTGCCGACATGGACTCAGAGTCCACGAGTCTTCATCAGACATGGGTCCACTCTCAATCATGTGCATTTACTTCTGAGGAGATTTCAGAGAGAAACTTGACAGAAAAGGGAGAAAAAGAGAGAAAGAGGTGTACATTGATCCAAGTCGATCTCCATAACAGCAATTTCATTTCATTTGGTTCTCGTTTCTCCAAGTCTCTCCTTCCCTTATCTCTCTCTCTCTCTCTCTCTCTCAACTCATGTCTACACTATTCAGCAGTACTGTGTAAATATCTTTCAGCAAGTACCGAGAGACGTGTTCTTCTCTCAAGCATATACTCTCAATCCCCACCTTTCAATCATTGATGCCTTTCCTTCAGTATAAATATCACACCCCTCATCCAACCTTCCTGCTGGAGCACAGCTCTCCTCTTTCTCTCAACCCAACTCCATTCAGCTCAGGCTTCTCAGCTCATAGCCTTTCTTTCCGGCATTTCACTTACAGATATTTTCATATTCTTTTTCCCACTAAACTAAGTGTAGAACCATTAGCGCAACATTTACAGGTGGTGGTGCATTGGTGTTTGAAGGAGGAGATGGTGGAGAGTGATACTAAGGTCAGTTGCAATATTTTTCCATTCTAGTGCTCTTTCCTATGATGGAATTGTTGTTTATGGGCATGCCCATCTCATTCTAGTAAGCATATTCTAGCTAGTTCCATACGGCATATCTTTATGGTATTCAAGAATAAAATTATGTCTCCACCTGATTTTCTATCTGAGGTCCCAAGAAAACCAGCAGTAGCTCTCAGAGATAATAAAAAATATTATTGCCTTCAGATTTTAATACATTGAATGGTGATGTCATGCCCACGAAAGTTGATATACCTTCCACGAAAAAGAGACCGAAATATCACCGTCTATCGGATAATTAATGTATAGAAAGGGTTTTACCAGAATAACTTCCAAACAGGCATTAGAGCCATATAATGATATATATATATATATATATATACCAGATCCATTAATTAAGCTTACAGTCACACAAAATAATACCATCCACGTGCATGATGTGTGGCTTTTGACTGGGTTGGATTTTGGAGCAGTACAAAGCGGCTGGTGGGTCGCTCAGACTGATCAGTGTGAAAGATGTGTTGAGATGACCTTACTAGTGCATTTTTCAAGTGCTTTTGAAAAGCAAAAACAAAAAACAAAAAACCAAAAAGCAAAGGGAGGGCTTTCATACAAGGTCCAAATGGGGCACACGTTGGAGATGAAATTTGAGAAACGTGGGGATCCAGAATAAAGGACAATCTATAGCTTACTTTTCAAGGTTTCTGTTTGTACGAATTACTTGAGTTCCATCCCATGGAAAACATTTGAGGTCTTGGGGTAATCCTTATAGTCGTGGTTGTGGGTGTGGACATGTCACATTTGGCTTAGCTGAGAGCCTGAGACCACTCCTCTAGATTTTTGACTAATGGTGTGTGGTTTTCATCTTCACATGGCCGACATGTTAAAAGGGCCACTCCCTAATCAGCTTGTGGCGTTTTTAGGTATGGGCCTCCTGAAATAAATTTATAATTTTTTAATTCTTTGATACATGTCTAGTTTTGTATTTATTTTTTTTTTTTGTAGAAAAAAAAAAAACTCATGGACTATCCTCTTCTCCTTTCAAAATAAAAATAAATCATGTGGAGAGGTATGGAATCGACGTAAAAGGGTTCAACACAAACATCTTTAAAAATTGCTTTTGATCTTCAAACAACACTTGCAAACACATATCAAGGTAAAAATCGTTTCACTCTATATATTTATTGGAAGTTTTCAATATTTATTGTGTCCTATAGTGAGGAGGTTCAACTTTCAATATCCTCTTAATGTGGTTATAATCTTGTTGTGTGAGAATCTTGAAGATGATTGGAGATCAAGGGATATATATGAGATGAAAAGTCAGTGGTACTTTCCAAAGAGTAGTACTTCACAAGAGGATTAGATTGTGGCCCTAATTTTTCTGCACTCCTTTCGTACAATCAGAGCATGCAAAACAAAAATACATGGATGGGATGTGGGGTGCAACAACCTCATCCCCAAAAATCCAAAATCCAAAATCCAAAATCCAAAAAGCTTTTTTAAAAAAAAAAAGAGGGGAAATATGCTTCTATGCAACAAGACATGCAAGCAACTGCATCTCCAAAGAACAATGGAGCTGAAATATCAAATATGGCTCTGACGTTTTCATCGAAGACAGAAACAAATAAGAAAACAAGACGTTGCTTCTTTGTCTACTGCTTATTCAAAATAAACCACATCATCTTCTTCTTCTTTTCTTTTCTTTCATCAGCTGCCTTTCAGCATGGACTCGGACCCACCATTTGAAGAAACCTACAAGACCCTCTTCGAGAACTCCATCGAAGAGTCTAAAATCAACAGGGCCAACCAGATTCTCATCACCTGTGAGAAATGCGAGCTCCCACTCATCGATATCGGGCGGCTGAGTATGGGGGAATTGGAGAGGGAGGAGTGCAAGAAAGAGATAGCTCGAGCTTCACAGGAGTGGGGTTTCTTTCAGGTGATTAATCATGGAGTTTCATCGGAAATTTTGGAGGATATGAGGAGTAAGCAAATGCAAGTCTTCAAACAGCCCTTTCGCTTGAAGACCAACCACCAGTACTTGAATCTCTCGGCCGGTTGCTACCGATGGGGGACCCCCACAGCCACATGCCTCAGCCAGTTATCGTGGTCCGAAGCCTTCCATATTCCCCTCATGGATATCTCCTCTTCCGGTGGCCTCCCCACCACCCTCAGGTACTTACTACCTGAAAAGTATATACCAACTCAATTTGCTTCTTTTGTTAAATTCTGTGAGGTATGATATGAAGATGCTATACATTGCATTAGTTACTCTTACTATTATGACTTTTTCTTAATGATTTTTTTTTTTCCATAAAAAATAAAACTAGATTTTTCTTGGAAAGTAGTCCAAAAACAACATTTTTCACCTCATATTAAAAGACGATTATAGATTTGGAATGAAAATGAAATATAAATATTTTTTTTTTCTGTTATTTCCTATCCATTGAAACAAGATTTGGAGGGGAAAAGATATTTTGGTGGGCCAAGAAAAGAAATGGTGAGAATAGGGCTAAGTATCAATGGCGTTTTAAAAATATTATTGGATGCTATAATGTCCACGTAACTTTAACTATTCTCACAGTTTTAATTTTATCCACGATGGGTGACAGATAAGACCCAGATGAGACCCTTGTGATGTAGGAAGGAGGCTACTCTCTCCTCTCAGGGCCTTTAAAGCTGGTGGCACTTCTAATTTTCTTGGTTTATTTTGTAAAAGTTTTTCCCAGCTAAGGCCCCATTTCTAATGGGTGATGGAGCTTGAAATTGAATCCAGCCCTAGGTCATTTTGTAAGTAACCTTCTTTTTGCCCCACTACTATAAATTTTTTGCTCCACCCTTGTTTCTAATTTCAGTCCGTGGAGATATGAATGTTCAATATACAAGGAAAGCCCATATGAGATTGAAAAAGAACGTTCAAAAAGCAACAGCATCAATTATTCAATTCCATTAGCCTGCCTTCAAAATTTCTGCCTTTCACACTTGTCTCCTAGGAAAGTAGCTAGTTTCCCATTAGTTCAGACTGTTGTGGGTTGGTTGATTCCTTTGCCCAAAGTTGAAGACAATTATTCACCACATACTTGAGGGGTGAGCTATTGGTAAGTTCACATGTTCAAGCTGTATAGCTGCAAGTCTCAGCACAATTGTACTGAAGACTGTCTTAAAAGAAAAAGGCTTTCTTTTTGTAGTGTGTCCAAGTTTCTGGTACACTGACCAGAACTTCTCAAATCAAATCATGTACGTGCACATGCTTGCATGCATGGTTAGTCCTACTCTCAGTTCATCCTCTCTCTCTCTCTCTCTCTCTCTCTCTCTCTCTCTCTCTCTCTGGTAATGAGCTGGAATCTACCGAAAAAGTCTGACTGATTACTCGGACTTGACGTGCCCTCATCCTGAAATGGGTCCCTTCTAGGAAGAAGGTGATCATGATGATTCGATGCCAATTCAGATGATGAAGTCCGCCCACCTCCCAATAGATGGGAGACCTTTTGTGATCTCTTCACAAGTGGGGCTCGGTATTAACTAGTTTACCCATTATCGTTGGTGTAGTTAAGATAAGTTAGTCTTGTTCTACTAGTGGAGGAAGGCTGATGATACTCTGATTTATGATCTCTCTAGAGTTTGATGTTTTTTGCTTTTTTGCCTTTTTCCATTGTTCATGCACATTCATTTAGCCGCCCAAATTACTTGGTCATCGGTCAACATCTTCTCATCATGATTGGGTTCATTTTGAAAATCTAGCTATAGGTTCAAGTTGATTTCTTTTGCTATCAACTAGGCTGGCCTTAATTTATGGCCCTATGGGCTGCTGTTGAGTTCATTCATCCATTTGCTTGCAAAGTGTGATTTCTTTTGTTGCATGGGACCAGCTCCACAATGGGACAATTTGCTGCAACAGTTTCAGATCTGGCCCAAAGATTAGTTGAAATTTTAGCAGAGGAAATGGGCCATAAATCAACATTCTTCAAAGAAAAATGTCTCCCAAGCACCTGCTACATTCGAATGAACCGATACCCACCATGCCCAACCTCTCAGATCTTTGGGTTGATGCCACACACTGACAGTGACTTCCTCACAATACTGCACCAAGACCAGGTTGGAGGATTGCAGTTAGTCAAAGATGGGAGGTGGATCGCAGTTAAACCCAACCCAGAAGCTCTCATCATCAACATTGGCGACTTGTTTCAGGTAATTTCAAATGTCAATCCCACAATCTCAACCTGGGCTTTCTCTCATGCTTGGTGCTGAGCATTTCCATGTGTGCAGGCTTGGAGCAATGGTGTTTATAAGAGTGTTCAACACAGGGTTGTGACTAACCAGAAAGTGGAAAGGTTTTCTACTGCTTACTTCTTATGTCCTTCATATGATGCTGTGATAGAGAGCTGTGTGGAGCCTTCACTGTATCGAAAATTTAGCTTTAGAGAATTCAGACAGCAGGTTCAAGAGGATGTTCAGAAACTGGGTTACAAAGTTGGTCTCCCTAGGTTTCTTGTATAAAGCTCCATTCCCACAAAATCTCAGTACCACTGCCGATGTCTATACTTCAATTAGGTTTTGTATTGAGTGCCAAAGCAACTAAGGGTATAGTTTAAGTACAATTGAAAATTTTAGAAAGATGATAAATAGAAGATTTAGGAGGTTTGGAAGTAGGCTAAGCTCTCTTTTGCTCGACTACAGTTGTGAAATATATCTATATTTTGGTTGTTTGGAGATTGCTACTATATCCATCAGAAGATATTCACTAATCCTCCCAGAGTGGAATTGTATTAATCTCCATATTTTGTCATTCTATTATCAAGAGGGAAGCAAGAAAAAATGTTTTGATTCTTAGTACTTCCTTAGGTGCAATTGATCGAAAAACAATAATTCAAAAAAATAAATAAATCATTATTTTTAAATTAGTAACCCGGTTTTAATAGCATTAAGAGTACGTTTGCCTCTTCCATGTCGTTTTAATGGAGGTGTTTTTTCTAAACTTGTCTTTAAAAGAATTTCCTCTCATGTGTTTCTCTAAAAAAACCAAAAAAAAAAAAAAAAATTATAAATGAATTTTTATTTTTTTAAATGTTTTCTAAATTTCGTGACATCTTTAATTTTTCTTCAAAAATATTTTCAAAGTCTTAAAATGCCTTTAAAAAAACGCTTCAAACAAATTCTAATTTCAATATACCAAAGTGGTTATAATATACTATATTTAGTTTTGGAAAATTTTAGGGAAATATAATAATTTTGAAAGTAATTTGAGATATATCCGTGGATTGGCAAAAAAAAAAAAAAAAAAAAAAAAAAATTCAAATAGAATAAATTTTTATCATATTTAGATTAAAAATAATTAGAAATTTTTATATTACTTAATAATATAATTTTTATATATAAAATAAATAAAACAAAATAAAAAATATAGGTAAAAATAATTTATTAATTCCTAAACGTTCGAATTAAAGCATTGACAAAAAAAAGAATCTATTTAGAAAATGTTTTTTTTTAAAGGATTCTAAAAGACAAGTTTTTAGAAGAGTTTGGGAAAAATGTTGTATAATGTTAAGACAATTTTTTTTTTTTTGTGCTTATTTTAAATGCTTTTAACCTATTTTCTATATATTTAAAATAAATTTTATATGTATTACTTTATTTTTAATCATTTTATATTTATATAGTTTTTTTTTTAATATTTCTTAAAAAAATGAAAATAATTAAAAAAAATTATTTGAAAAAATATATTTTTTTTTCATTTTTAAAAATAAAATACTATTTTCTATCTTGTGATTGTCAATTATGTTTTTTTTTTTTTTTTTTTTTTTAATTTTTTGTTCTAGTAATAGAGAACTGTAAGGGAAAACATTTACCATAAAAGACCCAGACTTTTTTTCCCTGCAAACGAACAAAATTTTCCTGGAAACATGGAAAGTGAAAACGGATTTTTTTTTTTTTTTTTTTTTTAATCTTTTACTAAGCAAAACAGTCATTAGCAAGTCAAATAACTAGCAAATAGTCAAAGTAGCCCTCCTTTTAATTTTGTTGAGAAATGATCCTCTTAGAACACTTAACCCTTTATATTTCCTATTTGCATTCAAAAGTGTCATATTTCCTTTTATTTTATTCATTCTATAACACATTTATTTGTTGTATTTACATTTTTTTTTCTCATTTGTAATTATTTTTTATCTCTCAAACAACTCTTTAAATGAAGATTAAATTCTCAATCATAATAGTAGATTAAGTTCTCAGTCATCATAATAGTAATGTGAGTCGTTTACCAATAATTTAATTATGGTTAAGTTTTCATAGATATAAACTCTATTATTGTTAAGTTTGATGTTAAGTTTTATATTTTAGATCATCTTCATATTTTAGAAATTTAAATAAAATTATAAAAAAAAAAACAAAAAGCAAGAAACAAAATCCCAACACCAAAATCTTAACATAAATCATATGCAAAACAATTAAAAAAAAATGCAAAAAGCCTCAACAAGAAATTCTAGTAAAAGTATGCACCCTTTTTCACTTTTTTATTTTCTGAAATACCCTTATCAATATTAATAATCAACTTAAATGATAATTTAATCTTTTCAAAATAATTTAATCTTTTCATTTTATTACCATTTTAATTATTTGACATAACACATATCATTATTAAAATTATCATCACAAAACTAAAAGTTAATTCAAAATTTAATATTTTTCATACTTATAATCAACTTAAATGAGAATTGAATCTTTTCATTTTCTTAGGGTTAGTATAAGTCATTCCTAAAATTGACATCACAAGCCTAAAAGATAATGAAAATTTTAATATTTTCATTTACCTCCAATTTTTATTTCATTAACTGTTTTAATAGGAAAGTAATTTAAGGTTTTAATTACTTAAACAACAGAAATCTGTATGTTCATAACTTCATTTTGATTTTATATTCAAATTCAATTATGAAAACTGCTCTCAAGAAACTATAAAAGAAAAGGTTAATGTTTGTGGGAAACCTCTTAAACTAGACATTCATCTTTAACACCTCCTCCAACATAGCTATACTTCATCTTTCATCCTATTTGACAAAGCGCCATATGATCCACTAATACGATGTTTATTAGTTTCAACCATTGATTTTAGTTTATTTATAATATGTATGTAAAAAAGTTTGGTTATTCGATTTTGAATTTAGAATTAAGATGAAAAACAATTAAGATTTGTTTGAAACTCTCCCATAAATCAAGTTTTTTTTCTTAATAAAAAATTTATTGTATTTTAAATCTGAGAAAATAAAGGCTAATCTTAAATAAGAAAAACACCCAAGATAATGATGAATTGGGTTTTTCAAAATCTTTTTCAATACAACAAATTCAAGAACAATAGAAGCAAATATAAAGAGATAGAGTTAGAGAAATCAAACTCAGATTTTATAGTGGTTCGACACTTCCTTGCCTACGTCCACTTTCCTCAAGCTCCTAATTGAGTGAGGGTTTCACTAACTTGAAGCTTCATTCAAGCTTCTAATCTCCTTTACACTTGGATTTCGGTTCCAATGGGCTCTTACACAATTTCTTCAATATTCAACTCACTTGAAGACTTTAACACTCAATTTTACAAGAATGAATCCCTCAACCTAGCTCAAGGATAGCTCAAATACAAATCAAAACTAAGATCAATCACAAAGGTGCACTAAAGGATATGCAAGTAAAGATTTAATGCACCAAGAAAGAAATGAGAGCTTTTAAGGCAAGAACAAGTAGGTAGACAAATAAATGCAAGTGTTCTTTATATCATAAATGAAGTGGAGCTCTCAATTTATAGGTTTTTAATCTCGGGAGCCAAGAGAAACAAAAAGAAGCCTCAATCAGTCGAGTTGGGGGTCGACCGGATCACTAATCGTTGAAGTATTTAATGTTTTGGCAGGTTATCATTGCTTCAACCGGACCTCGACCAAAGGTCGATCGGGAAAGAGGATACCTCAATTGGGAAGGGAAGGCTATTGGAAGAGAGAGATTTTTTTTGCACTTCTCAATCAGACCTTGATCGGGCAAAGGGAATAGGTCGACTGGTACCGTGGCCAATTGAGCCAGTTGACCCAGTCCTCGACCAGTTCAACTTTTTGGCTCTGAAAACCTATCTTTTTCTATTCTTTTTTCTTTTAACACTTAGGCAAGGTCTTTAGGTAATTTAATATGCTAATTTTCAAACGTTTTGCCTAAGGTACATTTGATAAAACTAAGGTTTTAATGAAACTTTAACTTTAAGGAACAAACCGAGTTTTTCAAGCATATCATTTTGAAATGATATGTAAAACCTAAGTGCACCCATGCATTCATTTTACATTTGTTTCCTATGATTAAAGATCTTCCAAACGTCTTGATCTTGTATCTATTAGGTCATTTGATGAATTTCCAAATTAATACCTAAAATTCTTTACAATTCAAACCAATTAGTAACTTAACCATGATTTGTTATCATCAAAACCTGATTAGGAGAACCTTTGGGCTAAAAATTTCCCATTTTGATAATGACAAACCTTGGTTATCTAGGAGAAGAAAAATCTCCCCCTCAAATCAATCATGGATCAATCAATCAAAATTTATGAAGTTAAAACCAAGATAATCAAGACATGCGAATTTTCAATAGGAAACAGTGTAAGTCATGAATCATATAACATATCATATATAAGTCAAATGTACACGAAACATATAAGCCTATCATATATACGATTCAAACAAATGATATGACAATGATATGCATGTGAATCTCTTAGATCCTAAATATCTCTCCATTTTGGCAACATAAAAAAGAAACAAATGGGGTCTCTATGAAATGAAGGTTGAGGAGGTGGAGATGGAAACACAGAGCGTAGGTAAGCCATCATCTCCTCATGCTAACTCTCCAAGCGACCCTCAATGCGCTCAATCCTGTGCTGGAGATGCTCAAACGCAGCCTAATGCTGATCTATGCGAGCCTTGAGACTCTCAAATCGTGAGGTGAAACTAGCTTGATGTTGATCCATGCAATGCTCCATACACTCAAATCTCTACTGCAGATACTCAAACTGAAATGTGAAGCCAGTCTGATACTGATCCATGCGATCCTCCATGGAGTAGAATCAAGTATCACTAACTATAGTAAGCTTCTCCATGAGAGTGCATAGAAAGCTAATCTTAGCAAATAGATCCATCCAAGGCGCATGATTAGGAGCGTGAGGTGCCTGATGAGGTGGTATCTCTGTGTGAAAAGGCTCAGTGAATGATGGCTGAGAAGATGGTCCCATTGTGTAAGTCAGGTCAGACATCATCGATTCAGAAAATGTGGCCTCAAACTGAACACCCTCTAACTGGAGTGGAGGAATGTCAAGCTCGACCTCTCTCTGTTGAAAGCCTCTTTGAGGATCTACTCCACCCTCCATCTCTCGTATCTCGACCTCATTTTCTACTTCGCGATGTGCCTCTTCCTGTCCACAGGCTTGTGTTGGTGGTCTCTTTGCTCGTCTAACCCAAAAACCATCGGGGGCCTTCTCAAATTTCACCCGCCCCATCGATAGATCATCATATGTGTCATAACTACTAGGGGCCTCAAAATCTGTCTCTCGACTCAAATCAATCCCGACATTCTTGAACACTCTGATAAGAAAGCGGCCATAGGGGAGTACTCGGGTCGTGCTCTTGCAACATGAGATCATATGCATCATCATTAGGTACCTCAAGTGGATCCGTCTCTTCGTCATAATAGAGTCCATGAGGAGTGCCTCATAATAGGATACCTCATCTCGGTGTCCGCCCCGTGGTAGCAGGATAGAGCAAATCATGTGGTGTAGTACTCTACTAATCATGGTCAAGTTGTGAGTCGATGGTTTGCCCATCCCCTAGACATTTGTAAGTCTGTAAATCCTTTGAATGACCTCTTTAGGCTCGAATCCCGGCACAATGGGCAAAATCTTGGACTCGTATACTCTGAGTCCAATCGGAGCAATATCGAAAATGCGGCAGATGCTCTCCGGGTCCAAATGGATCTTGACTCCTTTAACGGTGGAAATAATTGAGTCACTAATGCCATAAATAGCCCTCAAATAAAATGCTTGCACCAGTTGGGAAAATCGGCTTCAAAACCGTCACTACGGGTAGCCAACACATCCGACTAAAAATGCCCTCAAACCCGAAATGCTAGAGTTTGGAGAAATTGATATTTCTCTCCAGAACTACCTTTCGTTGAGCAAAATTTTGCTTGTACCGTTGATAATCCTCCATAAAGCTAAATAAGGCGATGTCAAATCTCGCATTTCGGCAAGCTTTCAGTTGAGAAGACTCAGTTGGGCGCTTGTCCTGTGCCCTAGAGGCAACCAACTCTCTCCTAGGAGCTATGAGAAATATAGAAACAAAGGAGATGAGGTTGGTAGAGAGAGAAACACTCACAACCGAAACCCTAGGTGCGCGGGAAAGAAGAAAACCCTGACTATGGCACGCGAGAGAAATAAAGTGCAGTCCAAAACCGAAACCCTAACCTCCAATCCTCCCAAAAATCCAATCCAAAGCCTTTAATCGGTCCAAACCTTGCTCAAATTGGTCTCTGGAAGCCGAAATGTGAAAAACCCTAAAGAAATGAAGGACAACAGTGGAAAAAATAAAGCACGAGAGTTTCTTTAAATCCCTAGTCTCGACGAACCGGTCGATCGGTCCTGGTCTAGTTGACTGCTTAGTTAACACGATCAATAGTTTGACTTTTGTGCATTTTCTCATTTCATGATCCTTCTCCTATCCTTTTGAGTTGAAATTCCCAATTTTTTATGCCCAATGCCAAGGGAATTTTGATTATTGGTCGAAACTTGACCATTATCTAAGTGTATGTCTATATGATGCATATGACACGAAATTCATGCAATCAAAAGGTATATTCATTAGGAATTCATTAAGCAATCATTTGATCATAAAGAAATCACCCCTAGTTGTCTTCTAATATCAACAAATTATTCTTCACTTAGAGGTTTTGTAAAGATATCGACAAGTTGATCTTTTGTGCTCACAAATTCAAGTGTTATGTCACCCTTTTGTGCATGGTCTCTAAGAAAATAACGTCTAATCTCTATATGCTTAGTCCAAGAGTGTTGCACGAGATTTTTTGATATATTTATGGCACTAGTATTATCACATTTAATAGGAACATGCTCAAAAGATAAATCAAAATCACTAAGTGTTTGTTTTATCCAAAGAATTTGTGCATAACATAAACCGACTGCTATGTATTTGGCTTCCGCCGTTGACAAAACTACCGAATTTTGCTTTTTACTGTGCCATGAAACAAGTGAGTGTCCTAGGAAATGACAAGTGTCACTAGTGTTTTTTTCTTTCAACCCTACGATCGGCAAAATCGACATCCAAAAATCCAATTAATTCAAAGTTATCACTCTTAGGATACCATAAGCCTATGTCCATTGTCCCTTTCAAATATCTAAGAATTCTTTTTATGACACTTAAGTGAGATTCTTTAGGACAAGATTGAAATTTAGCACACAAGCATACACTATACATAATGTCGGGTCTACCAGCGGTCAAATATTGCAAAGAACCTATCATGCCTCTATACATAGTTTAGTAAATGGATTTACCTTTCTCATCCCTATCAAGCTTGATGGATGAGCTCATTGGAGTCTTCATTGTTTTGGCTTTTTCCATGTTGAACATTTTGAGAATATCTCTTATATACTTTGTTTGATTGATGAAGGTTCATTCCTTTAGTTGCTTGATTTGAAGTCTAAGGAAGAAGTTGAGTTCTCCCATCATGATCATTTCAAACTCACTATGCATGCACTTAGAAAATTATTCACAAAGAGATACATTAGTAGCACCAAAAATGATATCATCAACATATATTTGAACTAAAAGCATATCATTTTCTTTGGTTTTTATGAAAAGAGTTGTGTCAATTTTTCCCATTTAAAAACCCTTTTTCAAAAGAAATTTACTCAATCTTTCATACCATGCTCTTGGTGCTTGTTTCAAACTATAAAGATTCTTTTTAAGTTTAAAAACATGGTTAGGAAAGTTAAAACTTTGAAAACCGGGTGGTTGTTCAACATATACTTCTTCATTTATAAAGCTATTTAAAAAATCACTTTTTACATCCATTTGATATAAAACAAAGTCTTTAAAACATGCAAAGGCAAGTAGCATCCTAATGGCTTCCAACCTAGCTACGGGGGCAAAGGTTTCTTCATAATCTATCCATTCTTCTTGATTAAAACCTTGGACTACCAATCTTGCTTTATTTCTAACAATTATGTCATTTTCATCCATTTTATTTCTAAAGACCCATCTAGTTCCAATAACACTTTGATTTGAAGGTCTTGGTATTAATTTTCATACTTTTTTCAAATTGATTTAACTCTTTTTGCATAGCAATCATCCAATTTTCATCATCTAAAACATCATTTATATTTTTAGGCTCAATTTGAGAGATAAAAGCAAGATTATTGCAAATATTTCTAAGAGATGATCTAGTTTTTACCCCATTATATGGATTACCTATAATTTGAACTTGTGAGTGATTGATGACAAACTTTCAATCTTTAGGAAGGTCTTGGCTTGATTCACCTTGCACTTGTTGAGGATGAGGTAGTGCCAATGGTGATTCTTCTTTCTTGGGATTCTCTCCACTTACTTCTTGTTGCCTTTTATCTTCAATTTGCAATCTTCCCATGGAGGTCTCCAAACCTAAATCATCATCAAAACTCTCTCTTTCTTGAAGAGAATTGTTAGATTCATAAAAAATAACATGAATGGACTCATCTACAACCATGGTTCTTTTGTTAAAAACTTTAAAAACTTTACTTAAAGTTGAGTAACCAAGGAAAATTCCAATATCCGATTTTGCATAAATTTTTCCAAGATTGTCTTTGGTGTTTAATAACATTTGCACCCAAAGACTTTGAAATAGCTAATGTTGGGTTTCTTGTTTTTCCAAAGCTCGTATGGAGTTTTCTTAAGAATGAGCCTCAATAATATTCTATTTAAAACATAACAAGAAGTGTTACCACTTTGGCCCAAAAATATTTTGGTAAATTGTTTTCATTTAGCATGGTTCTAGCCATTTCTTGAAGAGTTCTATTTTTCCTTTCAACTACCCCATTTTGTTTAAGAGTTCTAGGGGCCGAAAAATTGTGGTTAATTTCATGCTCATTGCAATATTCTTCAAAATCAATATTTTCAAATTATCTTCCATGATCACTTCTTATACAAGTAATTGTAAAACCTTTTTCATTTTGAACCTTATTGCAAAACTTTGAAAACTCATAAAAAAACTTCATTCTTTTGACTTAAAAACAAGACCCATGTGTATCTAGAGAAGTCATCCACAATAAAATATGCATAAGACTTTCCTCCAAGACTTGGTGTCATAGAGGGACCAAATAAATCTATATGCAACAACTCAAGTGGCTTAGATATGGAAATGAAGTTTTTATTTTTGAAAGAGTTTTTGATTTGCTTTCCCACTTGACAAGTTTCACAAACTTTGTCTTTTTGAAAATTTATTTTGGAAAGACCTCTAATAAGTTCATTTTTGTTGAGTTGGGAAATGAGATCCATGTTAGCATGTCCCAACCTCCTATGCCACAACCAACTTTGATCATGCATGCTTGAAAAGCATCTATCATGGCCATCATATTTTGAAATATTTATAGCGTAAACATTATCACATCTATAACCCATGAAGATGGTTTTATCATTTTGAATATCCTTGATGATGCAATGAGATGCTTAAAAAATCACTTTAAAACCTTTGTCACAAAGTTGACTAATGCTTAAAAGGCTATGTTTTAAACCATCTACTAATAAAACACTTTCAATAAGAGAGGATGTGTCATTACCAATGTTGCCTTGACCAATGATTCTTCCTTTTGCATTGTCTCCAAAGGTAACATATCCTTCATTTTTCTTTGTAAGGAAAGAAAACTTGGATTCATCTCCGGTCATGTGTCTTAAGCATCCACTATCTAAGAACTACTTATCATTTTTTGAACCCTACAATATAAAATTCAAGTTGATTTAGGTACCCATATTTTTTTGGGTCCTTGAAGGTTAGTGACCTTGGATTTTTCAATCTAAACCTTTTTAGTTTTTGCCTTTAAATTCTTTTGAGAACCATTTCTTAAAGAACATGTACTACTAATATGCCATCCTCTTCCACAAAAGTTGCAAGTAGTGAAAGAACTTGCACTTGTGGATTCTTTTACAAAATAGGTTTTAAAATACTTTTGATTTTTTGAAGATTTGAATCCTAACCCTTGTTTGTCAAAAACACATTTTTGGCTAACTAGAATCATTTCAAAAGATTTTTGTCCACAAGAAAATATTGAAAGAGAGGAAGTCAGCCATTCATTTTTCTTTTTCAAAATCCCATTTTCTTTTTCAAGATGAGTTTTAAAATTTCAACAATTAAAAATTTTTCTTTTACTTTTTCAAGTTTTTTTTTTTAAAGTTGTTGAATTTTATTTTTAAGAGAAATATTTTTCAAACTAAGTTTTTCAAAATCCTCATACAATTCTTCAAAAACATCATGCATATCTTCATCACTAAAGTTAGAGTTTACCTCATCAAGTTCATCTATTGCTATAAGCACATGTTTGCCACTTTTTTCTCATTTTCTTCTTTGGAGAATTCTTTACTTTCACTCCTAGTGGCCATCATTGCCTTTTTCATTCTCCTCTTGGCTTCACTTTTGTACAGAGGACAATCATATTTAATGTGTTTCGGTTTCTTGCATTTGAAACACACCAAATCTCTTTTTTCTTCCCATTTCTCCTTGTCACCATGAGATGAAGATTCCTTTTTAGAAAGGTCTCTTCTAGAGGTGAACCTTCTTCATCTAAACCTTTCACCCTTCATGTATTTGTTGAGCTTTCTTGTGATGAGGGCTAGATTATCATCTTCTTCACTTTGTTTTTCTTCTTCAACTTCTTCTTCTTCCTTAGTTGTAGCTTTGAGAGCTATGCTTTTCTTCTTTTTGTTTTCACATTCTTGTAGCTTCTTTGCCAAATTGATCTCATATGTCATTAATGACCCTATGAGCTCCTCCATAGGTAGCTTGGTCAAGTCTTTTTCTTCTCAAATTGCGATAACCTTTGTATGCTACTTTGATGGGAGTGACCTCAAGATCTTCATCACCTTTTTGGATTTCTTGTAAATCTTTCCCAATGCTTCAAGACCATTGACAATGTTGGTGAACCTAGTGATCATCTCAATAATAGTCTCATTTTCTTTCATAAAAAACAATTCATAATTATGAACAAGTAAATTGATGTTTGACTCTTTCACTTGATTTGTTCTTTCATGAGTTATTTCAAGCAATCTCCAAATTTCTTTAGTCGATTTGCATTGACATATTCTATTATATTCATTTCTATTCATAGCGCATTGCAAAGTGAAAACGACCTTAGCATTTAATTGAAATTTTCTTCTATCAAGCTCATTCCATTCTTGCTTGGGTTTTGGAACCATGACTTCATAAACTAGTTTTATAGGAAAATTTGAGCCATCTTCAATGATGTCCCATATGTTTAAATCGGTTGATTGTAAATACCAAGCCATTTTAGTTTTTCAATAGGGATAGTCAGTTCCTGTAAAAAATGGAGCTCTATTTTTTGCAAAACTTTCAGTGTGAAATGAACTTGATGGAATAATCATTTCCTCTTAGACTATTAAGTCTTAAACAAGAGGCCTAACTCTGATACCAATTGAGAAAATAAAGGCTAGTCTTAAATGAGAAAAACACCTAAGATGAGGGTGAATTGAATTTTTCAAAAAAAAATTCAACACAACAAATTCAAGCACAATATAAGCATATATAAAGAGATAGAATAAGATAAATCAAACTCAGGTTTTATAGTGGTTTGACATTTTTTTGCCTACGTCCTCTCTCCTCAAGCTCCTAACCGAGTGAGAGTTCCACTAACTTGAAGCTTCAACCAAGCTTCTAATCTCATTTACACTTGGATTCCGGCTCTAATGGGTTTTTACACAATCTCTTCAAGATTCAACTCACTTGAAGACTTTTGCACTCAATTTTACAAGAATGAATCCCTCAACCTAGCTTAATGATAGCTCAAATACAAATCAAAGCTAGGATGAATCACCAAGGTGCACTAAAGGATATGCAAGTGAAGATTTAATGCACCAAAAAAAAAAAAAAATGAGAGCTTTTAAGGCAAAAACAAGTGGGTAGACAAATAAATGCAAGTATTCTCTATATCATAAATGAAATGGAGCTCTCAATTTATAGGTTTCTAATCTCGGGAATCAAGAAAAACAAAAAGCAGCCTCAACTGGTCGAGCTGGGAGTCAACCAGATCACTAACCGTTGGAGCATTTAATGAGTTGACAGGTTACCATTGCTTCAACCGAACCTCAACCGGAGGTCAATCGGGAAGGAAGATACCTCGATTGGGAAGGGAAGACTACTGGAAGAGAGAGAATGTTTTTGCACTCCTCGACCGAACCTCGATCGGGCAAAAGGAACCAATCGATTGGTACCCTGGCCGGTTGAGCCGGTTGGCCCAGTGCCTCGACCGATTCAACATTTTGGCCTCGAAAACCCATATTTTTATGTTTTTTTTTTCTTTTAACACTTAGTCAAGGTCTTTAAGTAATTTAATATGTCAATTTTGAAACATTTTGCTTAAGGTACATTTGATAAAACTGGGGTTTTAATGAAACTTCAACTTTAAGGAATAAACTGAGTTTTCCAAATATGCATGAAATGATATGTAAAACTTAAGTGCACTCATGCATTCATCTTACATTTGTTTCCTATGATTAAAGATCTTCCAAACGTCTTGATCTTGTATCCATTAGGTCATTTAATGAATTTCCAAATTAATACATAAAATTCTTTACAATTTAAATCAATTAGTAACTTAACCATGGTTTGTTATCATTAAAACCTGATTAGGAGAACCTTTGGGCTAACAAAATCATATTAGAGTGCCTTGAGAAAATAAATAAAATGTATTTAATACTTATATTATTATTAATTTTTTCTTCTTATCCTAACCTATCTTTCATTTTTTCAATGAAATAATTTTTTTTTTTTAAATCTTGCATAAAAGTTTTTACTTTTTATAGCATGATTTCCATTCATTTTGAGATATTTAAATCTTTTAAACTTTTATATTGAATTAAATAATAGTGAATTAATAACAACACTTATTATATTCTAAATAATTATTAAATAAAAAGTTTCATCACATGTTACATTATTTATTTAAACAAATTTAAATTTATTAAGAAAATTACTATATTATTTTAAAAACATTAAGATTTTGATATAAAATTTATCAAAATGATGAAAAATTTTCTATTGAGATTTTAATTCTTTTGACTTTTTTTTTTTTTTTTTTTTTTTTTTTTTTTTTTTTTTAAATTTTTAGAACAAAACTTATTTTTCCTTTATATATTTTTTGTTTGATTGAATAATTTGATATATTATCTTTGATATAAAATTATTTAATTTAATTTGGATTCTATTTTTTGATATGAAATTATTTAATTTAGTCTAGTTTTATTTTCTATCTTTACAAACAAAAAATAATAATAAGTTTTATAAAGTATATAATGGTTATTAAAAACGAATAAAAAATATAATTTTTAATAACATAATATAAGTCAATGATTTTTTTCATAAGAAATTTTAAATTTAACATAATTTTTTTTTATTTTCTTTAAAAAGAAAGTGTATGAAAAACCAATCATTAAATTTTTATTTACTTTTCACCCTTTTCATTAAAAAAATGTCTTAAAAGTTATAAATCTCATTCTCTTTAAAACCAAACTATTAATATAATCAATGTTATAAAAATTTATCATTAAAAGTTTGAAAACTTTTCAAATTTGTTGTAACTATGTTATTTTTCATCTTTAAAGAGTGAAAATTTTTAGCTTCGTTTGTCATTCTATGTTCTTTTCAAGTTTTTATCTTCAACTCTTTTTGGTATGCTAACAGTTTTTTTTTTTTTTTTTAATCCACAAATTTCTTATTCAAATTAAGTCATTTTTGTTCTTATTTTTATTGAAAAACTTTGATATAAAAGAAAAAAAATATTTAAACTATATATAAAATAATTAACTCAAAAAAATTTACAAATTTAGTATTAAAGAAATAAATGATGTGTTTAAATTAAGATTAATAAATGTTATGGTCAAAGACCAAGGTGATATTTATTTTTTTAATATGAGAAAATTGGTTAAAAAATAATTTTATTAACATAAAAGTTGGTGCCTAGAAGTATGATATTATTTATATCTAATCCTATTTATTTTTATTTATTAATTCAATTATTTGATTTTAAATCTCTACTTAATTTCTATATAATTTTTGAAATAATAAATTCACATTATAATTTTTTTATTGATTTTTTTTATATATCAAAGCACATGTACACTTACTAGTAACTAAAAAAATCCCCGAAAAAAAAACCAGTATAAAAACAATGCAAAACTCTTAACCAAAAAAAAAAAAAGGAAATTAAAAAACAAAAGAAGGATCTTGGGAGAAAAAAAAATAAAAATGAAAGAGTTAGAACCTTTTTGTTATGAGTTTGAATTTTACCCAAAAATTCACTCGAGACAGAAAGAGAGCGTGGGGAGAAATAAGTAGCAGGAATTAGAGAGAAATTCCTAGAGAATGAGAGGGAGATACCGTTTTTGAGGAAATAAAGTAGGATAGTGATATCCAAAATAGTTTTTGTTTCTAATTTCAGAAATATTTGTATTCTTTTAACTAAATATCTCAAGAAACACGTGGGAGGAAAATGAATTCTCAATTCAGCCAGCATTCAATTTCCCAAATTTATTTTATAATTAAGAAAAAAATGATGGCGTCTACCGCCGTCAGCTTTTCCAGTCACCGTCCCACACCTGCCTCAACCACGAATTACCCTAAACCCATCCCCACAAACACCATCTCTCTCCCCAATTCACAAGCCAATCGAGCCGCCTCCGACTCCGACCCTCCGAAATTCAAGGGCAGCCCCCAGCTGAATCGATGGTCCAGGGCCCGAGCCATACGTTCCGGCCGGAAATTAGAGCGACAGGGTCAGCGTTCGCAGGTGGTGGAGATGAACTCTCGTGTTCAGCCTAAGGAGAGCGTGTCGTCTCCCCCGACTTCGGCGTCTGGGGCTCCCGGCAACGATGACGGAGAGGTGAGGACAGGGAAGTCGATATACATGGTGTCTGACGGCACTGGATGGACGGTGGAGCATGCCGTTAACGCCGCGTTGGGGCAGTTCGAACACTGCTTGGTCGATCGTGGCTGTCCCGTAAATACGCATCTGTTCTCCGGGGTGAATATGTCTTTTCATTAAATTACTTGGTTATTTTAGCTTATAATTTTATGTACTTGTAGAAATTTCTGAATTTTCATCTTACATCACGTTTGGAGAGGTGCCTTTTTAAGTAATTTCTTAGATTTTTAAAAATAATTTTCAAAAAATAAGAAAATGTCTTCCAACATTTGTCTACTTTCAAACTTAGAATCAAAATCACTCTCATAAGCATTCTTAATTGGTAATGATTTAAACAATTACTCGCATACTCGAAATTGTATGTCAAAAAGGCAACTTTTAAGTACGGTAACAAAATGCCATGTATTTAAAACATCTTATTTCACTAAACTTTTGCCCCATTTCTTATTGTTTTCTATGTGGATGTCATGTCATGTATTTGCATCATCAACCATTGAAATTTCACCACACATTTTCAATGGTCCAGATCACATGTTTGATATGGTATCATTTCAGCATCATGACATTTTAATATTTTATATATATTAGTATAAGTATTAGTATTATGTTGCTAATAAGAATACGAAAAATATGATCATGCTACCTACAAATTGCTTTCAACTGAAACTTTTGATTCAATCAGTGTGTTCCTTTAGAAGCTCTTTCAATACCCTGCTAAACGATGTACTTAAAACAGTTAAAACAGAGCCTTCTATCATTAGTTTCATCTTCTTCGTTTTTTAATCTATGTTTTCATCACTTTTCACATGTCAAAGAGAAAGTTTGATATATGGGGCTTTCGAAAAATATTGGAAAAAAAAGGAGATTCTGGATTGGATTCTGTTGTATAGGGCTGCTGGAGTTTTGGTCTTAGAACTCTTGCATTAAAATGGATGATTTGAGTATATTTGATGGTCATCTATGCTTGCTAGATTGATGATGTAGAGCCGTTGGTGGAGATAGTAAAGCAAGCAGCTAAAGAAGGTGCAATGCTTGTTTACACTTTAGCTGACCCTTCAATGGCAGAATCTGCCAGACAAGCCTGCAAGCTTTGGGGCATACCATCCACTGATGTACTTGGCCCAATTACTGAGGCCGTTGCTTCCCATCTAGGTGTATCACCATCTGGCCTTCCTCGTGGGGCGCCAGGCAGGAAGTTCCCCTTGAGTGATGAGTACTTCAAGCGAATTGAAGCGATAGAATTTACCATCAAGCAAGATGATGGAGCCCTACCCCAGAACCTGCACAAGGCTGAACTTGTTCTTGCTGGAGTCTCTCGTACAGGGAAGACACCCTTATCAATTTATCTGGCACAGAAAGGATACAAAGTGGCAAATGTGCCTATTGTGATTGGTGTAGAATTGCCCAACACTCTGTTTGAGGTAGAGCCAGAGAAGGTTTTTGGTTTGACCATAAATCCTGTTGTCTTACATACAATCAGAAAAGCGAGGGCAAAGAGTCTGGGCTTCTGTGAAGAAATAAGGACTAACTACTCGGAGATGGACCATGTGAGAGCAGAGTTGGAATTTGCTGGCAAGATTTTTGCACAAAATCCCGCCTGGCCTGTAATCGGTGAGAGATTAGCATGTCATGTTTTTCTTATTTGCATTTGGTTTCTACCTCATCTTCTCAACTTCGATTTCCAAACTTGAAGCTTAAAACAGTTAAGAAAAAGAAGAGGATGCTGAAAAATGATGAACAGCATAGTAAATTGTTGCCTGGTTTAATATCGTCATATTGTTACATGCTGTGGTTGCAGAAGTGACAGGAAAAGCAATTGAAGAAACTGCAGCAGTTGTATTGAGGCTTTACCATGACCGGAAGCATAAGTGCTCAATGCCAAGAATCTCGAAACGGTACTAGAGATGGCTAATGGTGGTTCTTGTGCATACTGAATAAAATGCTGGCAGAATGGTTGAGAGCCTATTTCAAGTCAAATCACAGGTTGTAACATATGAGAAGTATAGTTTCCATAGAAGATGATCCTGCTAAATCATTACAATCACTTGAGAGGTGAAATCTGACCAATAAGTGTATCTCATTTTAACTGTTACATTAATATACTTGTCTTCTTTTGTTCTTCCCCCTTCTTGATGGCCATACTATATATCAATAGAATAAAACCATTTGGTTGGTTCTACTGAAATGAAGGCTTTTGTTTGTACAACTGAGTGATATATGCATTTACTTGATCATACAAAATGTACTTAGGAAGATCACTATATATCACTTCTCATGTTGGCTGTTCAAAAGCTTCATTTTCATCTTCTTGCTAGCCTCGCATTCTAATTTTTTTGGGAAGAGCCATCTAATGTTTGCTTTCTGAGGTTAGGGTCAGATGTTGAATATTTTCTTGGGGTCAATTATTTCTCCCAGGCACAAAACCATAGGTGATGATAAACTCTGCTAGAACTAGTAAAGAAATTGACAAGAAATTTCTTATGCTGAGGCAAAGATGGTGGTTTTTTTTGAGAAGGTTGTGATCTAGACATCCCAAGTCTTTGATTCCAATTAATTTTGTTAACATTATTATGCTCTTCTCTTGCAACTGTAATTACGTAATAGTATCTCTGTTTCCTTGTAGTGGAGCATCTACCATGTTGATGAATGTAATCATCTCATGTGATGCTTAGAAGGCCAAGCCACTCTTAATAGGCCATGAAACCTTCATTATACAATGTTCATGGCCTGGAATGGATGCAAAATGTAAACCCAGCTTTGGACACGAAACCATCCAACTTTGGACAGGAAACCATCTTAACACAAATTATTTTGGGGTCTACAATATTGATGAATGTAGTAGTTTAGGAAGAATTGAAACTGTGAATGATACTTCTCATAAATCATTCATGTAATTCTTAAAAGAGGGATGCAGAACATTCATTATTTAGTATAGCAGCCTGGAAGAAGAAAAACCCAAACCCACCTTTAACATTAATCATTTTCGGATTGTTTTGATCTCTAGCGCAGGATTTGTTTTTTCCTCTTTATCTTTCTTTTTTGAGTTTCATTATGAGGTGAATTTGGTTATGAGTTTCTTATTGTGAAAATGGAAACTTCACCTTGACAATTTACTGATTTGTTCTTATCTATGTACCTTGGAGCTGATTCGTAGGCATTTGGTTAACCCAATTTCAGAAGCAACAATGTTCAAAGAAGGAAAGGGCTCTGCAATCAACCCACTGAGCCTTCAATTAAATCAATTACCCCTTCTTTGGAAGTGCATAGTTAGGAAAGATCTCTTGAATTAGAGATTTACTCTTGTTGAAATGGTGCTTGCTTTGAATGAATAATACAGAAGTCACATATAGTTAGTTTCGGGAATTTTGAAAGTACTACTATAGGCAAATCTCCAATGTCTTGGCTAATAATCTTGTTTCTCGTTTGTCTATTGCTTAACCCAGATTTGGAATTTGCTTGCTAACTGCTCTTTCATGCTCATAACAGTGCAGATGAAGCAATCTATGTAAAATTTCTTACTACTTCCTGCAACAAAGTTACAAAGGCAACGCTTGGATTATTGGGAATGTAATGAAGTTGACAAGACCACATATTGTTTCACACAAAAGGTAAGAAGGTCGAAAGTATTCAGAGGCAAATACTTTAATTGTTTACAACTCTCATGGTTGTGCTCCTTCCTTGCCTAATCACATGAAACCCACATACAACAAAAAGGGACAATTGATGTTGGATTGCCAAAAGAGCCAACAGAATAGACAGCATCAGACATGAAGGAAAAAGGGCCGCAGACCGCAGAAACCCATTATCACAGTGAAACAAAAGGGGAAACACAATATCATGTGTTTGAGTCTCTCCCGGTTTCCATCCATACACGGGATTTCGAAAAAAAAAAATACTGAAGATTCTCTGTCACACTGCAGTTGTCCGTCATTCTCTGTCACGCTGAAAAAAGTGAGCTGCTGAGTCTGAAATCCATGTTAATGGAGGTTTGGTTGCCTCCTTTTTGTCTCTTTTCCATCCCCCTTTACCCTCTTGCTTCTTGTTCACCGTCTTGCAGCAAAACTCCTCAAAAGAAAGCCAATTCGCTCACAGTCAAACTAGCTATACATCCATGTCTGTATCTGTTCTACATTCTACTCCTAACTATGGGATATCATCAAATTATTTTGTTCTTCTAAGGAGGTGGTGTGGCTTGTCACTGCTGCCAATCGAGCTCAGCATCATCCCCACCAAGCCTTTTGATTGAAAGGGTGAAGTATATCAGCAATATTGTCCCCATGCTCGACCTGAAAATAAGTAACATTACACCCAAAAAATCAGAGTTATATCCCTTGAGTGGCTGACTTGTCATAAAAAGTACTTGTGAACAACATTATGATTCAATGTGGGGCAGATATGATAAAGAGCTACAGTTATGGAAGTTGGTTTTGAACTTACAAGGTGGCAAAGAAGAAAAGGATCCTCCTGGGATCAATGAGCCAGGAAGGAGAAGCCCGCCTGAAACTGTATCGCCTACTGATGCACCTGCTTTCAGTAATGGTGCTGATGTTGCCTGCCGTGATGGCTATGTGATGATGCACTTGTGACCCCACCGGGTGATGATCTGTGGTCCCTCCTGCTGCTGCTGCCACCACCACTGCGACTGGCTTTTCCAGCGTGCTGCCCCCAGCTAAAGCAGCTTCAGCTCCAAATTTTAACATCAATTTAACAACCCCATTAATCATAAGAGTTACGAATACCAAAAAACAACGCAATAAATCTCTTGTTGGGGTCTTCTATACTATCATTGACATACTTGGAATCAGTAATTTTTATATCTTATAATGATCCAAATCAGTCATGACGCTAACTAGTAAACTAATCTATGATTGACAATCCAGCTAGAAACACTCGGGGCCTCACCCACCTCGATTTGAGGCCAGGGTACAGGTACAGGTTGGTGAGGCAAATTTTTAAATTTTGGCTCACAGTAGGATATGGCCAACTCTTGATTTGTTTAATTCGCTCTGCTACCGTCTTTGCTTTTGCATCAGAGTCTCACATCACGATCAACGGACCTCAGGGGTTCAACCCGTTCCTGACCATGTGATTTGGAGACTTTTTGTTTTTCAGCCAGAGACGTCCTCCTGAATAATAATGTAGATGAAATATAAAAAAAAGTCTTGATTTGTTAAACGTACCTCTTGGTGACGAAGTGGCCAGAACTGCATCTGCGTCGATGGAAGCGACAGAATTGGGCTTCTTCTCGCCGCCGCGCTGCGACCCTTTTCGTGAGAGGCTTCTCTGCAACTTTTCCATCAAAGTCAAACAACACCCATTAGGCCATTATTGGAATTTCAAAAAATATATATGATATTTTATGATTAATCGTTTTTTCTTTATTTAAGAAAATGATAAATATTGGAGAAATTTATGGGCGATGATAATTAGACTACTGAAGGACATTCCATGTTAATGGCCACAAAATCCAAGAGAAAGTACCTCAGAAATGTTCTTTTCTTTTCCTCTGTTTTTTTTTCAAGGATGAAATTATTAATTCGGAGACTAAAATAATCGTAAATGGCCTTTTTTTTGGACGGGAATTGAAGAGATTGATTGATGAGAAAGTTGAACAGAAAGCGAGAGGAAAACTCACTGTGATTCTTGAATTTGCGGTTGTATCTTTATTGACGCCATTAGGGAAGCCTTCCATATCGACAACAAAGCTATCGGATTTTTCGGTTTTGTACTGAAATCCATTGACTTGATCGGAAACCAGTATCTTCTGGGTCTCCTTCTCTTTCATCCCACAATCCTCCGAGGAAGAGTTGGAAGTAGATAACCCTGAATTCTGAAACCGAAATCAAGCACCCCAACACAGAGAAGAGGAGAAAGAACGGTTATTCAGTTGAAACGGATGGCAGATGAACGAGAACGAGAAAAGACCCATGACCCAATGAAACAGTTGCAGAAAAGAAAAAATTTACTAGTACTAAAACGGAACCAAACCCACAAAGAACGCGCTCACCAACTTTGGATTCTCCGCCATTTTCATCAATTTTCACGACACCCAAACAGGAGAAACAAAGAAGAAGAAGAAAAGAACGCCGAGGAGAGTTGTTCTTCTGGTTTCCACCTTCTACAAAACAAAACGTCACCGTTTGCGTACGGAATCGGGCATTAAAGTTTCAACATCCACCACCTGATCCAAATAAAGCAATCAAGCAAACAGCTCCCAACCCAACTGGTCAAAATTTTTAAGATTTTCAATGAATAAAGAAACCGAAAGAAACCAATCAAACCTCGTGAATTCATGGTAAAGCAATAAAACTCTAAAAGACCCCTCTTTCCCTTCTTCCACGCCTACAATTCATTGGCTGAGAGAAGATTTACAGACCTTAATGGAACCAAACAAAGTCTTCTTCTTCTTCAACAGCTGGTGACCATCTTCCAAAAAAGGACCCGTTTGGTTGTAAAATTCAACTACTCCCTGTTAACCACGTTCAGAGCCCTCCACCGCATGAAAGAGACCTCAGAAAAAACAGACCTGTAACCTACTCCCCACAGAAAACTGCATTTTTACCAGAAAATGAAGGAAAACGGCTGTTTAGGAAGGAAAATTGAGATTTTTGTATACCGAGAACTTGAATGGGTTGGTTTTTGAAACATCATTGTAACGCTTTTTAATCCCGTATGCTCCAGTCCATGCTTCCCTTGATTGTGGGTTCATTGGGTTTGATGTACGGTGTATGATTGATTAAGATGTGTGTGTGAATTTTCTTTCGGCTTGTGATTAACTTAAGACTTGGATAAGATAACGCAGGTTTGTGAAGTTTGGCGGCTACATTTGCCTAAAAACAAAAAATAAATAGGGGTGGGTCAGCTTTGAAAGCATGGCTAACGATTCTCGTCGCTTGATTTGGTGGTGGAGGGGGCCGTGGAGGGAGTGGGAATTTTTAAAATTATTTCTTTTAAGATATGTTGTGATTTGGGCATTTATTATAAAACCTATAAAATTTAAACGAGATATGGTAAGTGAAACTTAATTAAAATGTAATTTGAAAAAATATATCTAAAAATAATTTTCTAGAAATATCATATTTAGAAAAATTATCTATATTCACTAAAAATTAACCTTTGATATTTTTACCATATATATCTATTTATCTGTATTTATATTAAAAAGAGTGCTTGTTTGATGAGAAAAAATTGATTAATGGTATTTATTTATTTATTTTATTGTTTTAAAAGATGAAGATTACTTTTCAAATATATGATTATTTTACTCTTTTTAATCTTATAACCTATTATATTATGATTAATTTCATTCACCCCACTAGATTTTAATTAAATACATATAATTTCAATTGATTTAAAATTTTATCAAATATCTATTTTCTCTTTTTATTTATTATTTTTGCTCATCTTTTCTTTTATTTAAAATAAAATAAATATTTAATGAAAGTTTAAACCAATAAAAATTAGCCAAATCTTGGGACGTCCAATGAAATTAAGTGGGGCTTGTCCCGAGCTGTCCACTTGGTTTTATATTTAAGGTTACATTAGTTTATATTGCTATTTATAAGAGGAATCATTTCTTTTTTCATATTAGTTTTTGATGTATTTATATCATTATTCAATGACTCAAATATGATTTAGATTACGTTTGAAAGTGATTTTAAAAAGCATTTATAATATTTATAATATTTAAATGATAAATTTTTTTAAGTATTAGAATATATTAAAAATATTTTATAAAATTACTATCAAACGAGCTCTTAGAGTGAGTTTGACAGTGATTATAAAAAGTATTTATAATATTTAAAAGATAAAAAATTTCAATATAAAGGTTAGAAATACTTCCTAAAAGCATTACCAAATACACTTTTAGAGCTCTTTTGATAGTAATTCTAGAAAGCGTTTTTAATATTTCTAATGTTGGAAAATTTTTATGTTTCAAGTGTTAAAAATATTAAAAACTATTTCTAAAATAACTCCCAAACTCACTCTTAATTACTAGGATCAAAAGTTTAATATGTAATAAATTCTTCTATAAAAAGGATAGATGAAACATTTTTTTTTCTACCTGAAAAATATATTTAATTGAACAAATGTAGAAAAAAAAAATGAATTTCTTAACATATGTATAAATTACCGTTACCGTGACCTTTAATCCAGCATGGAAGAGACAAATCAAAGTGCTTTGAAGAGGGATTTTAGGAATAAATTTTATTTTTTATTTTTTTCTTTTAATTTTGTGTGTTTTTGAGATTTTATAAGATAATTAGTATACCATAAAGTGGTGAACAAAATTAAATCGAAAATTGTAATTATTACGAGTCTCCGCATTAGGGTATTAATATTACCTAAAAAATTGTGTTTTTTTTATACTTGAGTTATGTTTGATTCTTAGATAATTTGAGGGAAAATGTATGGGAAAGAAAATAGGGAGTAAAAGTAAAAGGAAAGAAAAAAAAAAAAAAAGAGTTAAAATTGATGAATTATTCTTATTTGTTACTTTAAATTCATTTTATTTATTTTAACTCATCAATATAAAAATTAATAAATAATTTAAAAATACATAAGTTTTTAACCAATTTTAATTATATTTATTTATTTTTAAATTTTTTATAGGACAATTATATATATAAAAATCATTTTACTTAGCATTTTTTTTTTCTTTCCTTATTACTTTCCGAAAACCAAACATAATTATGATATTCTTTATCCTAAGTTTATGTCTAAATCTAGAAAATTCAAAATATATATATATTTTGAAAGTAGTTTTTTAAAAAGTGTTTTGACAATATTTTGAGGAATCACTTAAAGTAGTTTTTTTTATAAAAAAAATTAAATTAAATTTTTTTTAAAACACCTAATTTTTTTAATTAGAGACATAAGTTTTATAAAAACACCAAACATTTTTAGCCTCTCTCAAGTAGTGTAAATTGAAAAGCTTGTTCTTAAAATATATTAGGTTTAATAATCCCTACCAGAAAAGGGTTTAAAAAACCATTACAACCGTCGCCAATTAAAACCCTTGAATGGACAACAAATTAACGAGGGGGTAGACAGCCAAAGGATCAATAAATGAAGAGAGGATATATAACAATCGAATCAATAATAGTAAGAAAATGATAGGTGTGATGATGGGTGAAGAGGAGGAAGACAGCCAAAGGATCAATAAATGAAGAGAATCGAATCAATAATAGTAAGAGAATGATAGGTGTGATGATGGTGAAGAGCAGGTGCGGCCTCTTCCTCGGAGCTTCCTTTATCATCAGCTATATTTATATATATATATGTTATCTGGAGATCGTGCTTCCTCATGTCTTTTCTCTTGCCTCATAAATGTATACGGTAGTCTAGATAAAGTGGTGGCATTCTTTTCCTTATATAATGTATATGTGCATGGCACATGATTAACAAGTCCCAAAACATCAATTATTCTTCTTTCAATCAGTGGGAGTTAGTAGATGTTGTTCAGACCTACAGCACCTGCCACTTATGAATATGATTTATCAACAAAGAGAGATACCCATAGGTGAAGAATGGAGATTTTTTTTTTCTTCCCCCTGAAGGATGAGCTTAAAAGTCTCGTAGATTGAAAGACACAAGTCGATGAAATGATTTTTCACACAATTATTTTCGATGAAACCGTGTGTTGGTTGTAGGAAATTAAAGTTAGAAGACATCCTTGAATTTCTATGGATTTGTAGCAACTTGCAAAGAGATGGAATGGACAAGCAAAAATTCATTAGTCTTTAAAGAGACGAACAATGACAGGTTGAGATAAAACAAAGGAAAAGATAATTCGATATTTCTCTATTGTCTCATTCCAGCTCATGGACTTGTAGTGAACGAAGAATATATATATGTGAAATGGGGATTTCACATACAAAGTAAGGGGACCATCCATGAAAATTGATAACATCTCTTCAATTCTTGCTCTTGGGTCTCCTCGTTGTTTCACTCTTCATTGCTGGCTGTGTCTGTTATCCGGGCACATGCTTCATGTCATGTGCAGGGACAAAGGAAAAAACTGGAACAGCTTCAAGCATGGTTTTAGGAAATCTTTTGCCACAAGCTTTATCCAATGACATATATGTGGTGAGTTTCTCTTAAGACCCACTTTAAAATCGTGAGGAGATTTTGGGCGTAGATAGTACATCCCTGATCCTTGTGTGAAACTCTTAAGTGTGTATATTCTGAGCGCCCCCAAGAGACCCACTCATCACCTCCCATGTAATGCTCCAAACCCATAAGGATAAAATCATAATTTTAAAATAATGAATTAAAATAACTTAATAAGGGTAAAACTGTCTTTTTATATTTAAAACCTTTAGATATAAATTATATTTTTCCTATATTTTCTATTCAGAAAACTCTTTTACACAGAAATAAAAAGATGAGAGAGCATAGGGCTGAAAATTTGGAGGTTTAGGGTTTGAAGATCAATTTTTAAGGTAAGATTTTTAATCCTTAAATTAATATTTTATATTCGTTAATTAGTTTTGAACATTTTAGATATTCTTTGGAATATCTCAATTTTGATTAAAATTCGTTTAATTAATTTATAGGTAAAAAAGATTAAAAATTTATTAACATAGTTTGATTTATTAATGGAGATCGACAGATTTTGATTACTCAAATGAATAAATCTAGAAAAAATAATAAATAAATAAAATAAGAGTAGCGTGATTTTCTGGAACAGTACTGAAGAGAAAAAAAATAATAATAATGTAGATGTTTGTCGTGTAATAGAGGGTTTAAAAGAAAAAAAAAAACAAGAATACGTGTGGACGTCTAGGAAAGAAGAAACAAATGAAGAAAAAAACAATTATTATTATTATTATTATTATTATTATTATTATTAGAGGGTGTAGTTGGTGGCTCGGAGTAATGGTGTTGCAGGGTCTTTGTATATATATATATATATATATATATATATATATATATATATATATATATATATATATATATATATATTTATATAACGGGGTGTGGGGGTGTAATTGTGGTTAAGTGATAGTTGGATTATGGGAATAATAATAATAATAATAATAATAATAATAGTTTCTTGTATAGGTTTTAATTTAATTTAAGTATATAAAGAAATAAATAATGAGGGTAAGATTATGAAAGAAAATGAATTTTACAATAATTTAGAAACTCAATAAATTAATTTATTATTGTTTAGTAAGTTGAAAATAATATTGGGTAGTAATAATATTATTAGCATAAGAAATTAATAAGGATCCTTAATACTAAATAAAATATTTTTAGGATTGTCAAATTTTTACCTTTATATAATTGTGTATGATATTATGTTAGGTAAGGAGTAAATTCGTTAAGTTAAATACTTCAAGTTTTTGAGCGTTTTTTCAACGTAAGGGAAACTAATGTGGATTTTTATAAAAGAAAATAATTTTCTTTTTATATTGTATTTTGAAATATGTAAAAATATTATTTTTATCTTTATGCATGGATCAAATATGTGTTTTGTATGGAAAGTATATTTGAGCATTTTTTTTGTTTATGAAAAATGAAAAATTGAGGGGATATGGTGTTTTGTTTTGTAAGTTTGAATTAATGAAATTAAGTGTTTAACTCTAGATTATATGACCCTAGCCAACGGGTTATAATTGTTGACATTTTCGACTCTAATCAACGAGTTATAATAGTTGATATGATATGGTCTTAGTCAACGGGTTATAATAGTTGACCTTATGACCCCTGGTTAACGAGTTATAATTGTTGACTTTTGATTTTTTTCACCTTAAAAGGAACAAATTTGAAACTAGCCACTCATTTGTGAAGTCCCACCTAATTGAACACCATTTGTTATTTGATAACCATAGTAAATATATTTTGAATGTATTTGATTTGGTTTTGATGAGAAATTGTTTTGAAATGAATATAAGAAAGTTTTGTTGAAATTTTTTGAATATATTAGTATGTTTAACTCAAAAAGTTTTTATGAAAATGAATATATGTTATATCTCCAAATTTGTAATTATAATTAAAATGTTTGACCCATTAAACTGTATTGATGTTCCTTATTGAGCTTCAAACTCATGCCCTTTCGTTGATAATTTTTTTTCAAGTACTCTCAGTTCAGGCGAGGAGTGATGGCTAGGCTGAGGAATTTTTCTTTGTTAGGATTTTGGTTCAAACTTTATTTTAAACATTGTTTAAATGTTAAATTTTAATTCCCATTTGAATTATTTGAGTTTGGAGTTATTTGGACAATAACACTTTGGTCAATGTGTTAGTTTTTAAAGTTAAGAATTGGGGATCATAGAATTTATTTATTTTGCTACTCTGAATAGGAATTTGGTAATTGGTAATTTCTAGTTACAATACGAATGTTTGTGTCGTTTCCACTTTGAGCCTTTGTGCTTGAGGTGTGAAATGATCGTCATGCCCTTGTAGTGGGTTTTGGGGCATGACAGAGTGGTATCAGAGCACTAGGTTATGATATTGTTGGGAACTTGTTTTAGTTTACTTTGGGGATAGATGAGTGACACATTAGTTTAAGTTTAAGTTTCATTTTGTATAAATTCCTATTCTTTCTTATGAATTTGAATTGTCTAATTGGTTTCTTAGTGATTAATTTAGTTATACCTAATGCTTTATAGGACAACATGCCACCAAGAAGACCAGCTTCCCAAAACAGTCAAACTAATAATGATGTACCTCTTCTACTTGAGGGTTTGCCTTCCATGGATGTAGAAGGGCTTTATAGGTATCTTGAGATTTTAGCTGGTTTGGTTGAGCGTCAGGCTAGAGCTATTGAGACTCAAGCTCTTAGAGAACCCTCATATTCTAAGGGTAGCTCATTTGATGACTTTAAGAAGTTAGTTCCTCCTTACTTTTCTGGTACTTTAGACCCAACAAAAGCATAAACTTGGATTCTTAAGATAGAGAAATTCTTTGATGTTATAGATTGCTCTAAGGAGCAAAAAACCTCTTATGCAACATTTATGTTAGATAAAGAAGCAGATCATTGGTGGCGTATGACCAAAAGGCTTTTATAGGATCATGGACCTATAGTTTAGAGACAGTTTAATGAGACAATTTACAAAAAGTACTTCCCCAACAGTGTTAGATGACAAAAAGTAGGAAAGTTTGTTCAGTTGGAACATGAGGATATGACGGTGGCCCAATATGAGGCTAAATTTACAGAGTTGTCATGTTTTGCTCCACAATTGATTGCTATAGAGGAGGAAAAGGCATTAAAGTTTCAAGATGGATTGAAGCCCTATTTAAATAACAAAATATCTATTTTGAAGCTTAGTATCTATTCAGAGGTTGTAGATAGAGCCCTTATAGCGGAAAAGGATAATAAGAAGCTTCAACAGTATAGAGAACAACAAAAGAAGAGAAGTAAGAGTGATGGTATCCATGATAACCAAGAACCAAAAATGCTTGTTTCAATTGAGAGTCAGATTAAAGGGGAAGTAGTACAAAATTTAGATGTGACTTGTTCTATTTGTGGTAAGAAACATTAGGGTAAACCTTACTATAAAGAGTCTGAAGCTTGCTTTGGTTGTGGGAAGCATGAGCATATGATTCAAGATTGTCCAAAGAATAAGAAGTTTATAACTGGAAAGCCTAAAGAGGATAATAAGGAGGATAAATAGAAACCTAGAGTTTAAGGGCGTATGTTTTCTATGACTCATCAAGATGCTAAAGCCATTTTTGATGTGGTGACAAGTACTATTTGAATTTACACTTTATTGCTAGAGTCTTGATTGACCTAAACTCAACACTCTTTGTTTCAATATCTTTTGTTGATTTGTTGGGTATGCTTGTTGGTAGCCTAAACTTTGATTTGATTGTTGCTATTCCTATGTGATATTCTATTGTGGATAATATAATGTTTAGAGGTTGTCTTATGATGACTAGTTATATGGAGATGTTAGTTGACTTAGTACTTCTTGACCTTTAGGATTTTGATGTGATTTTGGAGATGGATTGGTTAGTTTCCTTCTATGTCTCTTTTAATTATTTTGGTAAAAGGGTGATTTCCATATTCTTGACCAATATAAGTTTAGTTTTAAGGGAAAGCATGTGGTTAGACCATTATGTATGATCTTGGCTTTATGGGCTAGTTCCTTGCTTAGGAAAGGTTGTTAAGGGTTTTATGCCTGTGTGGTGCGAGAGGAAAAGATACTATGTTCTTTTATTGTCCGATTGATAAAGGTCTAGTGAAGCAATTTTAGTATTTGAGAGGTCACTTAGGAATTAGATGAAAAGATAAGAGAAAAACATTTTCATTTATTTCAAGACTCATGTATGTCAAGTTTAGAGGACTAAACTTTTGTTAAGGATGGAAGAATGTAATGCCTCAAACCCAATTTAGGGGTAAAATCATAATTTAGAAATTATTAATTAATTAAAGTAACTTAATAAAGGTAAAAAGGTCTTTTCGTATTTAAAACCCCTATATATAAATTAGATTTTTCTTACCTTCTCTATTTAGAAAACTCTTTTACACAGAAATCAGAAAAATCAGAGAGTGAAGGTTTAGGGTTTGAAGATCAATTTTTTAGGTAAGATTTTTAATCCTTAAATTAATATTTTATATTCATTAATTAGTTTTGAACACTTTGTATATTCTTTGGAATATCTTAATTTTGATTAGAGTTCGTTTAATTCATTTATAGGTTAAAAAGATTAAAAATTTATGAACATAGTTTGATTTATAAATGGAGATCGACATATTTTGATTACTCAAATGAATAAATCTAAAAAAAAATAATAAATAAATAAAATAAGAGTAGCATGATTTCATGGAACGGTGAAGAGAAAAAAATAATAATAATATAGATGTTTGTTGTGTAACAAAGGGTTTAAAAGAAAAAAAACAAGGATACGTGTGGACGTTTAGGAAGGAAGAAACAAAAGAAGAAGAAAACAAGTGTTATTATTATAATAATGGGTCTAGTTTGTGGCTAAGTGTAATGGTGTGCAGGGTCTTTGAAAGTAATAATATATATATTTATGTAATGGGGTGTGGAGGCGGAATTGTGGTTAAGTGAGAGTTGGATTATGGGAACAATAATAATAATAATAATAATAATAATAATAATAATAATAATAATAGTTTCTTGTATAGGTTTTAATTTAATTTAAGTATATAAAGAAATAAATAGTGAGGGTAAGATTAGGAAAGAAAATGAATTTTACAATAATTTGGAAACTTAGTAAATTAATTTATTATTGTTTAGTAAGTTGAAAATAATATTGGGTAGTAATAATATTAGCATGAGAAATTAATTAGGATCCCTAATACTAAATAAAATATTTTTAGGATTGTCATATTTTTACCTTTACATAATTGTATATGATATTATGTTAGGTAAAGAGTAAATTTGTCAAGCTAAATACTTCAAGTTTTTGAGCGATTTTTCAAGGTAAGGGAAATTAATGCAAATTTTTATAAAAGAAAATAATTTTCTTTTTATATTATATTTTGAAATGTGTAAAAATATTATTTTTATCTTTACACATGGATCAAATATGCGTTTTGTATGGAAAGTATATTTGAATATTTTCTTTGTTTATAAAAAATGAAAAATTGAGGAGATATGGTGTTTTGTTTTGTAAGTTTGAATTAATGAAATAAAGTGTTTAACTCTAGATTATATGACCATAGTCAACGGGTTATAATTGTTGACATTTTCGATTCTAATCAACGAGTTATAATAGTTGATATTATATGGTCCTAGTCAACGGATTATAATTGTTGACTTTTGGTTTTGTTCACCTTAAATGGAATAAATTTGAAACTAGCCACTCATTTGTGAAGTCCCACCTAATTGAACACCGTTTGTTATTTGATAACCATAGTAAAGATATTCTGAATGTATTTGATGAGAAATTGTTTTGAAATGAATATAAGAAAGTTTTGTTGAATTTTTTTTGAATATATTAGTATGTTTAACTCAAAAAGTTTTTATGAAAATGAATATATGTTATATCTCCTATTTGTAATTATAATTAAAAATGTTTGACCTATGAAATTGTATTGATATTCCTTATTGAGCTTTAAGCTTATGCCCTTTCATTGATAATTTTTTTTTTCAGGTACTCTCAGTTTGGGTAAGGAGTGATGACTAGGCTGGAGAATTTTTCTTTGTTAGGATTTTGGTTCAAACTTTATTTTGGATATTGTTTAAATGTTAAATTTTAATTCCCATTTGAATTATTTGAGTTTGGAGTTATTTGGACAATAACACTTTGATTAATGTGTTAGTTTTTAAAGTTAAGAATTGGAGATCATAAAATTTATTTATTTTACTACTCTGAACAGAAATTTAGTAATTGATAATTTTCAGTTACAATATGAATGTTTGTGTCGTTTTCATTTTGAGCCTTTGAACTTAAGGTGTGAAATAATCGTCATGTCCTTATAATGGGTTTTGGGGCGTGACATCCCATGTCCTTTATTATATGGCACCCAAAGGAGCTAGAAAGAGGGTTAATTCTTCTGGCTTTATACCACGAGCTGATCTGTTTGTAACAACTGTTAAGTGCATGTGTTGGTGGGATTTTTCTCAAGACTAACAGCCAAAATTTGCCAACTTTGATTCCAAGAACCTTTCGAAGAATCTTTATGATTGATTAGCTTTGAGGACTAAACTTTATGAGCTAGAAGCCCAAATTACTACCTGTAAATTTTTTAGATGTACTTTGCATACTTACACCAGCTTCCAATTAAATCAAACAAGGTGGTTCATTGTGGGGTGTCTCATGATCTCCAAGCCACGACCCCACATTTTCCAGCCTTGTGTTAAGAGTTCCCCATCACAGCAAGCATCACATAATCACTCAAAACTTTCCCGTCAATCATGACAATTGGTACCAAGTGCTGCCCAATAACATCTACACATCTGGGTCATGACCTCATCCTCAGGTGATGCAAAGCTCAATTATGATTTAAGATAGGGTTAATCCTCCAAAATGAAAACCCATATTGAAAGTTCATGTCCATCCACTGCTACTCATCTGCTAATGTATTACACTCACTCTTGACATATATATATATATATATATATATATAATTGTATTACTGTTACTAGGACTGCTGACCTAAATAGTATATACATAAACCCCACCATTGTGCTTCTTTGTGGTGGTTTTCTAACCTCATTTTCGAGAGGGCTAGTGGGGTTTCTCCGTTTCTACATCATTGCTACAATTGATTTCTTTCTTTTGGAATTGAAATTTCTTCCCAGTTACGTGTCGAAACATAGGATATCATCATCGCCTCCACTTAATCCAGACCGTAATCATCAAGGCCTAGAAAATATGTCGTGAATTATACAGAGTGTTTACGCGTCCATGGTGGCTATATAGAGACACATCTGATTTATTTTCAAATGCGGTTGGTGATTAGACAATTGGTTGGTTTTGTAGGCTACCTTCGTAATCAAGAAGTGATTATGCGATTGTGGGGTTACGAAGTCAACATTGAAATCATATATAAGAGACAACTGGGAACTAATTAAAACAATATTTTTTTTGATCTGTTAAAGATTATAGGGCACGTCATGAATCTGTGGAAGAAAATGGTTTTTTATTTTTTATTTTTATTTTTATAGTCTCAAAAGTCTTAGTAACAAAGTGAAAACCAATAAAATAAAAGGGTATGCAATTACGTGAGTACTCTCATTTTTCCATTTTGAATTGTCGTATTTTTTTATTTATTTTATCATCTATGATGTTTTCTATGATATAATACAATGATTTTATTTTGTCTATGAATATAATTATGATTGGTTGAACAACAGTGAAATCTTAATATATCTTTGTGTATAAATTGATTTTATTTTTTATGTTTTTGAACTAATTAATATGGTAACTTTAAAACATTCATCACAGAGCTGGAGTCAACTTGTTATCAATTGAAATAAATAATTCTTCCATGTATGACACTTTGTATCTTGACAATGATCTCAATTTAATTTTCTGAACCTAGGTTTGATAATTTTTTTGCGTGTTCTTTTCACCTCTTAGCCCTAAAGTCCTTTTTTATTTATTTATTTATTATTATTATTTTTAATTTTTTATTATTTATAACCTTTGTTTACAGATTTACATTTAATCACACATGACAAGGATGATATAGATTAAAATTTGAGTACGGTACCAAAGAGGCGCGTTACAATGTTCCAAATAATAATAATAATAATAAAATAAAAAAAATGGAAAAACAGAAAAAAGATTGGTTTGAGGTCAAACTCATGCATGTGCTTGGATGGTCTATATATATCCACTATTTCATATGCTTTATTTTCCACGTTTGGATTGAGGAACAGCGGGACTAAGCCCATTAAATCCCCAAATTCGGCGAGTCTCCATCTAGTTTGGGAAAGAAGAAAGGGAGAGCATTGAAAAACCAATGGTGGCTTTTGCTTTAAGGGAAACCAACAAAGCGCTTTATCTGCAAGCGTGATCCTTGAAAAGGGACTCCAAGTGATAGTGTGTGGCCCGGCGTTGCCCTGGCTGAGAAGGAACCGAAATATTAATGGTTGACTCTCCAACTTTGTGAAGAGTATGGAGAGTGTACAATATATATGGCTTGAGAACAGTGTGTGAAGTTGTAGACACTGATTTTCAAAGCATGAGTCCACCGTATATCTGGCTACTTACCCACCCTAAAATTAAAGATAAAAGTATTGAGTGTGGATGAGTGGATGGTATTCTTTTCAATATGCTTCTCTAACATATAAATATTAACATAATGTGATGAAACTTTATACAAAACTAACAAAAAGTATTAGAGGGTTGTGTCTATTGGCAAGTGATCCAAGAGGGTAGGGTAACATAAAAAAAGAGACTATTGTTTTTTTCCTTTTTTTTTTCCTCAATAGTTGCTTCTTCGGTAAATTGGACGGCCGGTTGTATCACTTTGCTTCTATTTTTCTAGCTATGTAAGTCAAAATGAGAAAAGGGGATTTGTATTACAAATAATTTTTTCCAACATAATGATAAATAATACAAAATTTTACGTAAAAGAAATGGCAAGTGGTATCATTCAGTGGGCTGTCTGTATGGGCTCAAAGCCACTGCTCTTGCGGAGAACTCGATGGCTTTGAATTTGGATACATCTGGTGGACCTCACCTTCTCCCATGGACCTAGGCCTCCCATCCCATGTCTTTGTTGAACCACAGAATTCGCACCAGAACACTGCAAAGGTGAGCCCAAATATTGTTATGTATCTTTAATTTAACCCAAATCATACCCATGCTCAAATCATCATTTTCCTGGTCAAAACACCTACAAATCTCAAAAGTTTAAATATTGGGCCCACATGGAAGTGATTATAGTAAAATCACTTTTGTTTTTAACATATAGTTGTTTCTCAAGCAACATTTCTACCATAAATAGTACTTAGTACTTATGGAGACTTAAGCATATATAAACGTAAAAATGGGAATTAGTTGGCAATAGAAAAGTGTTGCAACAAGGTCTTCTTTAATTTCTATAACCTTGTTGGTTTAAGGGTATGGAAACAAAGGACTAGCCCAAAAAATACAAATAAAGAACATAATGAATTGTAAGAAAAACTTATTGGTTGAGGTGTGACAAACACTGTCTTTGAAATATATCCACCTTCCTTGAAGACGAACTTGGTGCACTAGGGTACCAGTGGTCTACCTCCAGGATTCAATAGCTAGGTTTTGCCTTGTAAGTGAGACGTGTACAACTTAGGTTCTGAAAAAAAAAAAAAAAATCATCCAGATAGATGTATGAAAGACTCTGAAAAATTGGTATTCATATTTTGAAAGTGAAAGGTGACCTGCTTTTATAGACCACTAACACAAACATGACTCAAAGAGGAACGAGATTCTACTTATAAGTGGAACGAGACTCCACTAGCACAATCTCAATAGGACTCTTCCCAAAAATATAAGACTAATAAAATAAAATAAAAATAAAAATTATTTTGAATTTTTTTAAAAATTAGCGAAATTGTTAAAATACTTTTTTCAGATTTACACTCTTCTTGCAATCCCTTATAGAGTGTAGATGTGAAAAGAAAAAAAAAATGGAGGAAAAAAGAATCTAATGCATCAATACTGGAGCCTAAAGGTTATAAACCAGTCTTAGGACAAATAAGTATTGAATCACAAAACATGGTGAAAATAAATTTCTATGAACCAGTGTTTCTTGATGTAACTCAAGGTACTTTTATCCACATTGGTTTTCTCAACTTCACTACAAGCTATACAAAATGGGTTGGCACAAATAGGCCATGTGCCTTGCCTAGATATTCATGAGAGCTCTAAAGAATCTGCCTAGGTTCTCATAGGAAGCGACCCCACCTCAACTCTCATATTGGTGAATCCATCAAGTATGTTCTGCAATTAAACATACCATCCATAAGGAATATGATATTCATTAAGAGTAAACATTTAACCTTATTCAATGTAGAATACACTCTATCTACACCATAGGGGCAAACTCTCATACAATTAGTGTTGATAGAGTACTTCAAGTCAACAAGTGATTTGTTATTACCCATATGAACTTACTTCATGGAATTTCCATTCTAATAGGTTGGTAGGTTACCACCACTCTTGACTTTTGTAATAGACATAAGCCTCATCTTCCTCAATGTTTATTCTACTAGCTTCTTATTTAGTGGTTTGGTTAAAGAATCAACCAAATTCAACTCCGACCTCACAAATTCTAGGGATATAACCCCTGTTTCAAGCAGCTGCCGCTCAATATTGTGCCTTAGGTGTATATGCCTATTCTTCCCATTAAATATTTTACTCTTAGCCTTAGTAATTGCAACTTGGTTATCACAATGCATAAAACTTGCATTAGAACTTGCATTTTCTAAAGCAATAAACTCAACCTCTATAGTAGACCGAGTAATGCAAGTTTGCTTGGTAGACTTCCGAGAAACTGCACTTCCACCAAGGATGAAGACATATCCATTAGTGGATTTCATCTAATCTAAATCCGAGATCCAATTTGCATCACTAAATCTTTTAAGGACACTTGGAAATCCACTATAGCACAAACCATAGTTAATGGTGCCTCTCAAATACTTAAGGACTTCACGAACAACAATCCAATGGTCCTGATTAGGACTTTGGGTGTACTGACTCAATCTACCTACTGCATAAGCAATGTCAGGTCCGGTACAGTTCATTAAGTACATTAGGCTCCCTATGATATGAGCATACTCTATTTGGGCAACACTATGTTCTCTATTTTTCTTCAGCTGTGAACTGGGATCATAAGGAGTTGACATTGGTTTACAATCAAAATGTTCAAACTTGCTTAGGATCTCTTCAACATAGTGCTCTTGAGAAATTTTAAGCCCATTAGGTGTTCTAGTTATTTAAATTCCTAGAATCACTTTTGCCTCTCCTAGGTCTTTCATATCAAACATAGAACCTAGGAATTTCTTGGTCTCACACACAACCTCTAGGCTAGTTCCAAAGATCAATATGTCATCAACATAAAGGTAGATGACTACACATGTGTTATCCTCATACTTGTTGTAGATACACTTATCAACATCATTAATGGAATATCCATTAGTTATTAACACATGATCAAACTTGTTGTGCCACTGTTTGTGATTACTACTCAAAAAGTGCTATTTGATAGCTTGTAATTAACTCTTTTAAACATTTTTGAGTAGTAGTTATCACATTTTAACCCAATTAACATATTAAGGACCCTTGCAATCAATTCTAATCAAATTGTGTTAAGTTTTGGTGTTTTAATAGCTTTTTGATCACCAAAGCAATCCGAAATTGAGGAGAGATTCTTTGGAATCCATGACAAAAGATGTCCGGACAGGGCGTCCGGACACACCATTGGAGAGCGGCGGAACGTGGGCTGTAGTAAGGCTTGCTCACTATAGTCAATGATCCGGACAACATATCCGGATAGGATATGCTATCATCCGGAGTGTGATGTTCACGAGTGCCGGATAGCATGGCGGTGCGTGTCCTCTTGGGGAATCCGGATGGAGTTGAGCCGGATAGCATGGCGGCACATGTCCTCTTGGGGAATTCGGATGGAGTTGAGCCGGATGGATCCCTACACCTTGCACACGCAGACGGTCCCCCTTTGCAGCGCGCAGGCATAACTCATTCCACCCGAGTAGGAATTCTATCCGGCCAATGATTCCATCTTCTCCGGATATCTCATATCAGGAATTCTGTTCGGTCAGACATGTCCGGATCCCCTGACGCCAGATGGGAGAGAAGGCGTTTCAACTTCCCCGGGCAAACATGTCCGAATCCTCTAACAGCGCTTACCCGGAGAGCATCCGCGGCCGACATTTCAGATTACCCTGATTTTGCACAGTGCCGCGGTGTTCTCCTGAAACTTCCCGATATTTGCCACCGACTAAGTTAGATTTTTTCTCTCAAGATATTTTGTGTAAATTTCTATTTTCTCCTTGTAATCAGTCAAAGATATTATTGAGATATTTCTTAGAAAATATCTTCTCTATATATATCTTTGAACTAATGTAAAGAAGAATATCTATCCATGATATAGATCATCATATATGTAATTGATGAACAGAGCACTTGCTCTGTTTCTTCTTCATACTTTTGTCTTCTCGTTCTTTTTATTTCTAGCCAATCAAACTCTGAGGATTTTTCCTCAGAGGATGAGAGGCTAGGCTCTTTGTCTCTTAGAGTGAAGAAAGCCGGGTAAGTTTTCTCATGCATAAATTGGAAGTTTTGTTGTTTTAGTTTTTACTGAAGAGAAAGTGTGACCCGTTAATGGTTTTTATTTTTTTAGTTAACTTAAAACGCTTTTAAATCACTTGAGTGAACACTTGGTAAGGCAAGTGATCTTCGTCCATAGAGATGCACTAGTTTACCTCTTGCGAGCTTTTGGGAAGTGACTTGAAGGTAGGATTTTCTAGAATTGCCAACACTTGGTAAGCTTTTGGACTCCAAGGAGACATCCATTAGTTATCTCTTGCGAGCTTTTGATGGGAAATCCAAGGTTAAGGATCACCTTGAATGGCAAATGCTAGGTGAGAGGCACGAGCCATTGCAAAGTGCATCAGTGAGAGGGATTTAGTGTTTGAACCCATTAAATGGAAACATCTGTACAACACCGGTTAGAGAAGTAACTATATGTTAATTCTCTAATGCGAGGAAAAGAAACAAGTGACCGGAACTCTCTTTTTGTATGAAGAATCTGAGCCTAGTGATCTGAAACTTCAAGAAACACTTTTCTTAGTAAGTAATTTCCATTACTCTATTTTTGGTTAGCTTAAAACCAAACCTTTTTCATTCAAACATCTTTATGTTTTCTTTTAAAGCTAACCTTGAAATGAAAAGACACCAATTCATCTTTGAATTAATATCATTTATGAAGTGAAAACCCATCCCAGTGAACGACCCTAGAGCCACTATGCTATGCTAGCTAAGGCTATTCTAGTACATGGTGTAATAGGTTATAAATTTTGTTGATTACTCCCTTCTGAGAACCATAATCAAGGGATACCAGCTGGACATGAATTAGCTGAGACACCAATTGGAAACGAATCAGTTTGATAGCTTGTTTTAACCCATATAGTGATTTAACCAACTTACACACCTTTTTCTCATTCCTTGGAACTACATAACCCTTAGGTCGATCCATATAAATTTCCTCTTCCAAATCCCCATTCAAGAATGCAGTCTTAACATCCATTTGGTGTATCACCAAATTATGAATGGAAACTAGAGCGATCAATACTCTAATTGATGCTATTCTAGTCACAGGGGCAAATGTGTGAAAGTAATCTACATCATTTCTCTATTTAAAGCCTTTGGTAACTAAACGAGCTTTATACTTCTCTATGGACCCATCTTGTTTTAACTTTCTTTTAAAGATCCACTTACAACCAATAGTCTTTGCACTAGGTGGTAAATCTACTAACTTCCATGTATGGTTATACATGATTGATTCGATTTCACTGTTAATGGTCTCCTTCTAGAATGGTACATAATGAGAAGTTATAGTTTCTTTGTAGGATCTAGGGCCTTCATTTATTAGGAAGGTGTAGAAACCATTTCCAAGGTTTGTTTCTTTCCTATCTCTTTTACTTCTTCTAGGTTCAAATTCGGAAGGTTCAATAGACTTGTCTCTACTTGTTTTCTAAACTTCACCATTTAGTTTCATAGGAAAAATGTTTTACTAGTTTTCTTGCAAGGTATTCTATTTTGAATATGACATGCAGATATGATAGCTTTCTCTCACATGTTTAAGGGTGCACCTGAACTTACCTACATTGCATTCATCATTTCTTTTAAGGTCCTATTTTTCCTTTGTGCTACTCCATTAGACTAAGGAGAATAAAGAGAAGTAGTTACATAAATGATCCCATGATCTTCACAAAAAGCATTAAAGGGGTTGGACTCATACTCTTCTACCCTATTAGTTTTAAGCCTTTTAATTTTCTTACTTAGTTGATTTTCCACTTCATTTTTGTACTTGATGAAAGTATCTCTTGTTTCATCTTTGTTTCTCAAAAGATATACCCTTGTATACCTTGAGTAGTCATTTATGAAAGTTATGTAGAATTGTTTACCACCTCTAGTCATTGTATTTTTTAGGTCTCCTAAGTCACTATATATTAAACTTAGTAGATTTGATTATCTTTCAACTGATTTGCAAGATTTTTTTGTGGTTTTAGATTCTACACAAGATTCACATTTTCCATGGTTTTTTAAGGACAGTTTAGGGATTAAACTCAATTCAACCATTTTCTTCATATACGAAAAGTTCACATGTCCTAGTCTACTATGCCAAATATCACAAGAATCAACTATGTCAGCAGAAGAAGAAGATGCATTATTAATGATAATATCATAAACATTCAACATAAATAAACCCTGATTACAATAGCCCTTCCTCACAAATGCATCATTCTTGGTTAAAACTATTTTATTAGAGTCAAACAAGATCATTACTCTTACTTTTCCAAGCAGAGATATTGACACTAAGTTCCAGGGAATATCTGACACATGAAGAACATCATTGAGGGCAAGCATTTTTCAAGAGGTTAGATTGAGGAGAACTTTCCCTTTGAAAATCATAGGAGTAGATCTAGAATCACCAATGAATACTTGTTCCTCTCCTTTCTTTAGAGTGGTATAGGAAGTAAATGCACTTTTGTTCCCACAGATGTGCCTGGTAGCCCTAGAGTCTACCACCCAGTCCTTCATATTGGTGACCATGCTCACCTTAGAGAAGATTACTGTTGTGATCACTTTTGCCTCTGCCAGATTTGCCATTGAATTGGACTTCTTAGTTTTCTTCATGTGGTGACATTGAGCTGCATGGTGTCCAGACTTGCCATAGACAAAACAATTACCTTGTTTTTTAATAGTTAGGTTATGGACCTTGTTTGATGCATTGGGCTTGGTCCTAGAGTTTTGCTTTCTGGACCTATTGTTTTTGGGTTTGGGTTTTCTTCTATTACATTAGCCATATAAGACAATTCCTTAGCTTTCTCAACATTGTCCCTATTTTTGTTTTGTTCCTCAATCATAATATGGATTATGACATTCTCTAGGGACATTTGTTTCCTTTTATGTTTCATGTTATTTTTGTAGTCTTTCCAAGACTCTATAAGAGTCTCTACTAAATAACCAACCACAAAAGGTTCGGGTAATTTAATGTCTCAAATAGTTAAGTCATGGATTTGAGATGATGCATCTCTATCCTCGGTCATTTGAAAATTTCTAAAATTGCCTATGGAATATTTATGAGTTCCTACATCTTCCAAAATATATTTTTTATTCATTGCATCCCAAATTTCTTTTGCAACGTTAAATTGACAATAAATATCAAAAAGTTCATTAGAAAAGGTACTTAGAATAGCATGCCTAACTTGTTTATTTCCAGTTTCTCAGGTTAGTAACAAATGAGAACCAACTTCTGATTTTGGGTCAATCAAAATGTGTCCCAAGTTCACTACATCAATTGTAGAGAAAGCCATTTCCTGCCATCTCTTAAAGAATGTCCCATATTGAAGGGATCAATTTTAGAGGTGTTAGGGTGGGTGTGAACTAGGAAAGCTTTCATTTGGATCTATTTCAAGATTGTTGGTTTAAGGGTATGGAAACAAAAGACTAACCCAAAAGACACAAACAAAGAACAAAATGAATAGTAAGAAAAATTTATCGGCTGAGGCGTGACAAGCACTGTCCTTGAAATAGGTTCACCCTCCTCGAAGACAAACTCAGTGTACTAGGGTACCGGTGGTCTACCTTCATGATTCAACAACCAGGTCTCGCCTTGGGTGCACTTTGTAAGCAAGACGTGTATAACTCGGGTTCTGAAAAAAAAAATAAAAAAATTCCTCCAAATAGATATATGAAAGACTTTGAAAAACTCTCTGAAAATTTGGTATTCATATTTTGAGAGTGAAAGGTAACCTATTTTTATAGACTAGTAACACAGTCCTAACGAGACTTTACTTGTAATTAGAACATGACTCAAAAGAGGAACAAAATTCTACTTATAAGTGGAACGGAACTCCATTAGCACAATCCCAATAGGGCTCTTTCCAAAAATGTAAAACTAATATAATAAAATTAAAAATTATTTTGAATTTTTGTAAAAATTAGCCACTAAAACATTTTTTCAGATTTACACTCTTCCTACAAACCTCTCATTGAACATTTGCAAGAATATTTCTGCTACTTTTCTTTGATGTCGGAGCCAATAGACAATACTCATTTAGTGAGGGAAAAGGAAGTGGCACACTCTTGTCACCAAGGAAATATTATATTACATATTCCCATGTGAATGTTTTAAAAAATCATAGATGAAATGAATGATTTTCAATATTAGTTGTGGCTCACTTATCTCCTCTAAAGACGCTTATAATGGTACTTTATGGGCTTGAGAGTCTCAAGTCTTCCCTGCACATGAATCTAGTAATGGTTTTTCACTAAGTATGAGAAAATAGGTCATTTTGAAAAGTTCTTCGAATGGTATCTTAATTTTTCCAAGCTACTGAGAGAAAGAGAAGGAGATCGGGGAGTATTTTCCCAAGAAATAAAATAGCTTGAAGCTCAATGGCCAATGGGAACTCTCTTTCATGGTTGCTCTCTGAAATCCTAATTTGGAAAATTGGCTTTAGATTAATTAATCACACATTTAACTACTTGAATGATTTTTTAAGATAAGGCAAACTAGGGATGACAATGGGGCGGGTCTTTTCGGGTACCTGCCCCACCCCGTCCCTAATGGGACGAGGTTTATTTTAATAAACGGGTTTGGGAATTTTTTTAAAAAACCCGGGGTGGATTCGGGTATTGCCCTGGCCGCCCCGATTATATATAAAATTAAATTTAAAATTAAAATTAATTTTTATTTTACTATTTTTAATATATAGATAATAATAAAATATCTTTAATAGAATAAATTATAAAAAAATATAATAATTTAATTATTTATAAAATATATTTATTTTAATATAATTAAAAAAATTTAAAGTAATTTAAAAAAAATTAAAATTAAAAAAAAAAGTTAAATGGGGCGGGTATGGGAATTTATCATACCCGCCTGCCCCACCCCGCCCCGTCCCGTTAAATTTTTTAAATGGGACGGGGATGAGAATGTTTCGAATAAACGGGGCGGGATTGGGATCAGGGTAACTTGTCCTGAACCCGCCCCGTTGCCATCCGTAAGGCAAACACTTGTACGTACTTTGAAAAAGATTTTAGCCACGAAATGTGTTTATGCTTCATTAATTTTTATACACCCATCCATAATTTCAAACCAGTACTTATCATTGCCTTCATCAATCTTTAAGCAAAACCATGAAACTCGATATGCGAAATAGGAAGCAGTCCAGGAAAGTGTTTGAAAGTGCGGAGCTAGGAATATACGAAGGAATTTTGATTGCCAACACACTAAAACACTTTACATGGGCTTCTAGAAATTCCCAAAGGGGTGTATAAGTTAAAGAATTAGAAAATAGAGACTAAAATATTTTAAATTCAATGAAATTAAATATAAAAAAAGGTAGAAAAATTATGATGAGATTTCCGGTATGAGCATATTTGCCAAATGAATTTTTACATCGATTAAGTTACCTTTTCTTTTCTCGGCCTTTAACCATCTTGTTGAACATTTTTTTGTTTCTTAATTTTCCCAGTTTACAAAGGCATGGATTTAGAGATAAATCCACTTAATTGAGTGGGTTCTTCCGATTTCATATATAAGCTAACACAGCTTGCTTTTGCAGTCACCAATGGACCCATGGAGACGTGATACAAAGTGACAATATTTTACACTTAATTTAGTGGCTTGTATCCATTGTTTATTTTGATTTTCCTTTCAGTGTGAAAATGGGGTTGCATGCATGTCAACAATATCCATGTGGGCTTGTACCCCATTGGCTAAACCGCATGCAGTTCACAAAAATAACATCATTTCTAGTGAGGATCATAACATGCAATTACGATTATTTCCCTAACCACCCCAAATAAAAGTCACACATAAAAGGAGTATGTCTGCTTGGATAGCTGGAATGTTAGTTTCAAGTAGCATTGATTAGGGAAGCCAAGTTTATTTATTTATTTTATTTTTCCGCAATTTGGGATCGATCGATGTTTAAAAAACTGTACGTGGAGGCTCAGCTAGCTGCCACATGATTTGGACATGTTACTAGTTCTGAAGGTCAACTCTGAAAGGCTTGGCTAACTTTTATTCACATCTATGTATGAGTTATTTTAAGGATTACGACACTTTCTGAGATGGTAGAGCATCAATCATGCTGCATTGTGCTAATTATTCTATTATCTCATAGAAGTCATCATAGGGTTTCATGCACGAACATGATTGAGTGGATCCATGAGTGCGCTATAAAGTTGCAAAGTCGTTGTTCAACCCTCTTATTTTATTTTATTTTATTTTTAAATTTGATGCTGTGGCCAGTAAAACCTAATCATATATTTTAAGCATCCATCATCTGTAAAGTCATTAATATCAAGTTAAGTGACATGCAATGCCAGCCTTTCTATGACAAGCTCAAAGGCAAGCTTTAGGCTATAAAACCAGGCTTCCGCCCATTCGACCAGATATCAGTTCATAGCAAAAAGCTCCAGACCAGACATGGTTGCTTCAAAGGGTTTCTGCTGTTTGTTTCTCCAACTGCTGTTGCTGTCTTTCGTCTTTGATGTGGCCAATTCCCAGGGCTTGAAAGTAGGGTTTTACAGAAAGACATGCCCCAATGCTGAAGCCATAGTTAAGAAGGTAGTAGATCAAGCCATGTCCGTCGCCCCAAGTCTTTCTGGGCCTTTGTTGAGAATGCATTTCCATGATTGTTTCGTCAGGGTACGTAAATTGCTAACATGATCATTTCCAAATTAAGCCCAGTATCCAACCTTTCAATTAAGCAATAATCTCACGATTTATATGTGTGTCTGCAGGGCTGTGAGGGTTCAGTGCTGCTAAACTCATCGACACAGCAAGCTGAAAAAGATGCATCTCCAAACTTAAGCCTTAGAGGATATCAAGTTATTGATAGAGTCAAGTCTGCATTAGAAAAAGCATGTCCTGGAGTGGTTTCATGCTCTGACATCTTAGCCCTAGTAGCTAGAGATGTGGTCGTCGCGGTAATTAATGTTACATGATCTTTATATGTATATATACGCATACATGGATTAAGAATTTGAATGATAAGTTGTTAACCGCGTAGAATGGTTTCAGATGAAAGGACCATCCTGGAAAGTTGAAACTGGAAGAAGAGATGGAAGGGTGTCAAATATTACAGAGGCCTTAACAAATCTTATACCGCCTACTGCAAACATAACCCAATTGAAATCAGGGTTTCAACAAAGGGGTCTAAGTGTAAAAGACCTAGTGGTGTTATCAGGTATGTTTGAGTGCCAAATATATAAAGACTTTGATGACATATGGAAATTAACAAGACTAATACATTCAAGCTGTCTACTACTTAGGTGGGCACACCCTTGGGACTTCTCACTGCTCCTCCTTCTCAAGCCGCCTTTACAACTTCACTGGAAAGGGCGACACCGATCCGGATTTGGATCCAAACTACATAGCAAAGTTGAAAACCAAATGCAAGCAAGGAGATGCCAATTCACTTGTAGAGATGGACCCTGGAAGCTTCAAGACATTTGATGAGAGCTACTACACACTTGTGGGTAAAAGAAGAGGGCTTTTTGTGTCTGATGCAGCTCTCCTGGATGACAGTGAGACAAAAGCTTATATGAAGCTCCAGGCCACTACCCATGGATCTACTTTCTTCGAGGACTTTGGTGTGTCCATGATTAAAATGGGAAGAATTGGAGTTCTCACCGGCTCGTCTGGTGAGATTAGGAAAGAATGTGCTCTAGTTAACTAAAGGATAAGGTTTTTAATATGTTTGGTTTGAAGTTCTCAATGCTATAGCTCTTTGTTCATGTGGGGTTTTAGCAACTGGGATTGCTATTGTTTGTATGCTTGTGTTGCAAGATTCATGATTGCTCCCTGTTTAATTATTATTTAATTTATTCAGACGATAATAATACTGTAATTTATGGCTTTGTGTTTGTTGATTGTTTCCTTAATTTGTATATATAAATGTCATGCAAACATATTCAGAAAACAGGATTTGAACAACCACATGCTTCTGCTTCTCCTAGGTTAGATTCCATTTCAAGTTTTCAACTGCCATTTGGCTGATTCTACCTGCTTGTCTTGTTGGTCTTTTAATCCTTTTTTTTTTGGTTAAATAAAGGATAAGAACGAAAAAAAAGGGAAACAAAGGAGTCTAAGCCATTGAAAAAGGACATCACAGGAAGTGTGGTAGTGGTTTGAATAAGATTTATCATATTTGGAATCAAAGAATGGTATTCCATTCATATATACATCATCTTTCAAATGAAGTAGAGAAGATGCATGGCCTATATATCTAATTTTTTTATAATTAGAGAAGACTTATTAATTGTTCATTAATTTACAGTATTGTTATAGGAAAAGGAACAATAATTTAATTTTTCAAGCCTATAGACCAAAGAAAAAGATGATATACTATACATTTCAGTTTGACAGATGGTCCCCCCGCAATAAATCAAAATCATGGAGTAAGGATACTGAATTCGTTCTGATTAAAAAGGAAAAAAGTTTAGTATGTTATGGACAAAGGTGATCAAAAGAAGTTTTTTTCACCACACACTTGTCCTCTTGACTTAGGTGGTTTTTTTATTTATTTTTAATTTAATTCAAAATATAACTTAAAATTAAATAATACTTAATAATTCTAAACATTAATTAATTTTTTTAATATTTTATTTTTATTAAATATTTAAAAAAGAAAAAAGAAAATAATAAGTTCATTTCAGTTATATTGAATAATGATGAGGAAAAGGTTAGTTTTTTCGGATTGTGTTTTGGTAGTCGATTTTAATAGATTATACTAATTGGTTTTAACTTGTTACTTTTGGCATTCATTAAAAAAAAAAAAGGTAAAATGTTTTAATTTTTTTTATTCAATTAAAAAAATTTAAAATAAATAATAAGTAAATAAAAAGATTTCAAATCTAAAAATAAGTTGTTTCTTACCAAAAAAAAAAAAAAGACAATAGTGCCTCAGTGTATGAACAAATTTTGAATGTGCACAGATATTAATTATAACAAGTTGAAGTTAAGCCCCATTCCTATGGTGCATGGTCGGTAGGACTAGAAATTAAAAAGGAAAAAACAAATGTTAATGCTTGTTCAAGGACTAAGGTTTCATGTGCTTGACACAAGCCTCGAAATTAAAAATAAAAAAAGCCTCTAAGGTTACGATTTAATTTTTGCTCCGAGATTAATTTTATTGTTTTTGACCTTCGGCTAAGATTATATAATTTATTGGTTAATGTGATTTAAGACACATGGGTGACTTTACCAAATCCTCAAATTTTGGCTTATACTTATTCCCCTCTTCAGTAGAGCTGATGAGTGCAAGAATTATGAACGCAAGAGTGAAAAGAAAGTGTGGATAATGAGTGGAATGAAGTGAACTCTACTGAAGAACAAAAGAGACCCCCAAAGGGACACTAGTAAGACACGAACTCGCTCAGGCCAACAAATGCATAAAATGGCTCAAAAATCCTAAGAGAAAAGTGACTCTAAAAAAAGTGCCTTTGAAGCCGCATCAAAGACCCAGACTCCCTTTAAGACGTCTCCAAAAGTGACTCGAAAATCAATGTCAAAGATGAGTAACGGTTGTACCACCTTGAGTACATGAAAGAATGCGTCCAAAAATAACGACTATATGTGTACTACATGAGAATGCTAAGCGTAGGGTGCCCAACAATATGATCGAAATATGTGTCGTGAGCTCAAAGGACTGTGTCATGTGCAGTGGAAAAGGAAGTCTAGAAGAACATGGTGAAGAAGCGATAAACACGGAATAACAAGGTGAGGAAAATGAGGACTAATGCAAAATCGTGAAGGCAAGATATGAAATGCCGGTGAATATGAATGTTAGGAGCTATGACTCTGAATGACAAGAGAGGAAAAATGGTGACTCTAAATGCCTAAATGAGTATGCATAACGACTCTGAACACCAAAACTAAAGAAAGATGGTGGCATCGAATGCCAAGCTGGACAATGACTCTAAATGCCACAATGAAGACACGACTTTAAACGCCAAACGGAAGACGCGACTTTGAACGCCAAACGAAAAAAAGACATGATGGCTCCGAATGTCGAACTAAAAACAAACAATAACTCTGAACGCCAAACTAAAGATACAACTTTGAACACCAGACTGAGAAGGACGAATCTGACCGTCATAACTAAAAAGAGATGGTGGCTCTGAACGTCATAACTAAGAAGAAATGGTGACTCTGAACGCCAAACTGAAAAGAGATGGTGGCTCTAAACTCCATAACTGAGAAGAGATTTTGAACGCCAAAAAGGTGGCAATATGATGGCTTTGAATGTTGGACTAAAAATAATCAATAGCTCTAAACGCCAAACTAAAGATAGACAAGATAGCTCTAAATGCTAAAAATGTGGCTCAAAAAGCTGAACTGAAATCATGGCTCTGAACGTCAAATTGAAAATACGGCTCTAAACGTCAAATTGAAAATATGACTTTGAATGCCAAACTTGTGGACCCTCACCCGATCCACCGATCGATGCGACTTGTTATTTTAAATGTGAAAAGGAAAATTGGTTTTCGAGTTTTGAAAAATTCATCCTAGTGAGGAATGGTTTTGTTTGGAGTCGCCACTTACTTTTTATTTTTAAATGGGAAAAATTTAAGTAAGAACAAAAACCCCAGCATGACTCCAGTTAGGAAAAAATAGTATGCAAAAACTAGATTCTGGGTCCGGGGATCAGGTTACCTATCGGGAAGGTACCTCATGCGAGGTAGCACCCCTCTAGGCTCAGAACTTGGTCTCTACTAATGAACTGGGTATATGTGAGCATATGGGTTAAAGATCAAACAAACCTTGGGCTAAATAAATGACATGAGTCACATAGACCCGCATAGTATTTAGCATGCACATACACTCAACAAGTCAAAATCAGAGTGCATACCTGAGGTCCCCATCCAAACGCTGCATAATAGCTCAGTCAATAAGCTCAAATGCACAACAAATATACATAGCAATTGTGCACCAAACATTCATGTGAATTTCATTATCCAAAGCCGAAGTGCATACCTGTGGTCCCTAGCCATGCGCTGTAAGAAAAAGGTGAGACAAGTAATACAAGCATACAACATGCACTCTCAATAAACATCAAATCTCATACCCAAAAGGGAGGGAAGCAAGTCAAAATGAAATAAATGGTTTGCTTTCTTTTGCACATATTCATCTAAATTCTATCAAACCAAACCATGCTTGCTTAATCCACATTCTTCTCATCCATGAAGTGGGCTCACATGAAATCTAACCAAATCGAACTGTGGCCCTAAAGGTGGCCCACAAGTGCCTTGGAACCCAAGGGCTCAAGCCACAACAAAAATGAGGGTCAAAACATGTTAAAACTAGGGCTGCCTAGCAGAACCGATGAACTGATTCCCGACCGGTTCAACTGATAGAGAAAAATTCTGAAACTTTACCAGCAGATTCCTCAAAGAACAAGGAATCCAAAAAAAAAATGGTGCTTAATTCCGAGCCCGGATGAGGGAGAACTGGTCGAAACAATGCAATGTGTTTATAAAACGGAGCTGCCTAGCAGAACCTGTTGAACTGGTTCCCAACCGGTTAAATCGATTGAGAAAAATTCTAAAACTTTACCAGCAAATTCCTCAAAGAACAAAGAATCCAACAACAAAAAACGGTGCTCAATTCCGAGCCCGGATGAAGGAGAATTGACCGAAACAATGTAACGTGTTCCTTGTAGAAGGCCAAACCCGAGCCACCCAACCTTATTAAAACTAAGGCCACAGAGCTCATTAATCAACCAATAATGCAGCCCCCCTGAACTCAAGAAACCCAGTTGGAAATTCAGTTACACGGATATCTACATGCAGCCACCTAAATCCCCTGAAACCAAATTGAAATTTCATTCACCTGAAGCCTTCCACCTACAGCTACTTAAATCTCATGGAACAAACTGAAATTTCAGCCTCCTATAGCCTATGAATCCAGCTGAAATTCAGCCACCTAAAGCCCCCCCAATGCAGCTACTGGAATCACCAAGAAGAAAACCGAAATTTCAGCCACATGGAACCTCTACATGTAGCCACAAGACCTGGAGTTTAAGTCCAGATCATTGATAGGTAGCCCCAAATTAAAAAAAAAAAAAAAAAAAAAAAAAAAAAACAAAGAAGGTCATGGAGAGCAAACAAAAGACCTATCAATTGGAAACCCATTTCATGTGGAAGTTGATAGGATCCGTGATCAGTGGCACAACTGAAATCACATCCAAGCTTACCCTCTGATGAAAATTGAAAGCAAATGGAAAGAAAAGCATAGTAGTAACACAATTTCACAACCAAACTATCCAACAATGTTCAAGAGCCACAAGAGTGGATGAAAAATAGAGAGATAAATGGAAACAAGTAAGGGAATTACAACAAATATACCTATAGGTTCTCCTCTCAAGCAAGAATACGTTTGGATTCCAATTCTACTTTCTCGCTCTCCGCTTCTTGCTTTCTCAACCTTTCTCTCAAAACCTCCCATGTTGGAAACCTCTCATCTCTTTGTTCTCTATTTTCTCTCTTCACGAACCCCTTCTTCTTCAAAACTACTCTCCCTTCTTCTCAGACCTCTGTTTTCTTTCTTTTCTTCATTTCCCTGTTCTCTCTGTTTCTCTTCAAGCCTGTCAAACCTCTCTTTCCAATTTTTTTTTTTTTTTTCTCTAGGTGCCAAACCCTCAGAGACCCCTAGAATTTTCCCATACACTTTCAATTCTCATTTTACAGAATCTCTCTACCCAGATTTCTCAAAAACTCCATCTTTTTTCTCTTCCAAATGTCTCATCTTTTCTTCATTCTTTCAAACTTCCATCCTCAGCATCCGCACCACCCCATTTTCTTTCCCCTTCAGCTCTGGAAATCCCCATCTTCAGCCTTGAAACCTTAACTCATTTAGTTCCCATCTTCCTAAGCTGGGCAGCTGCCCCTCATAACTTCATAATTTCTTGCCCGCCAAGAATCCACATGGATTCAAGGTGGGTTGCAATCAACCCGAAAAAATGGCCCAAATCGGACATAAAACCATCATCCTAACCCATCTAGAGCACCAGGGCTCAAACCAGCCTGAACAAGGGCACAAAAAATGCCAAAAATAGAGCCGTTCGCAACCAACCCTAACGAACCGATCGATCGGTTGCCAACCGGTTGACCACTTAAAAAAAAACTTGACGAATCGGTTGAACCGGTTGCCCATCCGGTCGACCGATTGAGAAAAAATCTCAAATTTTGACACAATATTCCTTGAATAATAAGGAATCCAAAAAAAAAATGGTGTGCAATTCCGAGCTCGGATGAGAGAGAAATGAATAAAACAATCCAGTGTGTTTCGTCATGGTCTCCAACTGAACTAAAGCTTTGGGGACCGGTTGAGTTGGTTGAGAAAAATTTGAAATTTTGACAGAATATTCCTTGAAGAACAAGGAGTCCATAAAAAATGGTACATGATTCTGAGTTTGAATGAGGAAGATATGATCGAAACAAGGCCAAGTGCTCTGAATTCAAACATGCTCAAATGAACTCCAACTGAACTAAAACTTTGGGGACCAGTCGAGCCAGTTGAGAAAAAATTTGAAATTTTGAAAGAATATTCCTTGAAGAACAAGGAGTCTTTCAAAAAAACGGTACATGATTCTGAGTTTAGATGAGGGAGATATGATCGAAACAAGCCCAAGTGCTCCGTATTCGAACCTACTCCTATGAACTCCAACTGAACTGAAGTTTTGGGGATACCTCACTTCCTTCCTTTAACATGATGTGAACAACTAGGGAATTGGCCATGACGACACTCCGAAATGAACTACACACTCACACTACATTAGACCATAGATGAACCTACACAAGACTCGAAAACCGATCAAGCCCAAAAAGGGGCCATGGCGGTGCCATACAGAAAAAAATTGGGTACATGTGATACCCCTAAGATAAATGCAAGTGTCGAATGACAAAATTGAGGGTCTACAAAACTGAAGGAGATATGATGGATCTAAATTTCGAACTAGAAATGAACAACGAATCTGAACACCTAATTGAAGATGTGGCTTTGAATGCCAAAATGAAAATACTGCTCTGAACGCCAAACTAAAGATGTGGCTTTGAACACGGAATTGAAGATGCAACTCTGAACATCAAACGAAAAAAAAACATGATGGCTCTGAATTTCAAACTAAGGACAAATGACGGCTCTAAATGCCAACTAAATATGGGGCTCTGAATGCCGAATTGAAGGTGTGGCTCTAAACGTCAAACTAAATATGTGACTCTGAACATCAAATAGAAGAAAGACAGGATGACTCTGAATGTCGAACTAAAAACAAACAATGACTCTGAAAGCAAAACTAAAAATATGGCTCTAAACACCAAACTGTAGATACGACTCTGAATGTCGACCTGTAAGGAGATTGTGGCTTTGAACGCCAAACTGTGAATAGATGGTGGTTCTGAACGCCAAAGTGAAAAGATGGTGGCTCTTAATGCCAAACTGAGAAGGGATGGTGGCTCTGAATGCCAAACTATGGACTGATAGCTCTGAATTTCAAACCGAGAAGAGATGGTGGCTCTGAATGCCAAAACTGAAAAGAAATAGTGGCTCCTCCATGTAATGAACTGAGGAGGATCACCACTCGGAGTGGAAGAAAATGAAATAGAACAAACAAAAGATGTAATAAAGAAGATGAGATGAAGAACACAACCAATGAGATATGATGAAATGCAGTAATGTAGTAGTAGGAAAAGATAATGAGAAGAATGTGCCCATAGGTCTAAGGCTCATTAAACTCCTAAACAAAGCATGCATACCCTAAAAAGCCCCTATCCCGGTGCCAAAATGTGACCAAGACAATAAGAAAGAAAGATTATAATGCACGTGCGAGGCTCAATGGGCTAGTAATGATCTATATATCAAAATGGTGAAAGGGTATATGGCTAACCGAAATGATGGCCACCCATCCTGCGACTATGGTCTCAAACATAGTACCTCTTTAGCTGATCTACATTGGTCAACTCTGAGAATTGATTTCCATCTAGATCTATCAACCATGCAGCGTCTTCTAGGGTTAACTCCCTAATGAACTAAGATCCGCTCCAACTAGGTCTGAACTTCCCTCTAGGATCTCTGATCAATCCTTTGATGACCCTAAAAACTAAGTCACCTATCTATAGTGATCTAGACTTGAACCGCTTCTTGAAAGCACAGGTTAACTTCCTCTGGTAGGCACGAACATGGTTTGTTGCCCTCAATCTCCTCTCATCCAAGAGATTGAGTTGGTCTAATCGAGTTTGAGCCCAATCTGCCTCTGAAATCTGCTGCTCTAATGCTATCCTCAATGAACCCATCTCAATCTCAACTAGTAACACTGTCTCCATACCATACACCAAGGAGTAGGGTGTGACTCCTGTAGAGGTGTGAAAAGATGTCTGATAAGCCCACAATACAAAAGGGAGCTTCTCTGACCAATCCTGAGAAGTCTCAACCATCCTCCGCAAGATTTTCTTAATATTCTTATTCGCAGCTTGTATGCAGACAACCTATGATGCTGGATACCGTATCTCTGTAATAAAGTGTCAATCTCTGCTTTGAAATGTACTCTTTTATCCGAAATTAGCTCATAAAGGACTCCATAGCAACAAATAATGTGTGATATGATGAAACTAGCAACCCTAGCTGATGTCAATCTCGCATATGAGGAGACCTCCACCCACTTGGTAAAGTAATCAATGGCAACCAAGATAAACTCATGACCACTAGAAGACTTCGGTGATGGTGAAATATTCCCAATGATGTCTATACCCTATACTGAAAATGGTCATGGTGAAGTCAGTTCATGTAACTCTGAAGGTGGCACGTGAATGAGGTTCCCATATATCTAGCACTCTGGACATCTTTGAACAAACTGGCAACAATCTGTCTTCATAGTCAACCAGAAATAGTCAGTCCTCATGATCTTGCGAGCTAACATATGTCCTCCCATGTGTGGTCCGCAAACTCCCGCATGAACTTCTCTCATTACTCGATCGGTAGAGGTGCAATCTAGACACAATAACAACATCCCATCAACTAATCGTTTGTATAAAGTCTCGTCACAAATCACAAATCGGGTGGCCAATTGTCTCAATGCTCTCTTATCTTTGGCCATGGCGGCCTCAGGATATGCACCAAGTCTCAAAAACTGGTATATGTCATGGTACCAAGGCAAACCATCATCTAACTTTGCATCATCAAGCAAACAATAGTAGGTAGGAACAGATCTAGACTCAATTAGTAAAGGGCGAACAATGGTATTAGCAGGAATATCAATCATAGAAGCTAGAATAGCTAAGGCATCAACAAACTAGTTTTGTGCTCTAGGTAGATGTGTATATCTCAAATCATCAAATCTCCCAACCAGTAGCTCTAAGTATGCATGGTAAGGCCTAAGCTTCACATCTTTAGTCTTCCACTCGCATTGAATCCATCTCAACGCCAGATTGGAGTCACCAAACACCTCCATCTATCTAATCCCAAGCTCAAGAGCTATATCTAATCCCAAGATTCAAGCCTCATACTCAACAATATTGTTTGTGGCAGGATGTTGATCTGAGAATGCCAAACGAACAAATCTAGGAATGTGGTCACCATGAGGGGATATCAACAAGACACCTATCTCGTATCCAGAATGGTTGGTCGCACCATCAAAGTACATGCACCAACCTGACATACTAGTCACAACAACATCCTCATCTGGAAAATCATCATCAATAACTCTACCATCAAAAACTGGTAATAAGGCGAAGTGATCCGCAACAATGCTCCATCTGATAAACTTTTGAGTAACATAATGGATATCAAACTCAGTTAGAAGTACCAACCATCTCATGAGTCGACCAACCAAAGCGGGCCTGTTAAACAAATATCTCAGATGATCTAAACGGGATATCAAGTGCACTGAATACTCGGTCATATAATGTCTTAGTCTCTGAGTAGCCCAAACCAATGCCAAGTAGAAGTGCTCAATCATGACATATCTCGTCTTATAATCTAACATTCTCTTACTCAAATAATAAATAGTTCGCTCATTTCCTGAATCATCGAGCTGAGCTAATATGCAACCCAAAGCTACGTCTGAGACTGACAAGTATAACAGTAAATGACGACCTGGTGTAGGAAACACCAAAATTGGAGGTGACAACAAGTACTCTTTTATCCTCTCAAATGCGCATTGACACTGATCATCCCAAACAGTAGGTTGTCTTTTTTTCAAAAGTCGAAAAATGGGTTCATAGATGTCTACCAATCTAGCAATGAATCTACTGATGTATTGAAGTATACCCAAGAAGCCTCTGATCTTTTTCTCGGTCTTCGATGCAGGCATGTCAAGGATGACTTTGATTATATCTAGATATGCCTCTATGCCCCTTTCACTGACCATGTATCCCATCAGTTTCCCATAAGTCACTTCAAAAGTTCACTTCTTGGGATTCAGTCTCAATCTGAACTGTCTGATCCTCTCAAAGAATCTCTCAAAAGCTACTAGATGATTTGCTCTATCTCGTGATTTCACTATCATGTCGTCTACATAAACCTCGACATCCCGATGCATCGTGTCATAGAAGAAAGTGGTCGTTGCTCTTTGATAGGTAGTCATACATTTTTCAACCTGGATGACTTGACTCTATAGCAATAAGTACCCCACTCGGTAATGAAAGACGTTTTCTCCATGTCCTCTAGAGCCATCAGAATCTGATTGTACCCTAAAAATCTGTCCATAAAGTACAACATCGAATGACCTGTCATACTATCAACTAGCATGTCAATGTATGGGAGAGGAAAATCATCCTTAGGACTGGCTTTGTTGAGATCTCGAAAATCAACACAAACTCTCACTTTGCTGTTTTTTTTTTTGGAATAGGGACTACATTGGACAACTACTCGGGATACTCGACCACTGATAAAAATCCTACACTAAGCTGCTTCTGAATCTCCTCCTTCACCTGCAAACTCCAACGAGGTTGCAATCGTCTCAACTTCTGCTTAACTGGTTTGTCATGGGGTAGAAATGGTAAACGATGTTGGACTATAGATGGATCAAGGCCTAGCATGTCTTTGTAAGACCATGCGAAAACGTCCAAATAAGATCTAAACAACTAGATGAGGTTATTTCTCTTATTTGTAGATAAGTCCAATCCGATCTTCAGCTCCTTAGGCCAATCTGCTGTACCAAAATCAACAACCATCGTATCTCCTATAGCAGGTGAAACTCTCTGATCAATGGGGCATGGATCAAAAGCAGAAGATGAGTCATCATCTGAATCATGTTGTGAAATCTCATCATCTATATCAAATATCTGTGATGTGGGTAAAGAGGATGTAAATAAAGTGATATCACAAGAGACAGGAAGATACTCGAAAATGCTCAAATCCATACATGAAAAATCATGAACATCGTCAGAATGAGAGACAAATCCCGATAAAACATCAAATGAAAGAGGTGGGTCCACAAAGTTGGACACTCCCTCAACTGGGCCAATAGTGCCCTAAAACAAATCATCAACAACTATAACATCATATGAAAACTCATAGTAGTCTGGATCTCCTCTACAACCTCTATGGCGGACACCCTAAATAGATCAAATGGCGAATTAAGCTCAGGCTAAACTATCCCATCGATCTAACTCATACTCATCGTGAGCATCTCATCGATGTACTCGTCATGTGGAATAACCCCATCCACCATGTCCTTAATCTTAGCAAATGTCTCATCCTCATCGACCTCATCCGGGAAATAGAGTGTCATGAGGCTCATATAATCTGAAGATGATGGGGCGGCTAATGTAGACGCAAAAGCGCCAGGAGCTCCATCACTCAACTGCAGCTAATGGACAAGACGTTGAAGCTCGACCTCCTAAACAGTATTAAATCCCCCAATGATCCCATCTGCTACTATAGGCTCCAGCTCTGACTCATCCCAACTCAGCATGTGGATATGATCATCAAGCTCAGCAAAGTCAATGAAATGTATGTCATTGGCTGGAGGAGGAACTGCATGTGTAGTATGGGCCGATAATGGGTTTGTGGTTACACTCGGCTAACCCAAGTGAACCAAACCCTGATTAATCAAATCCTGGATGGCATGTCTCAGAGTAGTACAACTGTTAGTCTCATGCGTTGGCTCTTGATGATATGCACAATGTAAATCCATCATGAACTATGGTGGGACAAGCTAAGGCAATGGCCTAGGAGCAAGAGTTATCAACAATCCAGCCTTTGTGAGCTTCTGATGAGCCTGGCTCAATGACATACCCAATTGTAAAAATTGTCTCTATGTCTTCAAAGCAAAATGAGCTGAAGTCTATGGAGTTGTAGGTCTAGGATAGGAAGTTGTAGGTCTCGTGACAATCTGTGTTGCGTAGCATGGCTGTACTGGGGTAGGATATGAAGTAGAAGGTCTTTTTGTGCCATATGCGGCATAGTAAGGCAATGCTAGTGTGGGAGGCAAGTAGGCCTAATCATATAACTAAGGAGGTGCTCGTGGCCTATACTGTTGAAGATGATAAGAAGAGTGAGTCCCAGTAGGCTATGGTACTGGCTGATGACGCCTGGGAGACCTCTGACTAGTAGAAGTGATAGTGCCCACATTAGTGACCACTTCAGCTGATCTCTGCCCTCCAGATGGTTTCTTCCCCTTAGCGTCAACAATAGAAGAATCTATCCATAATCCTCCCGAAATTCCATCCTCAACATCATACAAAGCTAAAACCAAAGCACTGAAGTCTGCAAAAGGTCCGACCACGTGTCTAACAATCCTAGGCTGTAGACTCCTCAAAACCATATGTATATGGTGTCTCTATGATGGTTTATCGACAATCTTTGCTATCTTTCCTCGCCAGCGGGAGATGAAGGAAGAAACAGACTCGCCTAATCTCTGTCTCCAAGCCTTAAGCTCTCTCCTCGATACATCTATGACAATATTAAATGAAAATTGTCGCAAAAACTCATGGGCTAAGTCGTCCCATGTCCTGCATCGTGAGGACTCCAAAGATACGAACCAAAGCTGGGCCGCTCCACTAAGAGATAATGGGAACAGGGTGATCATCTATGACTCATCTAACCCATGGGCCCTTATCATTGTACTATAAAGTCGAAGGTGAATGCGATGACAACCAATGCCCGTGTACCTCTTAATCTCAGGCATCCTAAACTTGATCGGTAAACTGGCCATTGGTATACCCTCAAGATCATCCCAAGCCGCTGAACTGTCAGATACCCTCAACTGTTTGATACCCTGCTCAATACGGTCCATGCGTGCGTGAGTATCCTCAATGACTGTGGTCCGTACTACTGTAGGTGGGGTAACCTCAAAATGAATGTAATATATATGGTAAGGCCTGTGGCACTGTAGGACCAAGTGGTGGTGGTGGAAGTGGCAATGAATCATAAGGCGTTTCATCCTGAACTACGGGCGGTCTACTCTGCTAATTGCCTATCTCCTGTCTGAGACTAGCTAAGGCCTCCTTAATAGAAGCCATGGCGGTCGTGAACTGGTCAACCGTGACAACTTGCTGATTCATGTCTAATCTTTCATAAAATTGAACTAATATCCCTTTTACTCTAACCCAAGATGGTAAATACCGATTGAGAACGAATAGTCGATCCTGAAAAACATGAAGAACGGAATAAAAGTATGGCATGGGAAAAACACGGAAGATGTACTAATCTGAACTAAAATGAGCAAGACATCAAAGTGTAGACAGACTGTTCGACTGTAACTCAAACTTGTACTAATTTCTATGCACTCTTAACTAGAGACCAAAAGAGGAAGTAATGGACCCAAACTGTAGCCATAAAGGCTCTGAAGGCCCTTAGATGCACCCACGTGTAGGGAGAGAAATCCTAGACAAAAGATCTAAAGCTCAACCTATAAGGTCAGGGTGGCTCTAAAAGGATATGGGTGGACTTTAAAAGATCCCTAGTAGAAGCGATCATACCCTCCGGCGATACGCAACCCTCTGCACGCCTCCGAAGAGACGGGGTGCTTCCATGCAAGGTGGTCATCACCTCCACACATGCACTACCTCGACATCCCAGGGGGTTTCCTATGACGAAAGTTCTCGTAGCTCTTAATGCTCAATAGTCAACTAGAGTGCATAGTGAGTGGTGTGGGTGCATTCGAAAATCCTGTGAAACTAAAGCAGAAGAGGAAACACATTGATCATACAAATATCCATGAAAGCTAGCTTTAGGCTATACAGGCCTTCAAAGATCAGACTTTGATCAGCATTAGTGTGTCGACCTGCTCCAGAATGCTCCCAAACATCGATATAGTCCGTCGCTAGACCATACTCCTAACATCTAGCTCAGTCAAAGGAACAAGCACACATAAGGCCTCACACTTGAAAATTTGAGAACCAAAATGAAGGAAATGACCGAAACTAGAGGGTTGGAGGTAAGAGGATAGATGTGTAGCCCACACAAACAAACAACATGCAATCACACAGGAGAAAAGCAGTCATGCAACAGACAGTCAAGCAAAGCACAAATATATCATCCATGTTCACACACAAGCTAATCAAGAATACAAAATTCATGATGAATATCTAACAAGAATAAATGGCATGCTCAGAGGTGATCAAAATGGTATATAATAGAAAAAATAAAGATATCAAGATGAAAAATATAAACAACACTAAGAATATACAAGTCGGGATGAGTAAAGTAATCATACAGCAATGAGAGTCAATATGCGAGGATAGGCAAAATGATCAATCAATATAATCAACATACCAATGCCTCAAACGAATACAATAACCAAACATGCATCAAGGATAATGATATCAAAAGCTTTCAATATGCAATCAACAATCAAGCAAACAAAAGCACAAAGAGAGGTGTGTACCTATTGATTGACCAATCAAACGCCACATTTGCCTCAAATTATGTTTAAGCTTGACCCTTTAGTGATCCCTAGTGGAGTTGCCATTTTTTGGACCCTGCATTTCTACTCATGCGCTTCCACTCGATGATGAACTCGTTTTTTATTTGAAAAATATTTATTTTTTAGAAAATGACTTAGAGTCGCCACTTATTTTTGTTTTATTTTTAAAGGGAAAACAAAATAAGAAAGAAAACTTTATGTGTGACTCCTTATTTGGAAAATGTGGTTTGTGAAAAAAAAAACCAAATTTGGGCTTAGGGGTCAGGTTACTTATTGGGAATGTACAATAAAAACCATAGCACCCCTCTAAGCCCTTAAAATGGGTCTCTACTAAATAAAATGAAGCACGTATGACAATTGATTGATCAAATATGGGTACCTAAAGAATATCAATCTAAAAATAATCGAATGAATAAGAGAGACAAAAAGTGTATCTGAGTAATAAGTTGATTGCTTCATGGAAAACAAAGGTTAGTAAACGAACACATAATAATTGCATGTGTCACAAAGTAAATCAATCAAGCATGGCGATAAATCAGTCAATGAAAAAAAATATCACTAATGTTGGGCTCCCACCAAAGCCCGGTTTATTTTTGCATGAATCAATTTCATAAATTCCAACATTTGGAATTACAGAATTGAATTCATGCTTATTTTAAAACATTTAAAAAAACAAGGAAAGTGCAAAAAATTGCTTGCCAGAAAGAATATGGCAGGAAAATTTTATTGAAAATGGGATTTTTATGACCTAAAAATTCTAAGGATGAAAAATTAAAGAGTTGAGTTATTTGAAAAACTAGGATTTGGAAAATTATTTAGAAATGCTCCCTGAAAAAAAAAATCATCGACGCTTGGAAAATCCCAAAAGCAAAAGAGCTTGAAGCGTTTGTCCACATCCATATGATTGGAAATAGCTGCCCCAACTGTAGGACCAAATCCGAAATCCACATTTAGAACACCAGGGTGGAGTCCAGCCTCATAGAATAACTAGGACATGACATCTCCAGAAGAGTAGTGTCCTTAGAGCTATTTGTCATATCAATCCCAAACAACCGACAGTCAATAAAAGATTCAATTTGTTTCTTTTTTTCAACCTAATAAGATATTAGGCCATTGTTAGGCCTTGATGACAAAGAAATGTTGTAGCCACATAGAATAGATCGTGTTGACACAGTGTTGTTGTCTTCTGTTAGGTCCTGGAACAGGTTTAAAGAGACGTTCACTGAAGGAAAAGAAAACCATATGCCTTCGGGCTGCCCGATGAAGCTGCCACAGTTGCTGTTATGGATAACATTGCCATCAATTTCTTCTGGCTTCGGAGGTCAGAGTACCTGGCTTTCATTGTTTTGGATTTCAGTCACACCACCTAATTGGATTAGTTCACAAGATGGGGTTGATACAGTATACCAGAAAAGGGAAGGAACTGAACTGGAAGTATTTTCAGCAAATGGAAGATCAAGAGGTCTGGGCCTCTTGATCTTTATAGGTGGTTGAGTAAGGTTGAATGAAGCAGAAACTAAAAAAGACTCTATATCCCAAGGAGAAACCCTTTCTGGTCTTTGAATGGTTGTAGGTTCATCCTATTGAATCTTCAATGAACGCCATTTAGAATTTGACCACTATGGAGAAATATCTCCAACTATGGTGCCTGTAACTGCCATGAATCATCACCCGCAAGCATCATATCTCCTTCATCATCAATGAAAACAACTTCCCATTTATTCCGAGGGCAAAGCTCTTCTTTGATCTCGAACATTTTCTCCAGCTCACTTATAAGCTCATCATATCCTTCCAATGCAGTCAAGTCAACAGCACATCCGACTGCTACTCCTTGCCATTACACCTTAGTACGTGTCTTTGAGGAAGGAGTGTAACTCTGCATGCCCTGTGTCTCCTTTTGAGATACCTCTGGTACAACTTGTTTTTGCTCATTAAGGATTTTGACACATCCAAATTCTAGACCCTATCAGCTTGAGAAACAACAGTTGAAATGGGTTCATTGACATTGCTGGATGTGATGTTGTAACCTTTCCTACTCACATACTGAGAATACATCCTCTATAGTTCCTTGCTCTCTCAGACATAAATGAGAAAATTGATGCATACCATGGACGGGTACCAGGAATAGGGGAAGACAGCAAAACAAAGCACAATGGGTAGAAAAAAAAAATGAATCCGTACAAGCCACGTTTCACATTTCAATCAATGGGCTTAGATATGGGTGAATGAAATTAAACGGGTATTAAATGAAAATCAAAACATGGTTGTAGATATCTCACGGGGAAACTGAAACAGGGCCAAACTAATCCTCAACAAAAACCATTAAAAAGAGATATATGAACATGATATAACACAAACAAAACAGCATAGAGATCAGTAGAAACAAACATGTAATCTTCAATGTTTACTCCCAATCAACAAACAACATCCAAGAATCAGCAGAAAAAGAGAAGAAGAACATACCGGTGGGAATGAATGGGAAATCCACAATAAACATACCTGAAAGTGATCCTCTCCAACAAGGTGTGCTGGACTTCTTGTTATTCTCTCTCCAGAAGTTCCCCAGAAAACCCACGAACTGTCATATGGCTGTACCATCCGTTTGCTCTTTTCATTTGGTTTATCTTCTTCTTTGCAACCCTCCAAAAAATATTCACCTCACTCAAATTTTCCTTTTCTTTCTTCTCCTTACCTTCCTTTTCCTCAATTGATTTTCTTCAGCTCTCTTTCCCCCTACAACTCTATCCCCTTCTTCTCTCTAGTGATCTTTCTCAAGATTTTTTTTTTCTCAAGTTGTCTTGCCCCTCAAGCTTATCTTGCCTCTCCAGCAACAACCAAAAAAAGATCTATAACCTCCTCAAGAGAATCACCAGCTAATCTCCTCCTTCCCAAGCAACCAGACGTTTCCCTCTCGTTTTCGCAACAAAAACGCTCCTTCCTCTGTAACAGCCCGCAACCCTCAAATCTTCAAAACCATTTTTGAATATTCCCTCACACGTGTCGTTGGCTCATTGCACCTTCAGCCCACTATGGTGATTCCCCAATGGCCAATGCGACACATGGCCTTCTAAGAGCCTTCCACCTGGAAAAATAATATCTGCAAAAATGAACCCCAAAATGGGGGTTTACAATACTATTAGGCAATAGTGATGGCAATCAATGATCATTTGCTTAATCTATCTTATTAAGGATGTTATTACATATATCATCATCTAATTCCGTGATAATTAGTGATTAGATATAATAAACTGTTTTTTTTTTTAATTTCTTAAATATAAAACCCTCTTAATATTAAATTATCAACCACATGATAAAAATAGTGATAAAAATGATGCTACAACTAATAATTTCTTATTATTAATTAAATAATTTTTTCTTCAGTTACCAATATAAATAATTCAAAAATGACCATTATTTTTTTTTTATCATTAGCTATCAACATTTTATATATATATATATATATATATATATATATATATATATATATATATATATATATATATATATATAATCTATAAATTAATTAATAAACAAAATATTCATATATGACACTTTTAATATAATATCTGATTTCAAATATATATGACAAAGTATTTCATTCAAAATTAAATATAAAATCTTTTATTGATTTTATTTTTTTGTATTTTTCCAATTTGTGTCTGTATTTTTCCCATTTTGTCGAGTTCAATTTATTGGAGAATGAAAATGGAAAAAATATTGTCCAAACATGTCTTGACTTATGGTTTATATATTTTCATTTAGGGTCTGGGTTTCTTTGATTCAAATTCCACAAGGATAGAGTAACTTTAATTTTTGATAACAAGTTCCTTCGTGTCGTCGGCCATAGCAGAGAGCAGCTTGAGATTGGCGTTGAGGGGGGCCAAAACGGTGATGACTGTGAGCTCATATAACACCTGGTATTGCATGCATGTGCGTTGGAATTAATCAATGAGAAAATTAACATTAATAAAAAATAAATAAAGGTACCACATGCACAATTTCGACAGCAGGTAATTTAAGTGGGCGAGCATTTTGAGGTTGAGAAATATTATCAACGCAGTTTCCAGCTTCCATTTGAAGACTAAGAGAAAAACAGCTAGCAAACTCATCGACTCCCTGCCTAGAAATGGTCTGGCAGGAAAAAACCGCAAGACTGATTGCTACTCACTAAGGAATGATCAAAACTTTACATAAAGTGCCTGTCAACAGAGCATTGGTCTTGGCAGTTGGCATATATAATATGCTTGGAATGCACAGTAGGAAACCTTTACACTTTAGTTATTCTTGTATGATTGTATCAACAAAACCACCTTCATTTATCAATATTTATGAGGTCTATGGCGGAGGGCTTCTTCACCAACAAGTTAACATACACATGATATATATACCATCAGGCATCAGGCATCAGATCAGATATTAATCCATCCCCACCTCCCAAATCTCAATTTCAAACATTACCAAAACGCTAATATATATATATATATATATATATATATATATATATATATATAACCATCTTCATCACAGAATCAGTTTGGCAGACAAAAAACAAAAAACTATTCTTTTCTTTCTCCACACAAGACCCAAATTCCTTCGACTTTCCTTCCCTACGCCGCCACCTTCTTCCTACATAAACACTTGTCCATCAAACCCCTCTCCCCACTCTCTCTCTCTTCCCACAATGAATTCCACCGGCCGCCAAACTGCTCCACCCATCAAGCGCCACCACACTGCCCGCTACTACGCCCACCGCGTCCGAGAAAGCCTCACCACCCGCGTCTTCAAGCTCATCTGCTCCATTTTTCTAGGCCTTCTCCTCGTAGTAGGCTTCCTCACCTTCATCCTCTGGCTCAGTCTCCGCCCCCACCGCCCCCGCTTCCACATCCATAAATTTTCTGTTCCGAATTTGACGGAGGGAGCCGGATTCACCGAAATTACTTTCAACGTAACGGCCCGAAACTCGAACCAGAATATCGGAATTTACTACGATTCAATGGAGGCGTCCATCTATTACAAGGACCAAAGGGTCGCAACGACGTCGTTGCTGTTCCCGTTTTACCAGGAGCCGAAGAACACAACGGTCATCTACAAGGAGTTGAATGGGAATTCGATCACGGAGAACAGCGAGCGTACGATGGAGCTGATGAATGACGTGGCGAAAGGGACGGTGGTGTTTGGTCTGGAACTGACGTCGACGATTCGCTTTAAGGTGTCCACCTGGAAGACTAAGGGGCACAGAATGCATGCCAACTGTGATGTTGGGGTGGGCCAGGATGGAAACATTTTGGGTGCTTACAAGGATAAGAGGTGTCCGGTTTACTTCACTTGATAATTTAAAGGGGGGTGGGGGGTGGGTTGTGGCTTAATTAGTTTTAATTGCATGTGTTTTTGGTAATGGGATTTGCATTTAATTTGTAAATTTATAATTCTTTTTTAAGATATCATTGACATTGATTATTGGAGTAGTATCATTAAAACACTTAATTAATGCAGAATCCAAATATACAAAATCAAGGTGAATTGTTTAAAAAGTTTTACGAGCATACCATAGGAATTAGGAATTTAGGATACATCATACATCTTCATCCTAGTAATTTTTTCTTCTTCTTTTTTTAATATATTAATCATAGCTGATCACCTTCACATTTTATGTGTTGAAGTGAGATTCGACCATTTTATTATTTATTATTTGTTTTTATTTTTTTACGAAAAGTAAATTCATCCGATCCTAGTCCATTTATTGGGATTAGGGTTTACATGATGTCAAAAAAAACACGAGGATTTAATGATGGATGAAATAATTAAAAAAAAAAAAAAAAAAGCTATTAACTTTCAAGGAATAGCACAAAGGTTCATATGTAATGTAACTAAGCTCTTTCGGAATAAATTATAAAACAATACAGATTTTGATTTTGATACCAACCACCACTCTTAAAATGATTCTTGTTATACACTGATTAGAGTTGCATGGTCTGAAGGTCTTGTGTGCAAGCACCATTGAGAAAAAGGAAAGCAGGCATCATTCGCAACGTCAAGGACAGGGTAGAAAATAGAATCTGAACATATTGGATGGGCCGCATTTACCTAGAAGATCTCTGTCAGCAACTCCTTAAAAAGTTGAGTCTCTCACCAAAGTCCCAGAAAGGGAGAGAGATTCAAAAGGTTTGCCTTCAACAAGAAGATTAGGTTTCCTTAATAGGAACCATCTCACACTTACCTTTTGCTTTCCATGTAATGCAGTTGATGGAAAAGAGTTTTAATCTAATGAAACAGTGTCTTTAGAGAACAAAGGGACAAGATCATTCATCGCCTCCCTCTTTTCCTATAAAGGGTTAGGGTTTAGGGTTTTGGATACCGACCATTCAAACAATTGGAATTCCTAGAATGATTCGGCTTCGAATCTTCAGAGCCTGCTTGGCTATTTGTCTTTGGTATTTCCAAGCTGTGATTATATTAGGGTCGCTAGTAGTAATAATATGGATGAGCCTAATCCCCAAATGTCCAGTTTCCACCATCTCCAATGTCTACACCCCGGCTTTGGATGGCTAGAACTCTACAGCATTCCGTAAAAATGAGTCTGTCCCGGCACCACCCCATAAGAATGATTCTGCCTGGAACATCTCCATCATCTTCAGCCTCCAAATAACAAACCCCAACAAAGGTATTGGCATCTACTACAGTGACCTCTACTCACCTTGATTGCTAGTTTGGGAGTGAACTGTTTGCCAGCATTCTATCAAGGCCATAAGAAGACTGTGACATTCCATGTGTTGGTGAATGTTGACCAACAATTTTGGAGAGGAATTATAGTGAGGAAGCGAGATTTGAGAGTGGGCTTGAAAACTGTAATCAGGTATGAGATATTCAGCTTCAAGACCAAGCATCGGTCAGTGGCTTTTGAAGCACAGGTACCAATTGGGTCAGACGGAAGGATATTAGGGGGGAAATATACAGAGCTACATCGCTAGGTGAAGGTAAAAAAAATCTGGAAATCTAGGTTTGTTCAGTCAGAAGAAAGAAAGACTAAATGGTTTTCTTTATGATACCATACAATACAACTTTCTAAATGTTTCGTTCTTGTTTTGGTTTTTTTTTTTTTTTTTTTTTTTTTTTTTTTTTTTTTTTTTTTTGTGTTTCATAGTGTTTCCTGCTTGGTAGAGAAAAGCCTTCCTGCATGTCTAGGTTTAGAGTCTCGAAACTCCATGTCCAGCAGCCATCTTGGTTGTTATCTTCTGAGAAGTAATCATGGTTATGGAAAAAGTAACCAAAGAGTGAACAAGACCTGCCTATGGTTCAATTTTGGTAATTCTTTTTGGGCAGTAGAAAACTATGAAATGGTTATAGACTACTTGACCTGATAAATTTTGCTTACTTGCATGAGCAGATGAAGGCATCTAAGAGGGTCCATCTAGCACTCCATGTATATTCCTACAGTGCAAGAGACTCCAGGTGGAAACTAAGCAGCTAGCTTCCTCACATGTTGCTCCTGTCATATGCCATGAAACTACACGTAGAAGCTCATTACACATTGCACAAAGCATATTAACACCCTGGAAGAAAGGCATAATTCCTCTTAACCTTGAATGAAAGGCACCTAAAATGTTCCCCTTCAACTGCCAACCTTCCCCGAAAGTTTGAACCATTTGTCATCTTGCTTAAATTATTTGTGCTTTCCAAATCATCACCTACCAAGGTGTTTTATGAATCCTCTCAACTCCCTCAATTTCTACCAACGATTAAGAAATGTTTGAATACAAAAGCTTCTATCTATGGCTTTTCCAAGTTCTAGGCCTTTTGGGTCTCCTTGCACTCTTTCTTTGGCTAGGCTTACGACCCAAAAGCCCCACATACACCATCGTTGAGTTCTCTGTTCCAAGTTCAAATAGCAGCAACGCAACTTCCTTGGTTGACCAAGGCAGCCAAGACGGAGCTGTCTTATTCAACCTCGAAATTGATAATCCAAACCAAGACTCGGGTATTTACCATGAAGATATTTTTATGACGTTTTATTATGGGCAGGACACAGTGGGGCAGAAAACCGTACCTTCTTTCTATCAAGGGAAGGACGAAACCCGCCAAATAGTTGATCGTATAGATGGAAATGGACAGGTATGGAAAACTCTTATTGCTGCAATTCGGAATGCAACAGCTGAGATGAAGGTTGGTTTAGTAACAAGCATTAGATATCGAACATTGGGTCATAAGAGTAAGCACCATCAGATGAACTTGCAAGGTCTTATAAAGATTGGTTCAGATGGGAAGATTTTGGGTAAGAAGAAAAAAGTTAAGCTAACTCATGCTTCAAAGAAATGGAAACTAAGGGCCACCCGGTCCTAGGAATAAATGTAAATGTTAGTTTGGCCTTAAAATTATAGCAGGAATTTTACTTTAACAAATAAATTTCAGGTACTCGTCCATTATATCATCAGTCATTCTGTTGTACGAAACAAATGCTAATGGCCTGTACGGCCTCCTTATAAATTTCGTCATGGCAAACAGAAAATGGATCACATCTAGAACGATGACTAATAATTGGCTAGCTCAAAATTTCGTATTAAGAGCATGGGAAGATATCAGATCATAGTGTCTAACGCAGCTCCTTTCTAATTAACTTTTTTTGATAAGTAAACACATATAATAGCAAAAGGCAAAACGCCGCATAGCATACAGGGAGTATACGAGGCGACGAGGGCCTCACAACAAAAAAACAAAAGGAACAAAAAACCCACCGACCCTTAACTGGAGGCTATCCACTCCAAAAAAACCTATAAGGGAGCGAGGCTCCGCACCATTATACAGTTTTGCCCACCCCACACATTACAAACAAAAGAATTCTTAACTTTCTGTATAGCTAACTCCCCCCCCCCCCCCCCCCCCCCCCCTTAATGCTAATCTATTCCTCTCCTTCCAAACCGTCCAAAAAATAAATAACGGTATGGATCTCCAAATTTTCTCCCTCTTTTTGCCCACAAACGAACCCTTCCAGCTAAGAACCGCCTCTTTACAGTTTCTGGAAAGACCCACTGGGCTCCAAACAAACTAAGAACAATCCCCCACAACACACTAGCCACTGTACAATGAATAAGAAGATGATTAACGTTTTCCTCATCACTACCACATAATTAACAACGATTAGGAAGCTGTCATCCTCTCTTTTGAAGCCTATCAAGGGTAAGAACCCTCCCCCAAGTAGCTTCCCACGCAAAGAACGCTAGCTTGGAAGGAACGTTCTCCACCCAAATGCCCTTTTTAGGAAACAAAGGGACACTATGGCTGATCATCAACCCATACGCTTCCTTAACGCCAAACTTCCCATTTTTTCCTCCCTTCCATAAGGCCAAGTCCTCCTCCAAGGTAATTCTTTGACTCCTTAAGATTTGAAGCAATTCGTCTACCATGTTCAGCTCCCAATCATTGAAGCCTCTAATGAACCTTAGATTCCAACCTCCTTGGCCAAAATTCTGGTCCCACATATCCCCCACTGTGGCACTCCTTTGGGCAACCACATTGAAGAGTTGAGGGAACCTCCGAGCTAGCTCCACATCCCCACACCAAGGGTCCTTCCAAAACCTTATTTTGGTGCCTTTTCCTACCTTAAAAGTCATATTATCCCAACACCAAACGCCCCATTTGCCTTTTTAGTCCTCCACCCAAATTCCTCTTGCCCATATTTTGCCACAAGAACACGTTTCCACATCTCCTCCTTGGCACGAGCAAATCTCCACACCCATTTTCTAAGTAGAGCTTTGTTCAAAGGGACTAACTTCCTCAAACCAAGCCCCCCCTTCTCCTTACCCCACACACCCTCTCCCAATTGACTAGGTGGGCTTTTCTTTCCGTACTTCCCCCTCCCCACAAGAAATCTCTTTGCAACTTTTCTAGTCTTCTTGCCACTGTCCTAGGCATACGGAAGAGGGACAACTGATATAATGGCATGCTAGCCAAAGTACTCTTTATGAGTGTGATTCTACCACCCTTGGAGATGTATTGCCGTTTCCAAAGGGTTAATTTCCACCTCATCCTTTCTTCCACCCCATCCCACACACAAGCGGCTTTATTGGACGCACCCAGGGGCAGCCCCAAGTAAGTTGCTGGCAGCTGACCAAACTTGCATCCCAACTCCACAGCCATCTCAAGGATCTCATCCACCTCCCCTACTGGAATAATTTCGCTTTTAGCCAGATTAATCCTCAGCCCTGAGACGGCTTCAAACCAACATAAAATCCAGCTCAAATAGGTCATGTCATCTTTCCTAGCCTAAAAAAAAACTATTGCATCGTCCGCAAAAAGAAGGTGGGAAATATTAACAGTCTGCCCCCTGCCCCTCCGGATTCTGCACCCGGAGATGCAGCCCCCTTCCACAGCCCTCCGAATAAGGGCACTCAGCACCTCCATTCCCATGATAAACAGATATGGGGATAGAGGGTTGCCTTGCCAAAGCCCTTTAGAGCTAGAAAAGAACCCAGCTGGCTCCCCATTTACTAACACAGAGAATTTAGCAGTCGAGATGCAGCTCCATATCCACTCCCTCCACTTAGCCCAAATCCCATTTTTTGCATAACCCTCATCAAAAACTGCCAATTAACGTTGTCGTACGCCTTTTCAATATCTAATTTGCAGATCAGACCTTTCTCTCCTTTTTTTTGCCATGAGTCAATCACCTCATTTGCGATTAGAGATGCATCCAAAATCTGCCTACCCATGACAAAGGCATTCTGATCTGAAGAGACCACTCTACCAATCACGTTTTTAATCCTATTGGCCAGCACCTTGGCCAAAAGTTTATACAGCCCGCCCAAGAGACTGATAGGCCTGAAGTCCCCCAGCTCCTCCGCCCCTCCTTTTTTTGGGATAAGAACCAGAAACGTGTTATTGAGACTCTTGAGAAAGACATTTTGCTCATAGAACTCCTTGAACATCTCCAAAACCTCCTCCTTCACAAACTCCCAGCAGTATTGTCAAAAGGCCACCATGAAGCCATCCAAACCTGGAGCCCTGTCCCCATTCATGTCCATTAGGGCCGAATGGACCTCCTCTTCCATGAAGGGAAGCTCCAAGGTGTCCGCTTCTTGTTGACTAATCTGATTCAAATTTAACCCCCCTATATCCGCCTTCCACTCCGAGTCTTCCGTTAGTAACCATTGAAAAGCGTCTACTATTCCGATCCTTACTTCTTGCTCCTCTGACAGCCAAACCCCACTGATTTTTATTCTTTCCATGGTATGCCTCCTTCGGTGCGTGTTTGCCATTCGATGAAAATACCCCGTATTTCTATCCCCTTCTCTTAGCCAAAGCTCCCTTGAGAATTGTCTCCAGTGTATCTTCTCCAACTTAACTCACTTAGCATATCCTTCTTTTGCTTCTTTTTTGCTGGAGAATTCCTCCTCTGTCAGTCTCCTCTCGCTTTCCACTTGGTCCCAGTATTCCACTTGTTGTAAAACAGCCATTTAGCTCCTTTCTAATTATTAGAGCATATTGGCATTTATGTAATAAAGGTTGGTAGTACCCCTGATTATTAACCTTTGGTTGTTATTACCCTTTCTCTGTTTTTTTTTATCCGAGCTGAGAGTCGGGGTTACGGTTTGTTACTCTAGCTCCCATATAAAAACTAGCCTTTTTGGCTTTATTCTGTAGAAATGCAGAGAATAAAAAGAATCAGAGCATTCACTCTGTTTTCTCTCCCTTTCCTTTCTTTTTGGTTAAACCAGTAATACTAATCTCTCTTCATTTTTTGCTTGCAACCCTAGAATCACAACAATAAATGTTACATTGGTGACATACAAATTCGTTTCTTGACAACTCTAAGGAGCCCGCTTCTTCAAAGTTTGAAGAACAGCAACTTGTTTTCGCCATTCATGAATTGGAACCTGCAGCAAAATCCAGGGAAAAAACTTGCATGTTCAATGTATGTCCAAAATTTGGGCTGATCAACTCACAATACTATCAACTCTGGCTACACATAAATATCTTATATGGAGACAAAAGTTTTTACAGTTCTTACAGCAGGGAAGCCGCCATAGTCCCCAGGCTCTTTGATGTCCTTGGTGACAACACTATTAGCTGCAAGCCTGACCTGCAAACTCCCATCCAGTATAATATCTTATATCAACGAAATAGTAAAGAGGTCCAGTACTAATCTAGGGTCTATTATCAAATAGTTCACACACAATTATTAAGTCCATATGCACCCTAAACAAAGATACAGCCTTAGCCATCCCGTCAATGCTCTGCAAGCCATATAAACCAACAATCCAGCAAGCCCAAACATGTATCTCATCATCCATGACATTTTATATCCATCATCACAGGAAACTGTTTATTTCAAAACACCAATCATCACTTGTTGGAGTTCACTCTGTACCGGATTTACCAAAAACTCTTTGTACTTGCTCACATCGGTCTTGATGGAGATATACCAACGTCCTCATATAGGATATAAATCAACAAAACCTTATTCCAACAATTAAGATCATATCATGCTAATAAAAAACAAATGCACCGAGAAACAATTCGATGCAGGACATTGGGCACTTCCATTAAGTTATAGGTAAAAAAATATTGAAATAATGCATAATGTTCTACAATAGAGAACATAAAGCTAAGACTTGAATTAATTTCTCTTAATTAGGGTCAACTAATCTTACCTTTGATACAATTGATACATGGTCACGAACTGCTACTCTTCCTGCTAAAGTCACATAGTCACCCATCCTATATGAAAACAAGAATATATAGCAATTCCTAGCAACTGAGAAAACCTCACTAAATCCTTGATTCAGTTGGATGAGAAGCAATGGAAAATATAATGCTTTTTCAAAACAAAAACATAATTAGAGTGACATACGTCACTGAACCTGCAATGCCAACTTGTCCACAAAGGATGCAATTCTTTCCAATTACTACGTTGTGACCTATCTGCAAAGTGAAATGGACAGGCAGTTGAAAACCCTGAACAAGTTAACCAATAATCAAGGAAGCCAAGAACCAACCTGAACTAAATTATCTATTTTTGAGTGATCCCCTATTACTGTATCTCTCCAGCTGCATAATCAATGAGCTGTGTAGTTAGTATTCTAGCTTGAAGAGTTTGCAACGGCAAACTAACTTAAAAAGTAAATAAATACTTGTCACAGCCCTCTGGAGTAGTCAAAGGCAACATATATCTCACCTGCCTCTGTCTATGCATGTATTTGCACCTATCTCCACGTGATTCCCTATCCTTGCACTCTGCATCTGAATAATAGTAAAACTTAAATTGCTATCCAAGAACAGATATCCAATGTATATATTCATCTACTCTATAAAAGACTAAAAAGAATGGAGTCAGAAAGAACAGTTTAAGCATAACATGTTTAATGAGTTTGCCCTCATGAACTTCAGAAAATTCCAATATCAAGCAGCATTCTTGGTAATGAAATCATTTTTGAGCTTTGCATATTTCTGAAGAAATCAGAATACTGTGGAATCTATGTTCTGCAGGCAGAGACACAAGATGTCATGCCAGACCTCTTTATCATCAAGACAAAGGTACATGCCTATATGTATGTTTGTGGAAATGATACATTGGACACATATTTTTTGCCCGTTTCTTTAGCGATTATGTGGAAGAACCATCAAGAGTTTTCCTTAGCAATCAAGTGAAAATACATGCATGATCTAAACTAAATAACTCATGCATACATAACATTGTTGCATTATACATCATGAAATAATAAAGAAAAAAAAACTTCAGAACAGATTGTAAAACAATGAAGATATATAAAGCACTTGAGAACATGTTTTCTTTCAAAAAATCATGATAGACATGCTCTAGTGTACTTTTTTTCTTCAGAGCGGATTATAAAACAATGAAGAAACAAAGTATTTCAGAACAGTTTTTCTTTCAAAAAGTCATGATAGACGTGCTCTAGTGCACTTTTTTTCTTTTTTCTTTCTTCTCTGTCTCTGTCTCTTTTTTTCTTTGGAAAGCAATAAATCTGGATTTGTTTGCAAGTATCCAAAACCATTGTAAGACACCAGTAAACACAGAAGACATATCAGCCAGAACATGTGAATCAGCCAAAACAAAGAAGAAACTTACATATAAGAACAGACTTGAAACAAGGTATTCTCACAAGCATGAATATAACTTGATGAGCCTTTCAAATTACTGAATTATCCGCTTAAGAGATTATGATGTTTCATACTAAAACTATAAGGTCTAATATTTAAAAAAGAGAAATGCCAAAGAACCATAATAAATTAAAATTTTGATTCCAAAATCTAAATATCACCAACTTGAGGCTTTTTCATCATGTTCCCATGCTCATCCACGAAGAACCCAAATCCTGTAAGGAAACAACATTACATCCAACTTCGAAATAAAAATACAATCCAAGCAGCAATCTCATTTCAAAATAACACGACTAAGGAACACAAAATAATTCTGAAAGATGAACTAAGGAAGGTGAAAGGATATTTCTATTGCTCAATGGTGGATCTTACTTTACAAATTATATACATCAATTAGAAAAGCTTTTAACTGGGAATAGATGTGATGGAGAATTGAATGCGAATAAGATGAACTTCTAAGCTCAATAAACTTTAAATACTTCTAGTGCAGAAGGCATTACCTCAGATCCAGATTTTAGACCCAAAAGACAAGAAAATTTCATACATGGATATTTTCTGTTTTCAATGAAGATAAGAGAGACTAGCTGAGCATCAAATAATGATGACAAAGAAAGCTAAATCTATAATTATTTTTTTTCCTTCTGTGCACATATTAACCATTTCGTTGGTTTCAATAATAAAGCATATGATTTTTAATCAGAAATTCACACCAAGAAAACCTTCAATTAAAAGAATAAGACGTAAAAAACACCATTAAATACGTTGCATGCCAATGACTACAAATATTTCCTATGCTGTAATTGAAAATCCTTGACCTTAATATGAATAGTCACACAAGGAATTTCAGAATTCTAACACCTAAATACACTAAACATTAAAAACAAAGTTCCTGTTTTGTGTCAATGCAACTTGGGTACACAAGATATTTGAGCCATCTTTGGGGCAAAGAAGGCACCCTTTGTAGGCTCCCAAACCAAAATTACAAAACCAATACAGTATCATCATGGTTTTGATCTCTCTTTATGTTCAAAACATATATATGTATTTATATTCATTCCTTTTCTATTTTTTATTAATTTATTTATTTTATTTTTATTTTTATTTTTTTGTTGCTTAGTTTGGAATATATAGAAGTGACACATACCAATTGGTATGTGCATAAGGATGCTCATGGTATTCTCAAAAACTTTGGCTTAGGAACCTAATGCATCCATTAAGCCTCAAGCACTACATTATATACCAAGTTTGATATCCAGCCTTACCATCTTGACCTATGCAGACTCCATTGTGAATAAAACAAGCATCACCTATTGTACAATTAGTGACTGAAACATTATACCTGCAGAAAATATAGGAGTTCTATAAACTTATCAAAAAAAAATATATATATATATAGGAGTTCTATAAGGAGCAGAAAAAGCAATAACATTAAATGTAAAATGGAGAGCAACAAGGTTTACATCAAGCATAGACTTGATTAATAGAGGAAAACATCATATTAAGAACTTCAATTCCCAAGGTTTAGGCATACAATGGTTAGGCTCAAGATTGCTGATAACAAATCTTAAATGAAAGCCCAGAGTCTCTCATCTAATCTATCCAAACTTTCATTCTCTTTCATCCAGGGAAACCTAGACAGTCAGACTGTCTGGAGAGTATGTAGCTAGTCTTAATTAGGATAAAGTTCTACATTTTGTGAGCATGTGAGAAAACAGAAAGAAAATATTGAAACCTCAAATAATCTAGAAAACAAAAAGGAGGAAGACAAATGGGCCTGTTCTTGGTATCACCAAACTACAATAGATTTTAACTTGCAAGACTCATAAATCAGTTTAAATAGATATTTTTGTATGCAAACTTCATGGTACAGTTGCCTCAATGGAACTGTACATATGAACAAGCATAAATGGTACCATAATACCTTAATCTACAGTTCAAATCACACTAAATGAAGAAAAATCAAATGGATGCAAAAACAATTATTGCTGAATAAACCATGAAGCATACTCTATTTTTGTTGATTCACCAATTTTCACAGCAGGTCCAACAATAGTTCCTGATCCAATATGAACGTTTGCAGCAACGACACATTCTGAATGAACTACTGCACCAATTTCAATGAGTGTTGTGGATTCAATGCAAGCAGTCTTGTGGAACATCCCACCTCCATTATGCCATTTCTGAAATTCTTGGTGATTTATGTTTGCACGATCCTCTAATCTCGAAATCAGAGCATGTGCAAGTGCCAGTTAGCATCTGAAAGCAAAGAAACTATACAAACCTGCTACTGAAATAATCCATGCTTGAAAAGATACATAACATATTTGTATTCTAATGAAAAAATTTACATTCAAGCATGTGAACACTAAAACTTCAAATGAGGTTCATCTTCAAAGCCAAGGCTACTGATAGCATTTTTCATGTTTAGTTATGCTGGTTTACACTTTTAATGGGCCATACAATTATACTAGGTAACAGGTGCCAGATGATGGTAATAATAGAGGTGGATTGGACCTAGTACCTAGGTACAATTGCACCAAATATTTCTGAAAACAGAAATATATTGCAGCCCAACATTGTTAAAATTAACATGTTTGTTGTCCTTTTGAGGCTAGGCCATTAAACAACAAGGCGATACTTCACTAGGCACTCAAGTTTCAGGAGCACACTCAACCAATCAGCAGCTAAGGTTTCTATGAATTAGGATGACGACTGAACTGACTCCTGACTCATTTAGGACTTATAAATGATACACACCATTAAAAGTGAGATATTAGGAAAAAATGTATATCAAGATAACATCCCCTCGTGTGGACAGGTAACAAATATGACTGACAAATAGACAAACAAAAATCAAATTGATCTCCTGTTTTGGCATTAAACTATCATTTGACCCAAAAGCTCAAACTATTGGGAAATAGGTTGGCTATTTTCATTGGCATACATACATTCAATGTAAACATTCATGTTTATTATGAAAATGGTAATCCTTGCAGTCACAATGTAGTGCCTACAAACAATTAATTGCCATCTATTCAGACCATTTCGCAAACTTTCAGGGGCAAATTCTACAATCCATACCTGATGTCGCTAGTTTGGCAAAAAACAATCTTGTTGCACACTCTTCACTTCATGCTTGACTCAAAACGAACTTTTCGGAATACCTTTTGCTAATTAATATTTTTTCCCTAATTCTCCAATATTTCCATTGTCAAGAAAATTGCCAAGAAATGAAATAAGAAACTAGCATTGCCAATTGCCATCATTATTTGACGCTCTTAATTTTCATTTCAACAATGTCTCTGCCCTTAGAGACATTTCAACAAACAGGTTCACTACAATAATTTCATTCACAGAAAAAGGTAGGGTGCTGAAATAACCAGTCCTAGTGGAGCTTCCCAAAGATGGTGCTTCGTCGATCGAGCATACAGAGAAATGATAACGGCCAGGAGCAGTGGAAATGAGACGAGGAATTGGAGTGAAGGAGCGAAGAAGGGCGAGCTTGCTAAGATTAATGGCCATAGTCGCAGCTTAACGTTTGCGAAGGCGGGGTTTTCAATCTAAATAGTTAAGAGTCTTGCAGATCTGCAAAATTTCAAGAGCACCTGCGTGAAAGTGCATAAGCGGAATCAATGTTTCTTGAAACCGGAACGGTGACTATCTTATCACGGTTCAATGTTGGAAGCGGTTGAAACGCGATTTACTTCATAAATATATTATTAAAATATAAAAATTATTTTCCAATAAACCAGACCATAGAAATTAATAAACAATGACACAGTGTTTCTGATTATTATTATAATTATTTTTTAAAGATAACTTAACAAATCTAGTTCGGAAAAATATATTTAAGAAGCGCCCAAAAATAATTCCATAATATATATATATATATAATAAAATGCTCAACATATTGATTTTTTGCTTCTAAAAGTAACAATAAACTTTGAAAATAATTCCATTTTTTTCCATAGATTTCTAATTGTTGTCGTTTCTAATTTGAACATTTTTGTCTATGCATCCAAATCAATAAGAGTTTATTTCAGATATATTTATGTAAAAATTGTTTTTACCTTATAAAGTTTTAATATAAATTAAAAATGTATTTTTAATAATAGTCACAAGATGAAAAAGAACGAGTTTCTGAAAAGATAGTCCTAATCATAACTTAACGTTCATGAAAGAGGAGTTTTCAATCTAAATAGATAGAGTCTTGTAGACCTGCGAAATTTCAAAAGCACCTACATGAAAGCGCATAAGTGGAATCAATGTTTCTTGAAACCGGGATGGTGATTATCTTCTCATGGTTTAATGTTGGAAGTGGTTGAAACAGGATTTACTTCATAAATATATTATGTTTATATTATTAAAATATAAAAATTATTTCCCAACAAACCAGTCTATAGAAATTAATAAACAATGACATAGTGTTTCTAATTATTATTATAATTATTTTTTAAAAAGAACTTAACAAATCTAGTTTGGAAAAATATATTTAAGAAGCGCCCAAAAATAATTCCATTATATATATATATATATATATATATATATATATATATATATAATAATAATAATAATAATAATAATAAAATGTTCAACATATTGATTTTTTGCTTCTAAAAGTAACAATAAACTTTGAAAACAATTCCATTTTTTTCCATAGATTTCTAATTGTTGTTGTTTCTAATTTGAGCGTTTTTGCCTATGCATCCAAATTAATAAGAGTTCATTTAAGATATATTTATGTAAAAATCATTTTTACCCTATAAAGCTTTAATATAAACTGAAAATATATTTTTAATAATTGTCAGGATGAAAAAGAATAAGTTTTTGAAAAGATAGTCCAAGAATGACTTCAAATCATTTTCAAAAAATTTAAAATAAAAATAAAAATAATAATAATAAACAACAAGGAATACTCTGCAGGGATAACAACAAAGATGATGTGAGTTCACACTAACTCTAAGTGCCAAGATGCTGCCCATGAGGGTATAGGAAAATGCTAGGACACCTAGTGATTGTTATAGAACAAAAAATTCTGGTATAGATATACATAGAGAGAGATTTGGACCCATGAAAAATGATACAAATGAATGAAACTAAGATAAATGAATACAAACAATGGAAATTATGATATCATTAAAAAAACTTGAATATATATATATGACATCACATGATTGGCTATGCATTTTTTTATAAATATCATCCAAAAATTACAACTCTTTTAGTGCCATTGTTAACAGTGGGCAATCCGGTTCCTATCATTCAACTTAGTGTATTTCCATATAATAACAAAACTCCTAATGCTTCAACCAACTGCAGCAATAATCTAGCTTTGCTATCAATTCAAACACCCATCAGCAGACTTTCAAGTCACCAGAGAACACTCAAAGAACATGGATAGCCCTGTCTTAATTAATCTACAAACCAAAGGTAGGAGTACAATACGGACACCTATAAGTTTCCATATAAAAGGGTTTTTCAGCCCCCTTTATCTGCAGTTCAAGTTCTTTGCTGAGCTCTTCGTCCATTTTCCTGCCAAAAAACATGGATCGCCCTGTCTTAACTACAAGTTCAAAACCATCAATGAATTGCCCACACGTAAGGATAAACAAAAAACCATAAGAAAAAGGGCACATCAAGAAATTCAAGAGGGTGGAATGCTCATAGAGCTTGGTAAACATATGAACAATAATAGTGATAATAATAATAATAAAATGGCATCATATCCATATAATCTCATTGTTATCATGTTATCATACACAATAAAAATAGGGTCATACTTGTTCATCTGCTTGTGACTCTTCTTTTTATTTGTGGCACCTCCAGTGCACTCAAGTTCTAATACCCACAGCCTATTTTTGTAAGCTGGCATCTTCTTGACCATGTTTACAGCCTGCAACAAGCAAAATTTATCCAAAAAAAAAAGGAATATCTAAAACTTCCTACAGCCTTTCTATTTGAAAAATGACCAGTATGAAATAAAATTATTAACAGCAACCCTACCGACTATATGCACATTCCATCCTGCAGCTTAGTTCCAGCAGGACAGTACACTTCCAGTACACAGTGACAGCTATTGTTTGGATCTCAAGCTATGGGAGTAAAATTCATGTGGCTTCAATTTTTCAGAGCCATTTAGCATGTTAATATTGAGCATTTTCAATAATAATGTTTTCTGAAGAAGCATCAGATACTTATATAATTCTTTTAAAAAAACTTCTATTAAAAGTGCTTTAAATAAAAACATTGTCAAACATATTCCAAGAGCTTATTTGACAATAATTCTAAAAAGTGTTTCTAACCTTTCAAGTACTTAAAAATAATTTTTTTGATAAAAATTTTCAATTATTAAAAAGGTTAGAAATGCTTCCTAAAACCAGTATCAAACATATTCTAAGTGGCAAGATTTTTCATAAAGGAACATTATGATATCTATGAGTGAGACCTGTGTTCTAACTTCTAACTAAACAATAAGTGGTTTTTCAGCATATACCTTATGATGGTTGGATGATAGCATCCAAAGTCATTGGTCTTTATCTGTCTCCAAACACTGTATGAATATATGTTCCAGGAAAAATATTTAACAGTCTTCTGGCTTGCTTTTGAAAACAGAAAAGGAGATGAAGTCACTATTTGATTGACATCTTCGTCTACCACCAAAATTCTGCCAAATCAACCCTTAAGGTTGCGCCTATTAAACCCCCAAAAAGGTCAAGGTCATTGCCTTAGAAAAGGTCTACATCCTTCCAAAAGCCCAACCACTTGATTATAAGGAATTTTCCCCCGAGTCCCCAACTAGTGAAGAGACCCTTAACACAGGAGTTAAGACGTTAAATGGATCAATTCCCAAATGAACTCCTGGTGCAACATGACTCCCTAACTTATAATTGGTTCTAGAAACAGCCAGGTCCTTAATCCTGATCACCACAAAGGATATTAACTGACCAGAAAACCTTTCCAAACTTCCCTAAAAATGGCTTCTTTCTCTGTCAATCAGAAAAAACTCAGTCCTGGAACTTTGGAGGCATTCCTCTCATCCATCAATCTTCTCACCCTCTCAACATCCCAAAACCTTCCAACACCAGCAAAGATGTTGGACAAAAGCACATAATCCCCTCCATATTTTCTCTCCATCTCTAATATCTTCCTTGTCACTCTTGCACCCATCTCAACATTACCATGAAAGCTGCAAGCACCCAAAAGCGTCCTCCAAATTACAACATTAACCACATAATCCGGAATCTCCAAAGCCATCTTTTCTGCTTCATCTAGCCTCCCAGCCCTGCCCAACATGTCAATTAAGCATCCATAATGCTTAACATCTGGCGAAATTTGATATTTGTTAACCATCTTTGTGAAAAACTTGAGCCCCTCCTCAACCAATCCTCCATGACTACAAGCATTTAAAACACTCAAGAATGTTATTCGGTTTGGTTTCAAACATTCTTTCTGCATTCTTTCAAAATTTTCTAGGGCTTCTTTCGCCATTCCATGCATTGCAAATGCGGAGATTATTGATGTCCATGAGACCAAGTTTCTGCTCTTGGCAGCTATTTCTCCAAAGACCCTTGATGCACTCTCTATGCACCCACACTTTGCATAAGTATCAAGAAGGGAAGTTCTAATTCTGATATCAGATGCATTTAATCCACTTTTCTCTCCATATGTGTGGATCAATTGGCAAATCTCAAGAGCCCCAAGATTTGAAATGGCTGGGAAAATGGCTAAAAGTGTTATTTCAGTAGGTTTGATGCCCTCATCTAAAAACATAGTGAGAAACAAAGCTAGAGCTTGCTTGGGTTGATTCATCCGAGTGTATCCGTCAATAATAGTAGTCCATGAAACAACTGTTGGCATTGGCATCTCATCAAGGAGAGAACGAGCAAGATGAAGCTCACCCCGTTTGGCTAGACCAGTAATGAAGACATTCCAAGTAACAGAGTTTCTTACAGGCATTTCATCGAACATTTGCTTAGCTTCAAGAAAAGCCCCACAGGCTGCATACACGTTTAGCAAAACAGTATGTACATAGACGTGAAATTCAAATCCAAGCTTAAGAGTAAGAGCATGGAGTTGAAGTCCCCCCTCGCGGTGCTGTAGATTAGCGCATGCCTTGAGAAGGAAAGAAAAGGAGAAACTGTCGAAGGAGAGTGGAGGATAGACATGATGAAGGCGGAGGTGCCTGAAGAGCAAGAAAGCTTCTTGGGGGAAGATGCCAAGAGAATAGTGTCGAAGCAAAACGTTCCAAGATGTAACATCCATACAGTGGGAATGTGCACCAGTGGTGATCAAGTGAGAGTGGAGTTGTTGCATTGCACTGCGTCTGGTTTGTTGTTGAAGAAGAAGAGAGAGCAAGTTCCTTCGTTGGAGATGGGCAGCCTGCTTGATTGTGCGATTGAGGGTCATTGTTAATGTTAACAGTGGGCAATCCGGTTCCTATCATTCAACTGAGTGTATTTCCATATAATAATAAAACACCGGCCATTAACTTATGGTTAATATACTCGTACTTGGGATCTTAATCACCCAAACATTAAATAGAATTAAATAATAAATAATAAATAATAATATTTTAGCATAAAGTCTTAATGATACAAAGACGAAATGTGACGTGGGACCACATACACTCCCAAAAGCTTAAGCTAATGGGGGTAGAGGTAGCCCACATACACCCCCACTTAATTGTTAACATCCATGTCAGTGAGCATAGGTGAGCTAGGCCAGAACTCAACAGCTTAGGTTAATGGGGGTAGAAGTAGCTCCACGTATAAGGCCCAACCAATATTAGTAATCAACCGATGTGGCACATTGGACTTCCGGACGACAAAAAGGCCGGTCAGTAGCAAGGCTAACAGCAGCCATAGTTGAATATTTAAGAAATATTCTCTATTGACTGAGATTTTGTTCGAGCTGAGATTTATGCAAGCCTTATCAGTCTCTATCCATATCCTTATTTTTAACAACAATCATTTTTATCTTGTCTGACCAGGAAAAAAATTACTGTTTTTATTGTATAAAGCAACAAAGACTCGAAGCAACAAAGATTTAAGTTAGAAAAAGAAAGTTAAAGTTGATTTGATCCATATGTGGCTTCAGTTATGAAACTCTATCTACCAAACATTGGCTTGAGTCTTGACCACCCGTATTCCTCTCCTGCTTACTGTCATGTCATTTACAGAGGAAGGCGAGAAGAAAAAACCTGCATTTGAATGTAGGATATGACATAATCAGGGTTTACCATTCGTCAAGTTTTATAATATTTGAGTTCATTCAAAACTTCTATTAGAACATAATTACCACATCATTCATGAAAAGATTAAAACATTGATTTTATCTTTAGTTCATTATAATTTGTTGATTTCCTATGTATTAATCCTAACTGAGTAACATTAGAATTTTTTTTTGAATGTTTAAAAAACTATGAAAATCTGCGGCAAAATCTATTAATATTTTGTTAGAATTAATACTGTTCTCCTGTGTTCCATACAATATGAAACTGGAGTCCAGCTTCTTCGGGTGAAGGTGTGGCCCCTTCCAGCTACATTTAATATTTGAAGCATAGACACCTTCCTAGAAAAACCTATAGTCAATTGGCCACACGTAGCCTACAGCCTTGATGGATATTTTACCAGACTCTGTCCTGAAACAAAAGTCAAATTTGTCTCTGATTTTTCTAAGCACACAAACTTTCCAAGAAACTCAGGTTGCTAAGGACCGAATACTGGTCCTAATATCCAGAAAAACCTTTTCTAGGAAAATTCAATTGATTATTGATCAGTTTATAGTCTAAAGGGATAGAGGAAACTGGGCATCAGTGTTGTCCAGACAGTTCTCAAAAAGGGAAAATATGATGACCTCCCAAGGTGCCTCAAAAGCCATTCAATTGCTTTTTATTTCTTCTGTTCTTGCTGGCTTTCCTGATCTTGTCTGTGCTGATCCTCCTTACAATGTTTGTTCAATCACCACTATTTATGGACTTAATAGTCTCTTCCAAAGTAATCTTGAAAATCTCCTTGATTCCTTACCTTCTAAAGCTTTTGTCTCCCACTTTGACAATACGTCCATTGGAAATGGCCTAGACAGAGTTAATGGTGCTTTTCTGTGCCTCAATTATGTTACAAATGACCAATGCAGAAACTGCATATCTACAGCAGCATACGATGTCAAGAAACTTTGTCCAAACATGAATGAAGCCATCGTGTGGGAGGAAGAATGCCAAATTCTCTATTCTAATGAAACATTCTTAGGCCATTTGAGTACTACAGCTGAGATTTAGATCTGTTCTGAACGATGCCCTGCAGAACCTTATCAAACAGGCAGCTTTCAATTCTTCAACTGACATGTATGCCACCAAACTAGTAGTCTTTACAGATACAGATATCTTATATGCTCTAGTGCAATGCACTCCAGACTTGTCACCAGATAACTGTAGTATATGCCTTCAGACTGCCACAACAGAAATCTTAGCAGTCTATTATTTTTCACGGGGCGCTAGGATTCTCAGTCGTAGTTGCTATCTAAGGTATGAGTTCTACCCCTTCTATGAAGGCGCAACTGAGCCCCAAGCTCCTGTTTCTCCACAAAATCCAGGGACAAGGAAAGGCAAGTATTTGTAGACAGTCAAAATCTTTACCATGATAGTTTTCATTAAATGAAATGAGATTAATGATAACCAGCAAATGAAGTTTTTGATTTTTATTCATGTGCTTTTTCAAATGCAGATGGAAGAAGGAAAACAGGGATGATTCTAATCATTACAAGTGTATCAGTATCTTTGGTTGTGGCAACTTTGGCTTTCTATGTCTATTGTCTAGCAACGAGGAATGGAAAGAAAAAAGGTAATGATTGTACTAATGTATATTTTCATAAATAATTGTGGTTTCTCTCTGCCTCATGGATCCCCTTGTTATTGACACACCCCCTTCTCTTGCTTTTGTTTCAGAGAGAAAACAATATCTAAATCGAGAAGTTCAATTACCTGATATTCACGACCCCAGTTACACAGGTCCATCTCAATTTCACGGAAGGAAAAGTCTGAATTCTCAGGAATTTCCCTTTATTGATTTAGCAACTATACATGAAGCTACTGACAACTTCTCTGAATCGAAAAAGCTCGGACAAGGTGGTTTTGGTCCTGTTTACAAGGTAAAAAATGACTTCTAATTCTAATTAGTTGAATGTTGAGAATTACCCTTGTGTTTTCTCTTCTTTAGGGTGTATTGCGTGATGGCAAGGAAGTAGCAGTTAAGAGGCTTTCAAGCGATTCTGAGCAAGGTTCAGAGGAATTCACAAACGAAGTTCTGCTAATAATGAAACTTCAACATAAGAATCTGGTCAGGCTTTTGGGCTTTTGTGTGGACAGGGAGGAAAGGATGCTTGTCTATGAATATATGCCCAACAGTAGCTTAGATGTCTTCCTCTTTGGTTTGTATACATCATTTTGCTCTCTCTAAGCTCTTAATTTTGGGTTTGAATTTATTTTTGTTCAAATTCAATACTAAAAGGCTTGCTTTAAAGTGAAACTGTCATTTTTACTTTGTATTCTTAGATCCAAGGAGACGTGCACAACTTGATTGGAGCAGACGGCTTAATATTATTGGTGGAATTGCTCGAGGGATTCTTTATCTTCACGAAGATTCTCGACTTAGAATCATTCATAGGGACCTAAAAGCAAGCAATGTGCTATTGGACTGTGATATGAACCCAAAGATCTCTGACTTTGGAATGGCAAGGATATTTGGAGGAAGTGAAGGTGAAGCTATCACGGCTACAATAGTTGGAACACAGTAAGTGCTTAGTGATTAATTTTCAGTAGATTTCCTTGCTGGTGATTGACTGTCTAAACAATAGCTTGTACTGATCTTTTTCAAGAAAATACCCATCACCATGCTATATGCTTAGCCCTGGCCATCCCCAACTTTGATTTCATCCCTTCTTCTTTGGATAGTGGATATATGGCTCCAGAGTATGCTATGGAAGGGCTATATTCCATTAAGTCTGATGTTTTTAGCTTCGGAGTTCTCTTGCTTGAGATCATAACTGGGAGGAGGAATTCTGGCTTCCATCTCTCCAAGCGCGCTCCTAGCCTCATATCATATGTGAGTTTATCTGGATTAACTTAAACTGTACTTCTCCAGATGATACTGCTGTTTTAAGTTTTGCTTTAGGCTATGTTTGGTTCCCAGAAAATTTGAAGGAAAATGCAAGGGAAAGAAAATACAAAGGAAAAGTAAAAGGAAAAAAAAAAAAAAGATTAAAAGTTGATAAATTATTTTTTTGTTACTTCAAACTCATTTTATTTATTTTAACTCATTAATATAAAGATTAAATAATTTAAAAATATATAAGCTTTTAATTAGTTTTAATTATATTTGATTTTCTTTGATATTTTTCATATGACAACCAAACATGAAAAAATCATTTTCCTTTACATTTTTTTTCTTTCCTTAGTATTTTCCGGAACCAAACATAACCTTAGTCTGACCCCACTGCATGATGCTGTAGGCATGGCAACTATGGAATGAAGGAAAGGGGTTGGAGTTGATGGATCCATTATTGACTGAATCATGCTGCCAGAATGAATTTTTGAGATGCTACCATATTGGATTACTATGTGTTCAAGAAGATGCATTTGACAGGCCAACCATGTCATCCGTTGTTGTCATGTTGAAAAGTGAAACTGTAACCCTTCGCCAGCCTGAACGACCTGCCTTCTCCATTGGGAGATTCACTGACTGCGATGAAAAAAATGTCTGTGGTTGTTCTGTCAATGGTTTGACAGTTTCAAATATTGGGCCTCGCTGATGGAGCTGGTGAACAAGTACACAATTTCATCATATTGTGGACCAATATACACTAATATTGTTATCTGGAGTTTAATCCTATTAGTCTTGTATAATGCAGAAAAGAGCCCTTTCATGAATACAATTGATCTCAGTTCCAGTTTCTAACTTGATTTTTGAAGGATAATTCATTTCAATCAACTGAAATGTTCCAAAGATTTCAAACAAGATCACCCACAATTTGTTCCATCACTCTTATGAGGGTCTATATTACAGTACAGCCAGTTGTGCTTTTCTGTTCAACTCTGTCAATAGGAATTGTATTTACCTTCTATCTTAACGACTAACTGTTCTTTTGTTAGGTAAAGAAAAGCAGAATAGGATAAGAACCAAACTCATATTTCTATGAAATGCACAATTATCAGGCAACAGGTTGTATTTGACTTCAGGAAAAGTGACCTATAGCTATTTTGATCTTCTCATGTATAATAAAACAGATTACGGATGATGACAAACGAACACATTTCTTAAATGCAATGCAAAGTGCACCACAAAAGCCATTAAGCAGCCTCTTGCAGATATACACAACATCATAATCCACCATATGATCCAACAAGGCCAAGACAGGGATTTATATTCATTGTAAACCACAGAAGCATAGCCAGCAACAATCAATTTAAAATATCCAATGGTGCTTGACGTTGGCAGAATTAATTAAGAAATATTATTAGTTGATTGATCTTTCCATGAAGCTGACTTAGGCTGGTTTTGTGATTCTTTAGAACCTCGTTCTCAATTTATCCTAAATCTAGCACTTGGGTTTGGTCAATGGTATTTGTTCTTGCAGCATATTGTCACGGACTTAGTCGTTTACTAAGCTCGTGCGACACTTAGGCAAGTCAAGATGCTTGATCTTGCTAAGTCAGCCTTGATCCCCAATGCTTAGCTTGCTCGGCTAAGACACTCGCGACTCGAAAGCTTAAGAAGCTTAGTAGGCCACTCCTTAAAGAATGGAAGCTCTTTATTGCTCAAAGAAGCCTTTACAAGTGTTTTGGATGCTCACTTGCTTGGTTAGGAAGTGATTTGGGTGGTGCCTTGGCCAAATGAGGCCCTCACCTATTTATAGGCACCAAGGGAACTCTCTAGAACCTTGGAGGGTTCCTTACAAATCAAGAATATTCTAGAACTCCCTACACTAATCTATGTATATCCTTATGTACAAGAAATCTCTAGAATTCTCTAGAAAGCTCTGGACTTCTCTCATACCTTCCACCATAGTGTAGAGATGTGTGGACATCTCTAAGCATTTCTAGAACCTTCCACACTCTTCCCACCAATGGCTTAGTGTAGATGGCTCCAGGAGTCTCCAGAAGCTTCCCTCCTCTTATATAAGCCCATGGGGAGGGTCATTTGAAGCATCCTGTGACACTCTCCCCCACCGATGCCGTCGACGTCCTCGTCGTTGCCTCGTTCTGAAACCGCTCGATGTGTTTCCAGAACTTTCTCAAGGCATCCGCATGTTCCCAGCTTACCTGCCTCTTGGGTAGTCCTTTCCATCGGACTAGATACTCTATCACAGGAGGGACCCCTTGTCTCCTGGTGACCCGTTCAGCCAGGATATTCTTCACCTCCTTCTCCCGTGAGGCTCCAGATGGATGCAGACCCGTGCACTTTCGATGCTTAGAGTGCTGCTTCCTCTTACCCATTGAGTTCACCTTTCCCTTGGTGACCTCTTCCATGTGTGTGCGGGCTACCTCAGCTCGCTCCCCTTTTTCCTCCTTTACTTGCACCCCTGCTAGTAAGGAGGTCTTAGGCGTACTAGGCTTCGGGTTGAATTGGAGGGCACCTAGTAGCTGCATTGAGCCCATACGTGCTTCGTCCTCCTGCTCCCTTTCCTCGATCATGGCACTAAGCGCCTTCCTCTTTGGGCAATCCCGTGCCCAATGTGGACCGTCACATAGGAAGCATTTGGTTAGGCGTGAACTCTTTCCTTTCCGCCTTACCCCTTTCTTCTCGGACGTTAGGCATCTTGCCTGATCCCTTTTTAGGAGCATTGTGGTCCTTTGGAACCTCGTCTCCCCCACCCATGGCGTGGCTACCCTCGAAAGGCTCATCCTTGGAGGAGTCTCCCCTTCCATAATCCACCAAGGACTCGGCTACTGCTATGGCCGTGGCTAGGTCTTGGACACCACGCCTCCTCAACTCTTGCTCGGCCCAGCTTTGCAGGTTGTCCATGAAGTTGAATAGCAATTCCTCCCCAGTTATGTTAGGAATCTCAAGCATGAGTGAAGAGAATTCCTTGACATAGTCGCGTATTGAGCCTGTGTGCTTGAGACGCCTCATGTTTTTCCTAGCCAGGTAAGCCACGTCCTCAGGGTAGAACTGCCTCTTGATCTCCCTCTTGAAGTCCTCCCACGTCTCTATGGTGCAAATGCCTTTCTCCATATCGGCAAACCTTCGACGCCACCATAGAGTAGTTGTGTCAGTAAGGTAGAGGGTCGCAGTTCTCACCTTAGCCGCCTCATCCGTCAATGCGATAGCTTCGAAGTATCGCTCCATATGCCATAAGAAGCTATCCAACTCTTTGGCATCCCGTTTGCCACTAAACCCATGTGGCTTCGGCACCTCCACCCTAGATGCCTCATGTGTGGCCATGACCTGTGCCGACACAATGGCCTTGTAGATGGCCAACTCCTGCCTAACTTCCTGGTCTCGGGACTCCATCCGAGTGGCCAAGGCCTCTATCCTTGACTCCATGCTAGCAAGCATGCTCAAGACCTTTCCTTGGAAGGACATGAACTCCTCGTGTGACACTGGCTGAACTTGTGAGACTTGCACCCCCTCACGAAGGTCTTGGATCTGCTCCCTTAGATCCTCTAAGCCCTTCTCCATGCCTTGCTCGATCAAGTCCAACCCCTCCCGAGTGTCCGCCATGGCTAGCTCCACCTTAGCTAACCTTGCCTCCATGTTGGCAACGGCATCACGAGATTTATCCTTCTTGCCCCTGCCCCGTGCAGTAGGCTCGGTCTCCCTCCCACGGGTTTGCTCGCTACTCTCCTCCACGTTAGAGCCTGACATGCTTCCTTTGCTATGCCCACCTCGTAACCGCGCTTTGATACCACTTGTCACGGACTTAGTCGTTTACTAAGCTCGTGCGGCACTTAGGCAAGTCAAGATGCTTGATCTTGCTAAGTCAGCCTTGATCCCCAATGCTTAGCTTGCTCGGCTAAGACACTCGCGACTCGGAAGCTTAAGAAGCTTAGTAGGCCACTCCTTAAAGAATGGAAGCTCTTTATTGCTCAAAGAAGCCTTTACAAGTGTTTTGGATGCTCACTTGCTTGGTTAGGAAGTGATTTGGGTGGTGCCTTGGCCAAATGAGGCCCTCACCTATTTATAGGCACCAAGGGAACTCTCTAGAACCTTGGAGGGTTCCTTACAAATCAAGAATATTCTAGAACTCCCTACACTAATCTATGTACATCCTTATGTACAAGAAATCTCTAGAATTCTCTAGAAAGCTCTGGACTTCTCTCATACCTTCCACCATAGTGTAGAGATGTGTGGACATCTCTAGGCATTTCTAGAACCTTCCACACTCTTCCCACCAATGGCTTAGTGTAGATGGCTCCAGGAGTCTCCAGAAGCTTCCCTCCTCCTATATAAGCCCATGGGGAGGGTCATTTGAAGCATCCTGTGACAATATGCCCAAGAGCTGAAGCTTTGTCCTTTGGTGGGCTGTCCTAACTTAGCCCATCACATGGGCATTTTAAATGGATTTCAGTATGGTCCAAGGATGAGATTCAAAATTTTTTGGTTCATTACTTTCTGAAGAGACGAGGATCTTTGTCATTTGATATTGATATAAACTTCTATTATACTTGGATACATTTCTTATATATTTGAGAAATTAATGGTTATTTTTATAATAGTAGCAGTCTCTCTAGATACTCTGCTATGCATTAGTTTCATGTGCTACCTAACCCAGTCCTATGGTATTGAAAGTTGGGAAACTTTGTTTTGAGCCTGTTACATGGGAAATATATGGTTTTTGGAATAAAAGTTTATGAAATGTGAGAATTAACTTTGAATATAGAAAATATTATCGTTCGTGCACTCTGAGCCGACTCCATTTTCTATGCTAAGATTGTCCTTCCATGTCTACGAGTCAACAACATCCAAGCCTCCATCTCAGTACCGCTCAAAATTGAACAACTGAAGAACACAAAAATCATAATATAAACTTCCCAAATAAACACCCCACCTGACAACACCTCTAGTCTCCTACATCTGAGACTTTCCCTCTCTCTCATTTGATAACCATTTCCCTCATCTTTCTTCACTCCCTCACCCAACCGAACCAAAGAACCTTGTATATTTTTCAAAAACTTCTCCCATTTAAGTTCAGAAGCCTTTAATCCCAAACTCTAATCTACATTTTTCTTTCTTCTGCTCCTTCTCCTCTCAAAGTCCTGACCATTTGAACCTGATGATACCCATTTTCCCAAAACTTCATGCTTTCATTTTGCCCTAACCCCACTGTGTTTCCAGTCAACCACATCCTTGTCAGGTCCGTCCTTTGGGTCCCATGTATTTTCTTCTTACGCTGCTCTCTTTTGCTGTCATAAATCAAACCATCTTTTTCTCTAAGATTTTCCCACAAAATGCTGAAAATGCTATAATGTGACTATGATGGTTGCAAGTTTTCTTGTTTTCTATTTTGGGGAAAGGGGAAAATGATATGAGAAATTGAGCTCAAAGCACGAATGAATATGACATAAGATTTTGTTTTGCTTTTCACATACATTTATAAGTTTTCTTCTTCTCTGTTCTATCTCAAATGTGTTCCTGTCCTGATCTCATGGTTTCTTTGGATTGATCGACAGGTCAAGAACATCAGAAACTAAATTACTAGAGTGCCTTTCTTTCTTGTTTTTAATTTTTTTTAATTTTTTTATAACGGATTGAGAAAAGGACTCTGGAATTAGGAACGACGATAATTGTTAAGCTGATCCACAGAGATTGGCTGGTTTGTGAGCTTTCGTGTTTTGATTATTATTATATTGTTGTTTGGTTGAGGAGTGTTTTCTTACTGAGAAAGTCTGGTCTCCATTGATAGTAAGACTCAAAAACTTCCTGAAAATGGTGTTACAGGTCCAATTCGGAACCCTTTTGTTTAATACTTTTCTAATTTTTGGTGGTGAAGTGTTTCCATGTATTCTTTTTTTTTTTTCGCCTTTAACATGGACATTTTTTAATTTATTTGAGTAAAGAAGGTTTTTGAATTAATGTTGAGATAATAGAACTAAGAGAAATTAATGTAATGGTTTCAAAAATAAAGAGAGAATTGTGTTTTGGACCTAGTTGGGTCCAAAAATTAAGTTTTGGTCCATATAAGTTCACTATTTAAGCCCAAGACCTAGAGGAAGTGTGAAAATTGAGAAGAAGGATATGAACTTTTTATCTTTCCAAAAATGACCTTTATTGACTATTGAAAAAAAAAACTTTAATTTAAATTTTATTCATTTTGTAAACCTCAATAAATTTTAATTTAATTTAGTGATTTGGAAAAAAAATACATCATTTTTCAAAAAAATAAAAATAAAATATTATTATTATTATTATTTAAAAATAAAACATCTTGGAAAATATATATATTTAAAATTATGTATGTAAAAAATAAGTAAAAATATGTTAAAATTATTTTTTTTAAATGATATATTTTTAGAATATATATATATATTTTTTTAAAGATTAGTTTTCTAATAATAATAATTTTTTAGAATAATTATTTAAAAAAAATTAAATAAAAAAGTTTATCAAACATTGTGGTAGAAAATATTCAAAATAGTTTTAAAGGATATGTTAGTCTCTTCATATTTTATATCATTCTCATCAATTATGCAATTTTTATTGGCAAAATCTTAATTTTTGGACCCAACTGGGTTGAAAATACAATTGTCCCAAAAATAAAATTAATTAAAATGAAAGAATAGATAAAAAGAAAATTTACTCATTCTCATATTCCTTGTGCAGTATATCACAATTCTACATGCTAGATGTGGGAACATATATATCATTGACTACTTATAAGTTCTTAATTGCATCAAAGATGTATTTGAAGATTTTTATTAAGATCACAACTTGGTCTCAATGGGTTAGGCAAAGAGTTGGTCAAGGCCCACCCCACTTTGCTTGCTTTGAGCTTTAGTCATCTACTCCTTGTCCTAGAACTAGCCATCTAGATTCACTCCAATAGAGTTACATGCACATCCACTGACTCAACCATCGGTTAATCAGCATAGCTATCTCCAGAATATGTTGTTTGTCTCCAACACCCAATCCAATACAACCAATAGTGCCACCATTCCTAGGACAACATACCACCAATAGTGCCACCATTCCTAGGACAACATACCACCATCACCACAGTTTTAAGGAGACGTGTGGACATTTGTAGATTTAATCTTGAAGTTTGACATTCAAAAGATAGCAAAATGCATTAGAATCTTTCACCACAAGGTTGTAGATTGAACACACAAATATTGCAAATTAAGTAACTTTTTTAAATTTATTTTATATTTTATTATTATTATTATTATTATTATTATATATGGCTAAGGCACTACATATGGATTGATATTGCTAATGGTATTCTCTTCACAGACACAAAAAATGATTAGTCTTCTCTAAGAGTGCTCTCAAGAGTACTACATATGAGACCACGGAGCACTGCATTTTAAGAATGTTCGGTTAAAATACGACTTCAAGAGGCACAACTATGATTATAATTTTACTATAGCAGTGCGTACTCGAACAAAAAGCTGAAATCCAAAATATTGGTTTCATCAACAAGATATCTCTTCCTATCATTATGTTGCATTTTGCCTTAACTCCAAACTGAAATATGAAGGTAATTAATTTTTATTTATTGTTCTTTAGTTCATTTGTTTGAAATGGAGCACATCAACGATTTTGGAGTCATTGCTGGACTTCGACTTTTATCTTAGGTTGTTGGAAGTCATATTATTCCCAAATAACCATATGACCTATAAGTGGCATTGAATCCAGATGGAACTTGTAGTATATTCGGTTGCACATACAACTAAGCTTGCCAGTATGCATTTTAATAGGGTCATGAGTTGGATTACCCATGGTATGGTGGTGATTGTACCTTAGGTACTACCTTAGTAAGCCTTAGATACTACCTTAAGTGACCTTAGGTACTACCTTAAGCGACATTAGGTATTATCTTAGTTAAACTTGGGTACTACTTGTGTGAAGCCTTGAAACTTGATTTGTGGACATTACTTACTTCATTTGTGACCCTTAAAGCATGTCATTATGTGTTTAATTAGTGTGGTCAATTGGTTCACCTTTGTTATTTTGGTGACTGTACCTTAGGTACTACCTTAATAGCACTTAGGTACGACCTTAATCTACCTTAGGTACTACCTTAACTGACCTTAGGTACTACCTTAATTAAACTTGGGTACTACCTGTGTGAAATCTCGAAACTTCATTTGTGCATATTACTTACTTCATTTGTGATCCTTAGAGCATGTCATTTTGTGATTAATTAGTGTGGTCAGTTGGTTCACCTTTGGTATTTTGGTGTTTGTATCTTAGGTACTACCTTGATTTACTTTAGGTATTGCCTTAATCGACCTTAAGTACCACTTTAGTTAAACTTGCGTACTACCTATGTGAAGGCTCGAAATTTCATTTGTGGATATTACTTACTTTATTTGTGACCCTTAGAGCATGTCATTATGTGATTAATTAGTGTGGTCAATTGGTTCACCTTTGCTATTTTGGTGACTATACTTTAGGTACTACCTTAATAGCCTTTAGGTACTACCTTACTCTACCTTAGGTACTATCTTAACCGACCTTAGGTTCCACCTTAGTAAAACTTAGGTACTACCTATCTGAAGCCTCAGAACTTCATTTGTGGATATTACTTACTTCATTTATGACCCTTAGAGCATACCATTATGTGATTAATTAGTGTAGTCAATTGGTTCACCTTTGGTATTTTGGTGACTATACCTTAGGTACTACTTTAATATACCTTAGGTACTACATATCTTAACCGACCTTAGGTACTACCTTAGTAAACTTGGATACTACCTATTTGAAGCCTTAGAACTTCATTTGTGGATATTACTTACATCATTTGTGACCCTTAGAGCATGCCATTATGTGATCAATTAGTGTGGTCAATTGGTTCACCTTTGGTATTTTGGTGACTGTACCTTAGGTACTACCTTAACCGGCCTTAGGTACTACCTTAGTTAAACTTGACATGTTATATTTTGAATTTTTTTAGTTAATAATCACTATTATTATCCTAAAATGTGTGAATTATATACGTTTTGTACTATCTTTTGCAATAGTCATTCATAATAGCAACTATGGCAACTACATACTAGTTATTTATCCCATTTGCTCAAATTTGACCTCCTTTAACTTGAATTATGCTTTAAAGATTCATGGAACCGAGTTGATAAAGCTAATCCACTACTAAAAGAAACTTCAACGATTGTGGGTACTAACTTTTAACCTAACTACCATCTCTAAAAATCAATACGCTTTCTTTATTAAGATGTATGACAAGTTCCTATGATTTATGCAGATATTGGATTGCATTGGAGACAAGGGACTAGGAGTTGTAGCTTCTACTTCTGTGGACTTTGTAGATGTAGTCTGGCCCTTCCAAATTTTTATTGTTATCTAGTAGTTGTACTTTGTTTAGGTGAATTGATTATTGTATTTTTAGTCAATACAGATTTAGGGATATGTTGTTTAATTTACCAAAGATCTCTTGTTTGTAATTCTCATTATCATATATAGATTTTGGTTAAGATTTGCCTATTTTCTTAGCAGCAATAATATCAGTTACCAATGGAATGAATCTTGTGTAACCTGCAACATCATTTTTGTGTAACCTTATAAATAATACTTTTGAGACCAAGAAAAATTATTATCTTAATAGGGTTATTGATTTATTGATAAATTAATATTTATTATTTTATAAAAAGTATTATATTTTTATTTTATAATATTTATAAATGTATGACTTATAAATAAGGTATTCTAATTACAATAATAATAATAAAATGGATACCTCGGAGATAGGTAGACTCATCAATGGACCCTCTATCCTCTTATTTTCCATCTAATTTTTCATGTCCATCATAGAATAATAAGATGGTTAAAAATTCTTTATTTTTTCAATCCAATTGCTCTTTTGATTTTGGAAAAAAAAATTATCTTTATTAATATTAATTTGACTAGAAGGAAGACAAATTTACCCAAGCATAACATTACGACCAAAATATAAAAATAATAATAGAAATAAAAAACCTCATATGGTTTGAAGCATCTTGTTTTGGTAGTTACCAATTAAAACTCATGAAGTTTGGGTAGCAGATGAAAGAACTAAATCCTGCAACAAAAATGATATTGATTCTTCAAATGATTCACAAACATGAATCAATGCGGGTTGGTGTAAGAGGCAATAGTTGTTTCATCATGGACACAATTTCTATTATTTGCCCTTCTATGCTTTCATGATTTAGCCACAAATGTCCAGTTCTTTTTGCTCCCCGTTTTCAATTTCAACTCATTCAACTATCTAAGAGCAGGGGAAAGAATCACATGAGCTTGCATGGAAGCCTTAAGTCCATTACCTTGTGACCCATACTTCACAACGAGGATCATATTCATTCATTTCAAGTAGACAAATTTATTTAGAATCTGACTATATTATTAAATATATTAAAAAAAAAAACTAAAAACCACTTCTGCAAAAGTATAACCACTTCATTCCAATAAACTAACACATTAAAAAAACTCGGATAAGCAAAAAATCTAATTTTCATCTTCATAAAGCATCTCAACCAATATATTTTACATAGACTATATTAATTCTAGTTGGTATACTAAGAAACTCAAGTGTTTTCAACACAAAATGAAACATATCAAAGGATTTTGTCTTCAAGTTTTGATATCATAGCTGATGCCAGGGAACTGAATTTCTTCATGGTCTCACATATAGTACTCTAGAGAGAACTCATAGAGAAGACTAATCCTTTTTGTGCCTGTGAAGAGAATATCATTAGCAATATCAATCCATATGTAGTGCCTTAACCAGATATATATAAACAATAAAAATAAAAATAAAATAAAAAATAAAATTAAAAAATTTACTCAATTTGCAATATCTGTGTGTTCAAACTACAACCTTGTGGTGGAAGATTCTAATGCATTTTGCTATCTTTTAAATGTCAAATTTCAAGATTAAATTTGTAAATGTCCACACATCTCCTTAAAGTTGTGGTGATGGTGGTATGTTGTCCTACGAATGGTGGCACTATTGGTCTTATTGGATTAGGTGTTGGAGGCAGGCAACATATTCTGGAGGTAGCTATGCTGATTAACCGATTGTTGAGTCAGTGGATGTGAACGTGACTCCATTTTTAGGAAGTTTCTGAGCCTTACTATCAATGGAGACCGAACTTTCTCAGTAAGAAAACACTCCTCAATCAAACAACAATATAATAATAATCAAAACACGAAAGCTCAGAAACCAGCCAATCTTTGTGGATCGGTTTAACAATTACCGTCATTCCTGATTCCAGAGTCCCCTACCCAATTCGCTATAAAAAGTAAAAATAAGAAAAAAAATGGCACTCTAGTAATTTGGTTTATGATGTTCTCGAACTGTTGATCAATCCAAAGAAACCATGAGATCAGAACAGGAACACATTTGAGATAAAACAGATAAGAAGAAAACTTATAAATGTATGCGAAAAGCAAAACAAAATCTTATTTCATATTCATCCGTGCTTTGAGCTCAATTTCTCATATGGTTTTCTCCTTTCCCCGAAATAGAAAACAAGAAAACTTGCAACCATCAGAGTCACATTATAGCATTTCCAGCATTTTGTGGGCAAATCTTAGCAAAAAAAATGGTCTGATTTCTAACAGCAAAAGAGAACAGTGTAAGAAGAAAATACATGGGACCCAAAGGATTGACCTGACGAGGATGTGGTTCGCTGTAAACACAGTGGGGTTAGGGCAAAATGAAAGCATTAAGTTTTGGGAAAATGGGCATCATCGGGTTCGGATGGTCAGGACTTTGAGAGGAGAAGGGGTTGAAGAAAGAAAAATGCAGATTGGAGTTTGGGATTAAGGGCTTTTGAACTGGAATGAGATAAATTTTTGAAAAATATACAGGGTTCTCTGGTTCGGCTTGGAAAGGGCGTGAAGAAAGATGAGAGAAATGAGTATCAAATGAGAGAGAGGGAAAATCTCAGATGTAGGAAATTAGAGGTGCTATGGGGTGGGGTGTTTTTTTTGGGAAGTTTAAATTATGATTTTTGTGTTTTTTACCTATTCAATTTTGATCGGTGTTGACATGGAGGCTTGGATGTTGCTAACTTGAAGACATGGAAGGGCAATCTTGGCACATAAAATGGAGTTGGCTCAGAGTGCACGAAAACGATATTACTTTCCATATTAAAAGCTGATTCTCATATTTCATAAGCTTTGGTTCGAAAGCCATATATTTCCTAAATAGCAAGCCCAAAACACAAGTTTCCCTTGAAAGTTCAGTACCATAAAGCTGCAGGAAGACCTTGACTTCTCAATCCAAGTTGGTCATACAAGAAAACTTGTCTTCTGTGTATTAGATTAATGTCACCCAATATAGCCACCCAACTACTATTATTTCTAGTAAATTACTTAGTTCCTGCAGGTTATGGACCATGAATTTCCCATGATTCAATAAGTCCCTTCTTGAAGTCTCCTAATGGTAAATGATTATTTTTTTCACATATCAAGGGGAGAAGAACCGGTTTACTGAGATTTATTTATGATAGACTTTGGAAAATAATGTGATAATGAGTTCTTTATACAACAAAGGACCATACTTGGAGTACTACAAAAGTCATGATAACTCTTTCTCTAATTTTTCTTCGCTAAAGTTACCACATAAAAATGGTTAGTATTTTGGAAAATAGAGAATCACGGTCAATTTGTCCTTTTTAGCTTGTCATTGATTAACAACATTTGATGAACAATATGGGTTAAAAACTAAAATTCAGGCATGAGTAAGAAATGACCAAAACATGATCTTTTGAACACCTCCAACTTTGGGACAATCAAATTTTTTTTTTTTTCATATTCTTAATGGCTACTAGGTAGGATAAACATACAATTTTTGTGAAGAAATCTCCTTTTAAGCATTTTAATAAATGCTTGCAAAGTAATAAAAACTTGAAAAAAAAAACCAATATATATTGTGATAATGTATTTAAAAATGTAATCTAATTACGCTTAGTCCATTATCTCATATTAGATCTTTGTTAGGATTATTTGATTAAAAGGGTAAGTGAAAACCTAAATTTTGAAATTTAACTCTATCATTTTTTTGTTTTGTTTTGACAAAAATGTCATTGTTTATTTTCTTTGTAAAAATAACATTTTATTTGAAAACCAACATATAAATACTTGAAATGATAAATGACATTTATATAAAAAATAAGTTGCTTTTCAAGAAAAAAAAAAAAAAAACATAAGAATGATTAGATTCACAATTTGGGGATTATTTCATCTCTTTTAGTTAAATATTTTTATTCTTTATTGTTAATCCAATATTTTATATAACTAAGAAAGAAATTATTTGTTAGTTATTTTGATTTTTTAAGTACAAAAAGTTTAAACAAATAATTATAACTAATGTTAATTTTTATTAAAGTTAAAATAACTAATATGAACTATTTAAAGTTTGGACTTGATGTTGCAAAAAAAAAAAAAAAAAAAAAAAATCTATTTATACAAGTAATATAATCAACAATGGAAAGTTAGAATATCTTAAATTATTTTTATTGAATAATTTTAACTTCCATTTTATTAGTAAGAAGTTATATATCAAACTCTTTAAATTCTTTTCTTTTTTCTTTTTTCTTTTTTTTTTAATAAGGAAATTAACATATTTGAATCAAAATTCCAAAATATGTCAAAACCTCGACTAAAGAATTATACCTCAGTAACATATAATTGCATTCACCAACCCACTACATTAAATTTTTCTTCAAATTCATCTCTTACAATCAAGAATCGAATATTGCATACCCAAAATATATATAATGCACTATGATAAGCATATTTTAATCCCCAAAAATTACATATTAAAAAAAATTCAATGAGTAGACCTAATTAACAACAATCAAGTATTACTATAAAACATTAATTCAAGTAAATTAACATTCAAAATTACTATTATATACAAATATCACTAGTATTATATACAAATGTATAAGTTTCTTAAATAGAGAAGGGGTGATTATAAAATTTCACAAATATCTCTCTCTCTCTCTCTCTATATATATATATAAACATAAACAATACCCGATATAGCCGTTGGCGTTACAAAACCTGACCAGAAAACGATACTTTAAAAAGGCAGAGTCAATATGACCGTTACATTCCCCAAATTTAAATTTCGATAGTAATTCCCAAAATCAAGAAAAGAGAAGAGGGAGTCTCCTGCAGCAGCAGCAGATGAAAGAAGATCTGGAGATGGGAGAAGAGCTGATGCAGCAGCTCAGATCCAGAGCTACAGAGCTCCTCCTCAGAGAAGAATGGAACGAGTCCGTACAAGCCTACTCTCATTTCATCTCTCTCTGCCAACAGCACATCTCACGTATCCATCAACACTCTGATCCCGATCATCTCTTCAAACTCCAAAAATCCCTCTGCTTAGCCCTTTCCAACCGGGCTGAAGCCCGGTCTCGGCTGCGTGATTTGGCCAATGCTCTCCAAGATTGTGATGGAGCACTTAAAATTGAGTGCACCCATTTCAAGACTCTGCTCTGCAAAGGTAAAATCTTGCTTGGTCTCAATAGATACTCCTTGGCATTGGACTGCTTCAAAGCAGCTCTTCTTGATCCTCAGGCTGGTTTGAAATGTGGAGCCCTTGAAGGGTACTTGGAGAGATGCAAGAAACTTGAGCATCAGTCAAGGACTGGAGCCTTTGACCTCTCTGATTGGGTCGTAAATGGGTTTCGTGGAAAGTTTCCGGAACTGGCAGAGTACATTGGTGCAGTGCAGATTATGAAGTCTGAGATTAGTGGGCGTGGCCTGTTTGCAACAAAGAACGTTGATGCTGGGACTTTAGTCTTGGTTACCAAGGCAATTGCTACAGAAAGGTGCATTTTACCGGAGCAGAATGATGATTCGGCGGATAATATACAGTTGGTCATGTGGAAGAATTTTATTGATAAAGTTGTTGAATCGGCATCAAAATGCAAGAGACTCCATCATTTAATTTCGGTGCTATCCAGTGGGGAAGATGAGGATGTGCTTGAGGTTCCTGATGTGAATCTCTTTAGGCCTGAGACAGAGGAGAGTGGCCTCTCAATGGGAAAGCTGGATATGGGCAAAATTTTAAGCATCTTGGATGTGAATTCCCTAGTTGAGGATGCGACCTCAGCTAAAGTTTTGGGGAAGAATAGTGATTACTATGGTGTGGGGTTATGGATACTGCCTGCATTCATCAACCATTCATGTAACCCCAATGCGAGGCGCTTGCATGTGGGGGATCATGTAATAGTTCATGCTTCCAGAGATGTCAAGGCAGGGGAAGAGATCACATTCGCATACTTTGATGTGCTCTCACCCTGGAGAAAGCGCACGGATATGGCCAAGACATGGGGATTCCAGTGTAATTGCAAGAGGTGCAAGTTTGAAGAGCAGTTATGCTCCAAAATGGAGATACAAGAGATCCAGATGGGACTTGAAAGAGGACTTGACATGGGTGATGCAGTTTATAGGCTAGAAGAAGGTATGAGGAGATGGATGGTGAAGGGAAAGGAGAAAGGGTATTTGAGGGCATCCTTCTGGGCTGCCTACTCTGAAGCTTATGAGTCTGAGAAAACGATAAAGAGGTGGGGTAGGCGGATTCCAGCAGTAGAGGCTGTGGTGGATGGTGTTTTGGAAGCTGTGGGAAGTGATGAGAGGGTTTTGAAGGCCTTTATGGCTGGACTGAAGAGAAGTGGTGGAGGTGGGGTAGTGGAAATAGAGAGAGCAATGAAGTTAGCAAGAGGCGTATATGGTAAGGTGGTGAAGAAACAGGCAATGAGGACTCTTATTTCGCTTGGCTATTAGCTGATAGCTATTACAAGTTAGTTTATTAATGTATCAACTTGAGAAGATCTCATGTTTAGTTAATGCTTTATTGACATTTAACACATGCACCAACTTCATGTTTCAAGATCAAAGTACTAACACTGCACCAACCATGGCTCCAAGCATTTGAGGAGAATTTGTGAATCACAGTTACATGAAGATGTAGGATTACTAGATGAATAATGTTTAGTTAATGCTTTATTGACATTTAACACATGCACCAACTTCATGTTTCAAAATCAAAGTACTAACACTGCACCAACCATGGCTCCAAGCATTTGAGGAGAATTTGTGAATCACAGTAACATGAAGATGTAGGATTACCAGATGAATAATGTGTAACCTTCAGCCCCACGTAATATGCAGACATGCAGGAGCCAAGCTCCTGGCTTTGGCCGTTTTAATAATTGCAACCATGCAGGGTTTCTGAATCTCAAAAGGAATTTAAGGACAATAAAATGCTGAAAAATGCTGGAGATATAGTTCAATGGCAAAAACCAAAAATATGACTTCATACAGGGAAAATGTAATCTTCATATAAATGATATCTCCATTCTATGGGAAAATCAGAGCCGAAGTACAAATATTTAAATTCATATTTTTTTCCATGATCACAAAGGGAAAAAGTAATCTTCATATAAATGATCCTTCTGGTCACCCTCAAATGTCGGACATTCTCACCAGCTTATTGTAAATCATGCAATCGTCCCTTCCTGTGTTGCTCTCCAAGAGTGCACTATGCACAAATTCCTGATGCAGTTTAAGTCACCACAACCATTGAGGGGAAGAGAACCAAGGAAGAAATCAAAGATAAAAGAAAAGAAAATGAAACCAACTACAGTTCCAAGAAAAATTCATAAAAATTAGATTGTTGTTTCTTTTTTTCCTTTTGCATGTATTCAGCTGCTACTTGTATACTTCATTTGTACTTTGTGCGCCTTTTCCAAGAGCTCTTAATATATTTGCTTTGCTTACCTATTAAAAAAAAAATTCTTCCACTGAAAAGACAAGCAAATTGCTATAAATCCCTTCACAACCTTTACCATGTGAGCGCTAAAATAAACATTTCAAATGTTACCCTAATGTAGCCCACTTGGTTCTGGTAAAAAAATCTGAAAGCCTGTATAAGTTAAGAAAAGAGGCATCAATGAGTGATGAACAGTGTGTAATCTACTTGTCCAAATGGAAGGGGTGACAGCAAGGGAGAGTGGAAAGCTTCTAGGAATGTACCTGCAGTAGTTCCTTGTCAACAGCCACCTTGTTAACAATGGAGGAGTTTCTTTCCTCTCTTTTCCAATATTGGCCCATTCATTTATTTCTGCAGTTTTATTGTCAGTTTCCTCCTCACCAGATTTCTCAGTGCCTTCCTTTTCCATCCCTGCCACTTTTTCAGGCTCAGTATCTCCACTGGCCTTTCCTTCCCCTTCATTATTCTGCATATTTACCTTTTCATTGCTCTGCATAAAATATAAAATTACATGAAAATTGTAACTAAAGTTATGGTCTACAGGAGCACATTATTATGCATGAACAAAAAAATACATATTATCTTCCACCATTCATGGCATAATTAAAGCAACAAATTCAGGCTCCCTGGTCATGGCAGATTCAACAAGAGCAGGACACACAATTTGGAAGATAAAAGGTTGACCTAATGACTTGGCTGTCTCCAGTAGAAGTAGCAACTCAATGGAATTCCTCTGGTGTACCACATTTTCCTCTGTTGATTTGATTTGAAAAACTAAAAAAACAATAACTCTTGTAAATTTTTGTAGAATAAGAATCTTCAAGTCTCAATATTATAACATTATCATGGTTTTTAAGTATTAGTTGATACTCTGCACATTAGCAGCCACATACTCGCATTGTGCTGTATGAGCAGCACATAGGCTGATAAGGATGGGGAAAAATATTGCAAATGCTTTCTTTATTGTGTGAAAATAAAAAGTAAATTATCAAAAGATGAAAACAGTTTCAATCAAATAATAAGAAAAGGAAAGAAGTCTTGCCTTGTCTTGAGAGTTTGTGTCCTGCATTTCTTCTTCATCTTCCATCGGCAGATGTACTCTTGCCCTTGGTTGCAGGTGTTTCATCATCTGGATGAGCTGCATCCAGCACTTCAGATTCAGTAGATTTCATGATCATGGAGGGCTCATCAGTCTTTTGACGCTTTGTTGATGATCTTTTGTGGCTGCCCTTCTCCAAGGTTTCTTCCTATTGTCTTTTCTGTTGATTTCTTTTCATCAGAACTTTAACATGCAGTTTTTAACAACCTAAAAAAAAGAAGAAAAAAAACAAATGCATAGAGGAAAACCCCAAACCAATAACTGAGAATCAAGTGATACACTAGAACCCATATACAGAAATACAACTATTTGAAACTAACCTGGAGAAATGTTAAAAGATGACAACCCATTTATTATTTATTATTTATTATTTATTTATTTTTAAATATAACTTATAGGGGATGGTGAACCCTAGGGGGTTAAAAATTGCAATGCGTTTTTTTTTTTTTTAAACTAAAACCTATAGGGGATGGGTGAACCCTAGGGATGCATGCAACCACAATAGACCAGATGCCTCGAGATACACGCAACCATTGTAAATAGTACGCATTGAGATGTGTGCAACTACTATACGCCTTGAGATGAGCAAAACAACTATAGACAGTACACCTCAAGATGCGTGTAAGGGGAGGGGTGTTGAGTGCATTGTTGTATTAAATCATATTACCTTGCTACCATAAACCGTATGCCTTGGGATGTGTGCAACTAATGTAGGCCATATGACTTAAGATGCATGGGTGGGGTGTTGGGTGCAATGTTGTATTAAATTTGTTAGAAAAATTAGGCTAATCCAACCCGAGAGGGGGGGGAGGGGGAGTTGAATAGTGTGATTGTCTCTTTTTGTAAATTTAAAATATGTTAACTCAAGGGTTCTCCTAATCAGGTTTTGATGATAACAAACCATGATTAAGTTACTAATTAATTTGAATTGTAAAGAATTTCAGGTATTAATTTGGAAATTCATCAAAGGACCTAATAGATACAAAATCAAGACGTTTGTAATACCTTTAATCATAGGAAACAAATGTAAGATGAATGCATGGGTGCACTTAGGTTTTACATATCATTTCATGCATCTTTAGAAAACTCGATTTATTCTTTAAAGTTACAATTTCATTAAAACCCGAGTTTTATCAAATGTATCTTAGGCAAAACGTTTTAAAATTGGTATATTAATTTACCTAAAGACCTTGCCTAAGTGTTAGAAAAGAAAATAATAGAAAAAGATAGGTTTTCAAGGCCAAAACGTTGAATCGGTCGAGACACTAAGCAAACCGGCTAGGGTACCAGTCGACCGATTCCCTTTGCCCGGTTGAGGTCCGGTCAAGGAGTGCAAAAACAATCTCTCTCTTCCGATAGCCTTCCCTTCCCGGTCGAGGTATCCTCTTTTTTGGTCGACCTCCGGTTGAGGTTCGGTCAAAGTCCAGTCGAAGCAATGGTAACCTGCCAAAGCATTAAATGCTCCAATGGCTAGTGAACTGATCGACCTCAAGCTCGACCAGTTGAGGTTGCTTTTTGATTTTCTTGGCTTCCGAGGTTAGAAACTTATAAATAGAGAGCTCCATTTCATTTGTGAGATATAGAACACTTGCATTTATTTGTCTACCCACTTGTTCTTATCTTAAAAGCTCTCATTTCTTTCTTGGTACATTAAATCTTCACTTGCATATCCTTTAGTGCACCTTTGTGATTCATCATAGTTTTGATTTGTATTTGAGCTATCATTGAGCTAGGTTAAGGGATTCATTCTTGTTAAATTGAGTGTGAAAGCCTTTAAGTGAGTTGAATCTTGAAGAGATCGTGTAAGAACCCATTGGAACCGAAATCCAAGTGTAAAGGAGATTAAAAGCTTGGTTGAAGCTTCAAGTTAGTGGAACACTCACTCGGTTAGGAGCTTGAGGAGAGTGGACGTAGGCAAGGAAGTGCCGAACCACTATAAAATCTGAGTTTGATTTCTCTAACTTTTATCTCTTTATATTTGCTTTTTTTGTGCTTGAATTTGTTGTGTTCAAAAAGAATTTTAAAAACCCAATTCACCTCTCCTCTTGGGTGTTTTTCTCATTTAAATTTAGCCTTTATTTTCTGAATTGGTATCAGAGCTAGACCTTTTGTTTAAGACTTAATCGTTTAAAAGGAAATGACTATTCCATCAAGCTCATCTCACATTGAAAGTTTTTCAAAAAATAAAGCTCCATTTTTTACGGGAACCGACTATCCCTATTGAAAAACTAAAATGACTTGGTATTTACAATCAACCGATTTAGATGTATGGGACGTCATTGAAGATGACCCAACTTTTCTTACAAAACTAGTTGATGGAGTCATGGTTCCAAAATCCAAGCAAGAATGGAATGAGCTTGATAGAAGAAATTTTCAATTAAATGCTAAGGTCATTTTCACTTTGCAATGCGCTATGGATAGAAATGAATATAATAGAATATGTCAATGCAAATTGGCAAAATAAATTTGGAAATTGCTTGAAATAACTCATGAAGGAGCAAATTAAGTGAAAGAGTCAAAAATCAATTTACTTGTTCATAGCTATGAATTGTTTTTGATGAAAGAAAATGAGACTATTGTTGAGATGATTACTAGGTTTACCGACATTGTCAATGGTCTTGAAGCATTGAGAAAAACCTACAAGGAATCCGCAAATGTGATGAAGATCTTGAGGTCACTCCCATCAAAGTGGCATACAAGGGTCATTAATGACATATGAAATTAATTTGACAAAGAAGCTACAAGAAGGTGAAGAGAAAAAGAAGAAGAGCATAGCTCTCAAAGCTACGACTAAGGAAGAAGAAGAAGTTGAAGAAGAAAAACAAAGTGAAGAAGATAATGATTTAACCCTTATCACAAGAAAGCTTAACAAATACATGAGGGGTGAAATGTTTAGAGGAAAAAGGTTCACCTCTAAAAGAGACCTTTCTAAAAAGGAATCTTCATCTCATGGTGACAAGGAAAGATGGGAAGAGAAAAGAGATTTGGTGTGTTTCAAATGCAAGAAACCAGGACACATTAAATATGATTGTCATCTCTACAAAAGTGAAGCCAAGAGGAGAATGAAGAAGACGATGATGGCCACTTGAAGTGAAAGTGAAGAATCCTTCGAAGAAGAAAAGGAGAAAGAAGTGGCAAACATTTGCTTCATGACAATAGATGAACTTGATGAGGTAAACTCTAACTTTAGTGATGAAGATATGCATGATGTTTTTGAAGAATTGTATGAGGATTTTGAAAAACTTAGTTTGAAAAATATTTCTCTTAAAAGGAAAATTCAACAACTTGAAAAATAACTTAGAGGAGTAAAAGAAAATTTTCAATTGTTGAAATTTCTAAAACTCATCTTGAAAAAAAAAATGAGATTTTGAGAAAGAAAAATGAATGGTTGACCTCCTCTCTTTCAATTTTTTCTTGTGGACAAAAATCATTTCAAATGATTCTATCTGACCAAAAATGTATTTTTGACAAACAAGGGTTAGGATTCTAATCTTTAAAAAATCAAAAGTATTTTAAAAACTATTTTGTAAAAGAATCCAAAAGTGCAAGTCCTGCCACTACTTGCAACTTTTGTAGAAGAGGAGGGTACATTAGTAGTACATGTCCTTTAAGAAATGGTTCTAAAAAAAATTCAAATACAAAAGCTAAAAAGGTTTGGATTGAAAAATCCAAGGCCACTAGCCCTCAAAGGTCCAAAAAAATATAGGTACCTAAATCAACTTGAGTTTTATGTTGTAGGGTTCAAAGAAGGATAAGTGGTTTTTGGATAGTGGATGCTCAAAACACATGACTGGAGATGAATCCAAGTTTGCTTTTCTTACAAAGAAAAAAAGAGGATATGTTACCTTTGGAGACAATGCAAAAGGAATAATCATTGGTCAAGGCAACATTGGTTATAACACATCCTCTCTTATTGAAAGTGTTTTATTAATAGATGGTTTAAAACATAACCTTTTAAGCATTAGTCAACTTTGTGACAAAGGTTTTAAAGTGATTTTTAAAGCATCTCATTGCATCATCAAGGATATTCAAAATGATAAAAACCATCTTCATAGGCCATAGATGTGATAATATTTACGCTATAAATATTTCAAAATATGATGGTCATGATAGATGCTTTTTAAGCATGCATGATTAAAGTTGGTTGTGGCATAGGAGGTTGGGACATGCTAACATGGACCTCGTTTCCCAACTCAATAAAGATGAACTTGTTAGAGGCCTTCCCAAAATAAGTTTTCAAAAAGACAAAGTTTGTGAAGCTTGTCAAGTGGGAAAGCAAATAAAAAACTCTTTAAAAAACAAAAGCTTCATTTCCACATCTAGGCCACTTGAGTTGTTGCATATGGATTTATTTGGTCCCTTTAAGACACCAAGTCTTGGAGGAAAGTCTTATACATATGTTATTGTGGATGACTTCTCTAGATACACATGAGTCTTGTTTTTAAGTCAAAAGAATGAAGCCTTTTATGAGTTTTCAAAGTTTTGCAATAAGGTTCAAAATGAAAAAAGTTTTACAATTACTTGTATAAGAAGTGACCATAAGAGAGAATTTGAAAATATTGATTTTGAAGAGTATTGCAATGAGCATGAAATTAACTACAATTTTTCGGCTCCTAGAACTCCTCAACAAAATGGGGTAGTTGAAAGGAAAAATAGAACTCTTCAAGAAATTGTTAGACCCATGCTAAATGAAAACAATTTACCAAAATATTTTTGGCCGAAACGGTTAACACTTCTTGTTATGTTTTAAATAGAATATTTTTGAGGTCCATTGTTAAGAAAACTCTCTATGAGCTTTGGAAAAATAAGAAACCCAACATTAGTTATTTCAAAGTCTTTGGGTGCAAATGTTTTATATCAAACACCAAAGACAATCTTGGAAAATTTGATGCAAAATTGGATTGTAGACCCTCCATTTTGTCCCTTTAGCACATGTCTTTAAGTTCACTTCGAGTGCTCCACATTAGTCTCTTGGTGGCCTATGACTACTCATACAACTTACCTTTTTTTTTGCCACCTTGGAGACTTTGTTTGAGGGGTTTATCTGGCTTCCCATTGTGACTCTTAGCATCCTAATTTAGACTTAGGTTTTTTCTTCAAGTTTAGATTAGGCTTCACTTAGGTGCACTTTAGGTTAGACTCATTTAGGCCCACCTAAGCCCACTAAGTTCGCCCTAGGTCACTTAGGCACTTTTTAACTCACTTTCTTGTATGGTTGCATGACTTACATAATTTGTACAGTATGCATGTGTGTGATCTATTTATTTATATATTCACATATTTACCTATCCTTTAAAAAAAAAAATGCATGGGATTGATAGTTTTGCTTTATTTATCTATTATATATATATATATGCAATCTTCGTAGAAACTGGCTCTGTTAAAATTAAGCATAACGCTGATAAATACGGAAATCTGGATTTGACATTTTCTACCTGTCATATCTATAAAATTCTTATTGTTAAGCAATGGGGTGGAAATCCCAATTTCTCAAGGGAGTTCTTTGAACCTTCAAAACCAAGATTTTTCAACTATTAGGATTATCAGAGAGCGTGGTTCAATGCTTTTCTGATCCAAAACAGGGACTTCCATCATTCATGGATGTTCTATTTTCCATCTGAGCATCAACTTTCTCTTTCCCATTTTGGTTCCACAATTGGTGGACTTATTTTGGTCTGTCTATTAAGATTCTTCCTAAGCCCATCTTGAACGGCTTTAAGCTATTCAACAGTTCTTTTGTTATCCCCAGAGAACTTTCAGCTTTTCCCCTTTTATTATTCTTTTTCAGTAAATTTGGCCTTGCTTGGATAGTCCAGTGGGACTACATTATCATTGCAAATGAATCGGCAGTCTTTCCAACTCTTGGAAGGACTTTTAAGACCAAATGGTGAGACGCTTTGAAAAATGATGCATCCCTGGAAGTAGTCAAGCAATATTTCCTTAAGCATCCCACACAAGCTTCAACTGGTGATGATATGTCACAGTTTCTTCTCAAAAAACAACAATTCCAAGCCATGCCGATAGCAACAAAAACCCCTCAAGAATTCCAGAAAATCCTTGATGAAGGAAGTTCAAGCTTTTCCCAAGAAAACTCTTATGCAGAATTTGATGATTCAACAAGCTACCTTCCCTATAATGGTGATGACTAGTCAGCGCCACGGGAAGGGAAGTCGGGTTTGTTTTGGGTGTTTTGAGCTATCCTATGATAAGTAGCAGTGTGCCAAGGAGTGCGATCCCTGCCAGGTTGAGCCCGTTGTTAGTCGTGGATAGGTGTTTGTTAGGGTTGTAAGGGGCTGGGGAGATGTCTCATTAGGTATGTCAATCTGCTATTATGCTCTAGATTAAAACCCTAAAATGAATTCGATTTTCAAAACCATGTCTAGGAAATCCACTGATTCTCAAGATACTGTTGTAAACAGTGAAAAGATCAATTATCCTAAGATCCAAAATGACTTAGATGATTGGAAGTTACCCAAGGTATCTAATCAATAAATTTATAAGAAATGAACTTTTAAGTTCTTTACAGACTACACCATTAGAACCTCTGAAATGTCAATAAGTTTGGAACAAGACGATCAAGTCATAAGACTCCTGGATAGTAAGTCCATAGAGAAGAATAAGAAAGACCACTACAACTTCATACACTTTGGTATGATTCAAGTTGTAACTAAGCCTTTAACAAGATTAGGTTTAAACACCTCTATTATCATGTGTCTAAGAGATAATAGACATCTCGACTATCAAGATTCTATTATAGGTGCAGTCTAAGCTAGATTGAATGATGGCCCTATTTACTTCCAGTGTTTCCCTAACTTCACAGTTAGATTAAGAGATGTCGACATCTTAGATTTCGTTGTTCTTCATGTTAAGACCCATGGCTTTAAGTTCAAGCAAGGAAACAGTCCTGTTTCCATCATAACCAGGTTTGCCTATAAGAGCATGACCACAAGCGTTGGATCTAGAGCTCTGTGCACCAGTCTTAAGGGCGAGACTACTCTCTTTCACTCTGATATGCTAAACAAGTCAAACTTCATAATCCCCAAAAAGATCAAGTGGAGTGAGGTTGAGTTCTTGAAAATTAGCATTTTGCTAATGCCGTTCCAGCCATAGAATAGAGATTTGAAAGGATTGAACAGATTGTTCAATATCCTGATGGAGGAGGAGATCTGATTTTCTCCAACTCTTTCCGTCATTCTAGCAGCCCTAGAATTTCAGATTATGAGCCCTCTAGAGCATCAAGCTCTTCTATCCCAATTAGAACCACTAGGGAAGAAGAAGGTTCCAGTTCAGCAAACCCTAAGAACATTAAGCTAACAGGTGTTAGAAATCACACCAACTTGGCCAGACCCTTTTACACTGAAGAAAATGAGTCTACACAGAAATCACATCAGGATGAGTCCCCTGATATGTCTCCTATGTATTCCCAGATGATTAACACTATAAGCTTTAACGACAAGGACTTTGAGATCAATAAGAATCTCTTAAGAGAGGACTTCTATTTTGAAGCCAATAAGAAAAGAAAAGATTGGTTCTTTAGCATTGTCCCTAAAGACATTAGAACCCTCTACCAAGAAGAATTCTATGCGTACTTAAGACAAGAAAAGAAAAACATTAAGTTTTGGATTGGTTTGAACTCTTCAAACAAGAGGAATATCCAGACTATCCCTGTAAGCGTATTAATAACACATCTACAAAAGCTAAGATATGGGTTACCAATGACCACACTGATAAGAAAAATATTAAGTTGTATGAATTCTCTAAAGAATTCCAGGAAAATCCCCAAATTAACCAAGCTTTTATTGATAGAATTAACCAGAAGATTAAGGATAATGTTATTGTCCCGCTGACAGTTCAGCTTCATAAGAGAATCAATATGGTTAAGGGTGACATTAGTTCGGAAGAAGAGGCTGATGAACTAATCAAAATGTTTGAGGAACCCTATAATCAAACTGTTTTAAAAAGTATCAACAACCTGGAAGCCCCTAAGACTAGGAATTACTACCCTAGAGCTACCTTTCCTGACATGCAGTTTGAGGAAAGAAATCAGTATACTCAAGCTTCATACACCAATGGTACTATCTATGAATGGAACATAGACTCTTAACAAATTTGTTAAGATAAGACTTTAGTGAAACACTAGTCTAGGTGTTCCCCTTTTTAATTCAGCTTGTTTTTTAACATAGAAGGCAAAGCAACTCCAAGGAAACTTAGACTTTCTTATCAACTTTTTGTCAAGAAGATCCTAGATCTCCTTTTCACAATATCTTAACAAATCTTTGTTCATTTGAATAGGTTTGGCCTTAGTTGGAATATGTCTTTCACTAAAGTTTGGTTCATAAGGTAATTCTACCTCGTGCTGTTTCCTGTGCCAGAAAGCATTAGGAATGTTAGAGCAAACTTCTCTAACAATCTTATCCTTAAGATTTTCTATTGCAACTTGAGTCTTTTTAACTTTTAGTTGATCTTCTATCCTAACCAGATTAATTTCTTGTTTTAAGAGATTAACATGGTTTTCCTTTGCTTGAATCATTTGATCTCTTAAAGTGTTTATGTTCCTTTCACCAGGTGGATTAGCGAATTTAAAGAGAATTTCCTTTTCTAAAAGTCTTGTCCTTATACCATGGTTATCTATCCTCATGAGATAAATAGTGCTTAAAAAAGGGGCTCCAAGGAGAGCTTTTTCCTTAAGATCTTTTACCAGAATGAATGTTTGCTTAATACAAATGTCCTGATTGCAGATGTGAGCATTTGACAACTTATATCTAATGGCAAGTCTTTTGCCATTGGCTCCAAAAAGAGTTTGTTTAGTTTTCTTATAAAATTTAATAGGTATAAGGCCTTCTTGTAAACAATTCAAAGCCGCACCTAAATCTATTAAAGCAACAATATCAAAGATAAATTTGTTCTTAATTACTATAGTAAGGGTGACTTCCCACCCCTGGAAGATAACCCTACTAATAGTATTTAAGTATGCATTTATCTCTTCATTGTTGACTTGTGAAGATTCAAGAACTTCTTTAGAGTCTTCCTGGTTAGGATCACTGTGGTAAAAACCAACCCTATTGATTTGGTCATGGAGGGTAAAAAACCCTAAACTTGCGGGTTGTCTTAAGTCCTTAATTTCTTTCTTATACTGCCTTATTTCTTCTTGAAAATCCTAAATAGTTAAAGTATCTAGGACAAGCTTTTGCTCTTGGCTTAGGACATTTATAGTCTTTGGTTGGTTGTTGCAATGATCCTCAATCTTAAAAGCCGTTTGATTAGAAGGTTCATTAACTATCTTAATTTGTCCATTAACCTTTGTTTTAGAACTAACATTCTTCTTAACCAAATTGATTCTCCTATGGGAAGGCAGAGGTGTTTTAGGGATAACAAGGCTATCTTTAACCTTTTGGCTAATTCTATCAATGAAAGTTTGATCAATATGAGGATTTTCCTGGAATTTCTTAGAGAATTCAAAAGGCTTAAACAAAGGCTTATTGTCATTCTTAACAAAAGAATTCTTAATGTGATCTTAGGTTTCAATGATCTCCTCAACCCTGTTGAGTTGATTACCAAGGGTCATGAGAAACATATTAGTGTAGTTGTTCTGTTCCATGATTCTTCTAATATCAGCTGCACTAGCAGTTCCTTTATCCTCTGGCTTAGTCTTAAAAGGTGAAGCTTTAACTATGGTTCCATTAATATTCTTTTCTATCTAGTTTCAGGAGGATGAATGGATTTATGACAATGTTGTCACTGGTTTTCCATATCTTAGCTTTTGTAGATGTGTTATTAATACGCTTACAGGGATAGTCTGGATATTCCTCTTGTTTGAAGAGTTCAAACCAGATCCAAAACTTAATGTTTTTCTTTTCTTGTCTTAAATATGCATAGAATTCTTCTTGGTAAAGGGTTCTAATGTCTTTAGGGACAGTGCTAAAGAACCAATCTTTTCTTTCCTTATTGGCTTCAGAATAGAAGTCCTTTCTTAAAAGATTCTTGTTGATCTCAAAGTCCTCATCCTCAAAGCCTATTGTGTTAATCATCTGGGAATACGTAGGAGACATATCAAGGGACTCATCCTGATGTGATTCCTATGTAGACTCATTTTCATCAGAGTAAAAGGGTTTGACCAAGTTGGTGTGATTTCTAACACCTGTTAGCTTAATGTTCTTAGGATTTTCTGAACTGGAACCTTCTTCTACCCTAGTGGTTCTTACTGGGATAGAAGAGCTTGAAGCTCTAGAGGGCTCATAATCTGAAATTCTAGGACTGCTAGAATGACGGAAAGAGTTGGAGAAAATCAGATCTCCTCCCCCATCAGGATATTGAACAATTGTTCAATCCTTTCAGATCTCTGTTCTATGGCAGGAACGGCATTAGCAAAATGTCAATTTTCAGGAAACTCAACCTCACTCCACTTGATCTTTTTGGGGATTATGAAGTTTGACTTGTCTAGTGTCAAAATATTGTGTGAATGACCGAATACTTGGCCTTGAGTTTTGTATATTATATATAGACTTTACAAGGATGCTTTACATGGAAAGCAAATAAAATCAAATAAATTCCAGCATGATTCTAGCCCTATACATGTAAACTATAATCTGCCAAATAATATATGCTAACTGTACAGAATAATAAATGGAGAAATAAGGAAACAATTGTGGGCTAAAATAAGGAAAGAAGGGTGGGCTAAATTAAGGAAAGAAGTGTGGACAGCAAGTGTGGGCTAAATAAGGGGAAGTGTGGACAACAAAGTGTCCTTTGACAGCCCCCCTCAAATTGATGCAGGTTGATCAACAAGCATCAATTTGCTACTTAGCAAGCAATGTCGATGACGAGGGAGAGCCTTGGTGAAGATATCAGCATTTGTAAGTCGGTGGAAATATGTGGAAGAGTGATAACACGAGCTTCAAAGTTCACGGATAGAGTGACAGTCCACTTCAATATGCTTTGTGCGCTCATGATAGACAGGATTGGCCGTGATCTGAATAGCGCTTGTATTATCGACATATAGAGGTGTAGGATCGGTCTCAGAAAAATCTAACTCCGCAAGCAAACCTCGAAGCCAAATGATTTCAGAACAAGCAAGAGACATCGCCCGGTACTCAGATTCCGTAGATGACTTAGAGACTCTGTCTTGCTTCTTACTTTTCCAAGATATCAATGCATCACCTAAGAACACACACCAACCAGTGATGGAGCGACGGGTATCCGCACAACTAGCCCAATCAGCATCACTATAAGCAGCAAGGCGAGTAGAATTGCCTGCAGGGAAGAACAAACCACGAGTAGAAGTGCCTTGAACATAGTGTATGATCCTACGAACAGCAGCCAAATGAAGATGACGAGGAGTCTGAAGGAACTGGCTGACTTGCTGTACAACAAAAGAAATGTCCGGTCTAGTAATGGTGAGATAAACAAGGCTACCCACCAACTTCCTGTATAAACTGGATCAACAAGTAAGTCGCCCTCCTCTTTGCGAAGCTTGACATTTAATTCCATGGAGTATCAACAGAAGTAGCCCCTTGTAGACCAGCTGTAGCCACCAAGTCACTCGCATACTTATGTTGATTGAGGGAAATACCAGAGGGACTATGATGCACCTCAAGACCAAGAAAATATGTGAGAGACCCAAGATCTTTCATATGAAAGGACTCGGAGAGATGAGTTTTGAGCTGACCAAGTAAAGCATAATCGGAACCAGTGATCACAATGTCATCAACATAAACCAAAAGAACAACAATACCCATGTCTGATTTCCGAAGAAACAAGGAAGTGTCATACTTGCTATGCCTGAATGAAAATTGTAATAAAGTGGTGCGGAATTTATCAAACCAGGCCCTCGGAGCCTGTTTGAGACCATAAAGAGAGCGACGAAGCTTACACACATGTGAAGTCGGAGAGGGAAACAATCCCGGGGGTGGCTTCATATAAATACACTCTTTAAGATCCCCATGAAGAAAAACATTTTTACATCCATCTGATGTAGTGGCCAATCACTGGAAGCAGCAAGAGCTAGAATTGTACGAACAGTAGTCCTTTTAGCCACAGGAGCAAAGGTCTCTTCATAATTGACACCATATTCCTGATTATTCCCAAGTGCAACAAGCCGAGCTTTGTAACGATCCAAACTTCCATCAGATCGGACCTTGACTGAGTAAACCCATTTGCAACCCAGAGGAACAATAGTGGGAGGACAGGGCTCAATGTCCAAGTGTGATTGGCCTCTAGAGCAGCAATTTCTTCCTGCATAGCTTGTCTCCAACAATCATGCTAGCAGCATGTGAGTAGCATGTGGGAATATCAAATTTGGACAATGCAGCAGTAAGGGCTGAAATAGAATTGCCAGAACTGGACGAGGGAAATCCATACCTATTCGGAGGTACGAACACTCGAGAAGAGCGACGTACTGAAGGTGCTGCAACTGACTACATCTGGAGCGTGGTAGGATCAGATATCGGGTGAGCCACTGAAAGAGACTGTGGGCGGGAGCGTCTTGTATACACAATACCTGGTTGAAAGTGAGAAATGACTGGATGAAGATCTAAGAACTGTTGCTCAAAGGAGGGAAGGACCACAGTAGAAGAGGATGACACAGTAGAAGAGGATACAGGAAAAGAATGTTGATTTTCAAAGAAAATAACATTCCTAGAAATACGTGTACAATGTAATGTAGGATCATAGCAAACAAATCCCTTTTGACACATATTATATCCAAGAAAGCACATCGAACAGATTGAGCAGATAATTTATGTCGCTCATGAGGAGGTAAATGAACAAAGCATACACAACAAAAAATACGAAGGTGATCATAACTAGGTTGCTTATCAAATAAGCGGAAATAGGGAGACTCCATATGTAGGACTTGAGAAGGTAAACGATTAATCAAGTGAGTAGCAGTTTTTAGAGCCTCTACCCAAAACATGGATGGAACAGAAGATTCTAACAAGAGAGTACGTATCACATCTAAAAGATGACGATTTTGCGTTCGGCAACTCCATTTTGTTGAGGAGTAGAGGGACATGAACGTTGATGAATAATACCCTTAGAAGCCAAGAATGCTTGAAACTCAGTAGACAAATACTCACCACCGGAATCTGTGCGTAATGTCTTAATAGAAGTAGAAAATTGATTGTCAACATACGCTAAAAACTCAGTGAAAGTACGAAAGACCTCAGATTTAGAGCGAAGAAAGTAGACCCAAGTAAATCTGCTATGATCATCAATGAAAGTCACATAATATTTAAATTTCTCATGTGAACTAATCGGGGAAGGTCCTCAAACATCACTATGGATAAGATCAAAGCAGTGAGATGCTCTACTTGCATGCAAAGGGAAGGGAAGAGTTTTACTTTTACCAAGTTTGCAAGAATCACACTCAAGAGATAAAGAACAATGATCCTTATTACCAGGTAAACCAGAGTTCAATACATGAGATAAGATCTAAGTATTGGGATGGCCTAAACGACGATGCCACACCATATTAAGATCTGAAACATTATTACAAGCAAAAGACTTAATAGAAGAACGTAGAGAAAAATCTGGAACAGGTAAAAATAGTGGAAACAAGCGCCCCACTTTAGGTCCCTTCGCGATCGGCTTCCCCGTTACCTGGTCCTGCACAACACAACCATTACCAGAAAAATTAACAGCACAATTGTTATCAACTAATTGGCCAACAGAAATAAGATTCGTGGAAAGCTGAGGAGCAAGAAACACATCAGTGAACTTAGAAGAGGCATCGCCGATAGCAGCTATGGGCAAAGAGCTGCCATTGGCAGTCTAAATGGAAGATTGACCAGCGTAGGGCCGAACATGACACAAAGCGGTGGGATTATTAGTCATGTGATTAGAGGCCCCCGAGTCCACGTACCAGAGTTTAGTAGAATTGTTACCTTGAAACCCCATTGCTGATAATGCTGAAATTAACATCCGTTGTACCATTTCTGGGGTGCAGTAATCTGGTGCAGGAGGTGCAGGAACAGAGCACGCAGCTGAAGGAGAGTCGTGTGTGGCTACAGGAGGGACAATAACCGAAGTCTGAAATGCTTGGGCCTGACGATTCTGGGGGCGAATACGACATTCTTTGATAATGTGACCCTTCTTCTTGCAATAAAAACAAAACTTCTTAGGGCAAGTGGCAGCAATATGCCCATATTCCTTGCAGCAAAAACACTGCAAGTTTTTAGAATGCATAGGTGGTCCGCGTCCTTGGGCAGCATAATGTCACAGGATGCTTCAAATGACCCTCCCCATGGGCTTATATAGGAGGAGGGAAGCTTCTGGAGACTCCTGGAGCCATCTACACTAAGCCATTGGTGGGAAGAGTGTGGAAGGTTCTAGAAATGCCTAGAGATGTCCACACATCTCTACACTATGGTGGAAGGCATGAGAGGAGTCCAGGGCTTTCTAGAGAATTCTAGAGATTTCTTGTACATAAGGAAGTACATAGATTAGTGTAGGGAGTTCTAGAATATTCTTGATTTGTAAGGAACCCTCCAAGGTTCTAGAGAGTTCCCTTGGTGCCTATAAATAGGTGAGGGCCTCATTTGGCCAAGGCACCACCCAAATCACTTTCTAACCAAGCAAGTGAGCATTCAAGCACTTGTAAAAGCTTCCTTGAGTTAATAGAGCTTCCATTCTTTAAGGAGTTGCCTACTAAACTTCTTAAGCTTTCGAGTCGCGAGTGTCTTAGCCGAGTGAGCTAAGCATTGGGGAGTAAGGCTGACTTAGCAAGATCAAGCGTCTTGGCTTGTCTAAGTGCCGCACGAGCTTAGTGAACGACTAAGTCCGTGACAATAAGCTACAGTTGTCGTCCCGGAACTGCCATGAGATTGCTCCAAAATAGCTTGAGTACTAAGGCGTTGCTCTTCGCGAAGTAACTCACCAAAACAAATATCAAGAGAGGGAATAGGAGATCTATTCAGTAAAGAGGAGCGGACAGATTCATATTCCGGACGTAGTTTCATAAGAAACTGATCACGCCGGGTAGTCGCGTGAATAGAGAGCGGCAATAGGAACATCCGCTGTAACCAAATCAGCATATTCATGCCAAAGAGTCAGAAATGCCGAGTAATAGTTCTGGATGGAAAGACTACCATGTTGAAACATGGCAATCGCATGTTCTAATTGAAAGCGACGAGCATCATTATCCTGATGATAAACTTTCTTCAAATAAGCCCACATAGATTGAGCAGAGCGATGGGGCCGCAAGTGGGTGACAATATGAGGCTCCACTGAACCAAGAAGCCAAGACATGATGCGTGCATCAAGCACAGCCCATGAAGGAGAAGACCCAACATCCTGAGATTTGTCAAAAGTGGATGGTTTTTCAACATCCGTGCCATCAATATGACTCCAAAGGTCTTTACCCTTAAGAAAAAGTTCAAACTGAAATGCCCAGGTAGAATAATTTGTGCCTGTAAACTTAACACACAAAGGTGCGGAATCCATAGAAAATAGATAGAACCCGAGACAAAAGGATGGACTAAAAAAAATCCCAGAAGAAAACTGACCCACGACAGCCACAGAAATACTAAGAAAAATAGTTGTGGTTGGATGCAGCACCGATCAACACAGACTTGATCGAAAGACACGAGAGACACCTCCGAAACCGAAAAGACAAAAGAATTTGAGGGAAGAAAAATTAGCAACCTTGCTCTGATACCATGTCAAAATATTGTGTGAATGACCGAATACCTTGGCCTTGAGTTTTGTATATTATATATAGACTTTACAAGGATGCTTTACATGGAAAGCAAATAAAATCAAATAAATTCCAGCATGATTCTAGCCCTATACATGTAAACTATAATCTGCCAAATAATATATGCTAACTGTACAGAATAATAAATGGAGAAATAAGGAAACAATTGTGGGCTAAAATAAAGAAAGAAGGGTGGGCTAAATTAAGGAAAGAAGTGTGGACAGCAAGTGTGGGCTAAATAAGGAAGGAAGTGTGGACAGCAAAGCTGTCCTTTGACATCTAGCATATCAGAGTGGAAGAGAGTAGTTTCACCCTTAGGGCTGGTGCACTGAGCTCCAGATCCAACGCTTGTGGTCATGCTCTTATAGGCAAATCTGGTGATGATGGAAACAAGACTGTTTCCTTCCTTGAACTTAAAACCATAGGTCTTAACATGAAGGACAACCGAATCTAAGATGTCGGCATCTCTTAGTCTAACAGTGAAGTAAGGGAAACACTGAAAGTAAACAGGGTCATCATTCAGTCCAGCTTGGACTGCACCTATAATAAAATCTCGATAGTCGAGATGTCTATTATCTCTTAGACACATGACAATAGAAGTGTTTAAACCTAATCTTGTCAATGACTTAGCTGCAACTTGAATCATACCAAAGTATATGAAGTTGTAGTGGTTTTTCTTATGCTTCTCTATGGACTTACTATCCAAGAGTCTTATGACTTGATCGTCTTGTTCTAAACTTTCTTATAAATTTCTTGATTAGATACCTTGGGTAACTTCTAATCATCTAAATCATTTTGGATCTTAGGATAATTGATCTCTTCACTGTTTACAACAGTATCTTGAGAATCAGTGGATTTCCTAGACATGGTTCTGAAAATCGAACTCATTTTAGGGTTTTAATCTAGAGCCTAATAGCAGATTGTCAAACCTAATAAGACGTCTCCCCAGCCCTTTACGGCCCCAACAAGCTATCTCTCTGGGGTTTTCAAAAAAGAATTCTCTTTCAATCACCAAAATTGGTTGATTGATATCTTTTTGCCAATATCTTGATTTTGTAGAAAGAGGTGTAGGGTTGGCAGCCACCACAATTTGCTTATTTGAAAAAGATGAGCTTGGTGCTAATTCCTGATGAGAGGGATTAGCTTTAGTCACCTGCTTAAGGGTCTGAGACCCTGAAATAGTTGGGTATTGGGTAGCCTTGACTGGTTTAGATAAATCCGAAGGATCATAGTACAAGGTCATCATCTTGTTGGGCATAAGGTTAGAAGAATGAAGCCTTGCTTCTTCTTCAAGTTCAACTTGTTGACTCCAAAGCATTTTATAGGGAGAAGGAACTTGACTGGATTGGGATTTTTGTGGGTTAGCAGCTTGGGTATTCTTTTTAGGGGCCATGGTCTCGTGAACCTTGCAAATTTCACGAGTTAAGTAATCAAGAATGAAATTTTCTCCTTTAATAAACTTAATTTGAAAATTAGGGTTTAAAATAATTTGTCAATCAGTTAAATCATGCTTAAAAGCTATATACTTAATTGTTTTCGTAGATGTGAAAACGATTCTTAATGAAAATCCTTGGTTCAAAATAGTAATTTGAAATAGAAAAATGCTTAAAATTTCTTTTTTAATGAGATTATGAATGAGCTGGGTACATAAAATCCTAGATGGAATACCTATTCCAACAAAATTAATTTCTTGATTATCTTTAGCTTGAATTATCTGATCATAAGAGGTGATGTTTACAACAGGTGGGTTGGTAAATTCAAAAAGAATTTCCCTATCAAAGAGTTATGTTCTTATACCTTGATTATTTACCCACATAGGATAAATAGAGCTTAAGAAGGGGATTCCTAGGAGGGCTTTTTCTTTAAGGTCCTTAATAATAAAGAAGGTTTGCTTAATACAGATGTATTGTTTTGCTTTATATATTGCAAGATCTCTAACTTTTATTTTATTTTTATTATTTTTGCAAGGAAATCTCAGCTATTTATTGACCTCCCACAAAGGCATGTAGACTAAAAGAAGGCAAGCAAAAATATTTTTGGAGGGAAGAGATCAACTTGGCTGCCTACGTATGGAAGGAAAGGATTCCCCAAAGGAAAGAGAGAGGTATTATGATTTTCAAAAAAGGAAGGGAAATGGAAGAAAGGAAAGTGGATTTCCTTCAGCAGATTGAGTTCTTGGAGGCTGATACAAATACGCAAAAGAGGGATTTTGGAAAGATTAGGGGATGAAGGAGAAGAGAGAAAGGGAAAAGGAGGAGGAACCGGAGTTGGGACGGATTTTGGGGGAAAAGCACACAGGAGCGGGAAAGAAGCAATTGTGGCCGAGGCTGTCCAGGTATGCTTCTTGTTACTCTTGGAGACATCAATGAGAAGGAAGTTGATGCCCATCCAGTCATAGTATGAAGCTCTTCGTCTCCCCTGTTGTTCATGCCGCAGTGACAGGGTTGCACTTGACCTTCCTAAACCTATTGAAGGTTTGAAGCATTCAGCTAAGTCAGATTCTGTGGTGGTCTATATTATTGAGGAATCTGGGGAGAACATCACTGCCAAGCGGTCTAGGAAATGAATGCCACAAAGGGAATATTGACACAAAATTGTTTATTGATGGGAATACTATGCCATGCGTATCGAAATCCAAGAGTCATTCAGATTCTGCAATTGCTCTTCTACCAGGTGTTTAAATCTGGTGGTGACATCTGCTACTTTTTGGTTGAGTTGTTGGGACAATTATTCTTGGAATGAGATGGTTTTCTTAAGCCACCCGTTTGATCCAACCTCATGTTCATTCAATCATTTTGGCCTTTAAAGCATCTGATGTTGAATTTCGAACCTTACTTTCTGAACTGAGAAATGATGCTGTGGAGTATCTACTTTCAGCTCATGCATGCACCATGCAAGGCGATCATTTCAGTCGCAGTTGCAAGAGTAGATGGATGTAGTAGTCCCAGTACCTCCAATGGTTATTCAGGCTCTTCATCAAGTGATTCAGATTCAGGCAATTCTTCAGATGGTGAATCAGAAGGTGCTTCCTCAATTTTGGCAATGGCCCTGCTGAAGATAGTTATTGTGGTCTTATAATGACAACTCCCTGCTCCGTATGAGAGAAAGGTCTTGATTCGAGGTAGAAGGAGGCATGGTTTAATCAATGACCAAGAGATATCTGGTTTTCGAAATGGCTTGGTTCAGACTCTGCAACTGTCAATAGAGATGTTCTGGCCAGATTTGCGTATTTTAGATTATTTGATTGGATTGTGGACAAGACAATTTGTCCCTCTTATGACAGATAGATTGCACTAGAAGATGGATGATCCTTTAGAGGCTGTGAATTCTGCCAGTGACCTCCACAAGAAGATGATTGAAATGTGTTCCTGATGTTAAAACAGAAGGGATATCAGAAGGTCTGTCACTGAGACATTTTGCTTTATCACTTGTTGGTGAACCTATCATGTATCCAGAAACAAACTTACTAATAGATGAACTATGTCGGAGGCAGATTCCTACCCTTTTTGTGACAAGTGCACAGTTTTTTTAAAAGATTAGAAAGCTACAATCTATTACTCAGTTTTATGTTAGTGTAGATGCTACAACCAAGGACAACTAGAAAACATCTCCCAAGACTTGATGCCTCATTTGTGAAACCTGCAAGCAAGGATGAGGTAGTATCCAAAGAACCTAAAATATACTGATGCGGAGCTTCCTTAATCTGTCTAGAGAATTCAAACAGATCGATATAGAACCATCTCCAAAGTCATCCGTGGAATCCAAAAAGACTGAGCCTAATTCAGGTTTTTTGCTGATAGGACTTTCTGCCACCTTTCCCATCTTCATGTCGGCATGGCATGCATGGCATTCATGGTTACCAAAAGTTCCATGTACTCAGATTCTGGAATAAGATAGATCAACTACTTGTGGAAGACAAAGAACACTTCAACTGATATTAATCGTATTTTCCGTTAATGATCGTGGTGTTCGAAGGATGGAAATGATGGAATTCGCAGGGTTACAGTCTCCTAGCTAGCTTTGGAAAATTAACTGGCCATCTGGATGCTGTATAATATGTTAAGCAGAATGTTGGAACTGAGGCTGCATTAGCAAAAAGAGAGTCCAAAGTTATTTAAATCAGGGTTTAAGTGGATTGAATTGATGTTTGGCTTGAGCATTGAAGAAGGAGATCGGTCAAAAAGTGCTGTTATTGAATTGAAGGAATAGGAGATTGGTGAAGCAGAGGATGAAATAGCAAATGGCACTCTTCTTCAAGAGTTCAAATTACCTTTTGCCAAGAGAGGTTCTGAAACTGTTGAAGTGGCTCTCTAAATTTGATTGAATGCGAGACTCGTAAGAATGTTGTAAGAGCAACCAGAAAGTAGGCAGAAAAACCACATACATGCAGCTTTAAATCAAGTTGCTGCATTTGTGATTAAAGAAGGTTACAAGCACCAGGTCAGGGAATGGACGAGTATTCATGGGTTTGGAGAATATTGACCCCAGAATGTACATGTATTCAAGTTCCCTAGCTGCTTCAAATTACTTCCAGGTTGCACATTTGCTTTCTCTTTTTCCTCACGTTGGAAATTCAGCATTTTTTACTATGAAGCCAAGTCGCCCAATTTCAGGTTTTACTTCAGCTGCATCGAATTTGTAGAAATGATAGTACACGCCAACTGAAATTAGCACCAGGCTTGCCTCCAAATGGTTTCCCATCATCCTTGAATGATGTTCCGAGGATTCAAAATGATTTAGCAGCATCACCACTCAGTTTAGTTGACTAGTCGGAACTGTTGAAACTAGCAGGAGTGATGAGCAAACGGACGACCCTGATGTGATGGATGAAGTAGAAACATTTGATGAAGAAATTCTTGAAGTTTTTAATGCTTCTGGTGGGAAGATTGAAGTCGCAAATCCTGAAGTAGTTATTCCCAAATGAAATTTGGCTTACCTAAAGTCTATTCCAGATACAAATTCACATCTCACAGTACACAATAAAGTGAAAATATCCAAGCAGTTTTCTTTCTCAATCCATCATTGCCTTCGTCTAGTCTTCTTCCTCCACCCGTAGGAAATTCGATGGTCAAAAAGGCTAGGGTTCAGTATGAAAAGCGGTCATTATCATCAGCTTGTGAGGCTATGCTAGAGATCGGTAATATTGGGATGACAACTACTACGCTCAAACTGTCCCATCAGATATGGTGCATAGAAGATGCATGCACAAATATCTTTGAAGAGGCATGGCATCACTCTTGATCTTGTACGTGGAGCAACAGGAATGGATCTATTTAATCTGTCGGTGATTTTAAAAAAAAAAAATCCAGAATCTAAAGCCATTGCCAGAAACAGCATTGTCCAGAAGCCAATGATGATACTTCATTGACCTCAAGCGTGAGTGGGAGAGAAGCCAAGAATTCTCAAGAAAATGCTTACAGGCTCCGTTATTTAAAATTGGTCATTTCACACAAATCAAAGCCTGGTTGATTGCCACCAATGCTGGTAAGATTTGCAACGTTCATATAAGCTTTAAAGAGCCTATGAAACAGCAGTAGCGGCTGGAGACCTAGAGTCCGTTTTCCATGCATTAAACGAAAGTGGCAATTTTTTTTTTGCGCACCAGTGGAGAAGGTAAATTCAAACTACTCTTCTGCAAAGGAACTCGTACGAATCCCATGATTCTTTCTTGTGTTGTGCTTAATGGGTAACATAAATGGCTGTGGAGTTTGACACTGGAGTATCACGAGAATAAGAGAATGGAAGAATGGCTTCAGTTGGTTCTGTCTTGTTATCTAAGAGTCCTGTGAGTATCAAAAAGCATTGAATTTAGAAAAGCCTCCATCAATCAAGTATGTTGGCTCCAATAGTGGGAAAATCATAAATTCAGTCAACGTAGATGCAGAGAGAACTGGAGACTTCTGTATTCATGGAGTTTGGTTGCTTTCAGTTCAAGTTGGCCTGGTGGTTTGCTGATTATTTTTATGGATTTTGGAGTTGGATGATAGCGGTGAAGAAGTGATTGCGGCCAAAACTATCCAGTACAGCAGTTTACTTCATCGGAAAACAGGGGTGCAGAACTTTAAGCACAGAGGCTGCATATAGAGGCAGATAGGATTATCGGTTCAGCCAGACCATTAGCATCATGAGCTTCTTGATTTAGCTACGGTATCTGTTGCCTATTCTCTTCCTCCCTATGGAACTTCTGATTCTCGGTTTATCCAGGCTGTCCTTGGTGGCTCAATTGAAGATGATCAGACTTTTTTTTTTTTTTTTTCTATCCAGAGATGCAATTATCCTGATTTTTTAGGATGTCCTCAAAAAGTTACTGACTTTTATAATGACCTCTTTTATATGGGTTAAGGATGCAGGTTCTTTATTAGCTCCTACGGCAGTAGATTCCATGACAGAACTGGAATTTTGTATTAACATGCTGGAGACAGCTCAGTTTGCTCTTGAAATACTTGATGGTAGCTTCTTTTGCTTACAGACGTTTTGTGAGGGAAGTGAGCTAGCTCCATGTCTTTCAGCTGCATTATTTATTATCGGTTGGGAGTGTAATATGGCAAGAGCATTGGATAATTCATTTGATGATCAATCAGTGGAAATAACAAAGGCAAGGATGAATTTTGGTGAAGCTTTACTTTCTTTGCGTGGTAAGATAAACAATACATTCTGGCAAAGTCTCAACATACCCAGTCAAAAAAAGTTGGGAAGTATTTTGATTCAGACTATTAGGTCTGCCATTTTAAAGGGAGATAAAGTAAATGCTAATGAGATCACATCTTTGTGCTTTCTGTGGATGGCTGAAGTTCTTGAATGTCTCTTTCAGGACCAATATCGAGAGCAGAATTTCTTGGACCTATTTCTAGCTAATAGTGATGTGTGGCCTTTGCGTATCATGCCAGATTCTGGCTGTGCAAAAAGATCAGCCTCCTTGAAAATTAAAGAAGTTTCTATTAAGACTAATACATCTGGGAGTCACAAGTTTGTTGCTATAATTGAGATGGTGATCTCTGCCCTTGGCATTGATAAGAGTTGTTGTTGGTTATGTTTCAAATACTCCAAATTCAACCGAGGAAGCATCAAAAGAACTAGCTACCTCTCATTTTTATTCTCGAGTCTGGCTTGCTGCTGAAATATTATACACATGGAAATGGCAAGGAGGTAGTGCTTTAGGCTCTTTCTTACCTTTACTATCCTCATATGTAAAGAGTGGAAATTGTTCTCCCAAGGAAGGCTTGCTGGATTCCATTGTCAACATTTTACTTGATGGTGTTCTTGTTTATGGTGCAAGTGGTGAATTGAGATTTTTCAATGTTTGGCCCACATCAAATGATGAGGTGGAAAGCATTGAGGAGCCATTCTTGAGAGCTCTAGTATCATTCCTTATTACTCTGTTCACAGAAAATATATGGGGAAAGGACCAAGCTGTGATACGTTTTGGGCTGTTAGCAAACAAACTTTTCATTGGTGGATCAGTGAACACAGAATGTTTGAGGATTTTTTCTCTAATTTTAAGTGTTCTCATTCGACCATCATAAACCATAGAGTCTGGTGAATTGCATAGAGATGTTGTACCCACTTCTTTTGAGGAAAATCAGATATGTGATACTATCAAGGATTGGGTCCAAAGAACTCTATTGTTCCCACCCTTAACTGCATGGGAAACAGGAGGAGATATGGAAGAATGGCTTCAACTGGTTCTATCTTGTTATCCTTTATGTGCAGTGGGAGGATCAAAATCATTGAATCTTGAGAGAGACATCGACCTTGTAGAGAGATCTCTTCAACTTAATTTATTTCGAAAGCAAAGACATGCTGGTAAATCAGCTGCAGCCAGCCAGCTTCCAATGGTGCAGATATTGCTCTCGAAGTTAATGGCAGTTTCAGTTGGGTATTGTTGGAAAGAATTCAATGAAGAAAATTAGGAATTTTGAACCTTCTATTCAGTGTCTGACTACTGTTGGGGAGAATCCAGTTGAGCTTACAAATCAGGTTGCCCTTTAAATCAAAGCATTTGACAGTTGAACACCTTTACAGTGAATTGGTTTCTTCTATCAAAAATCTCCCGGCTCCACTCCTTTGGTCACCTTGGCGCACACCTCTTCTTCTATTTGTTTCTTTGATTGAGAATTTACAGTTTTGAATTGAATTTTCAAATCCATTTTCAACTGAAAAATTCCAGTTTTAAAAACCCATATCTAGATCCTTCCTAGGCATAAAATCCAGATTTTAACAAGCTCTTTGCTGTCATTTTCCTTCCAGCACGCACTTTCACTATCTTCTACTAATTTTCTTGATTTTTTTAACAAGCACGAACAAACTTCATGGTTCCAAATAATGGGACTGATTGAATCAATTTGTGCAAAAACAATTTGGATCTTGGTGGGGGATCCAACATTCTAGACATCATCTCTGATATTGATTTAAATGGAGTGTTTGTTTGATGATTGATCGACATTGATCCTCATTGTAACACATAAGATTGCTTTACACCTGTTATTGAGCTAACCTTGTTCCTCATTTTAGCACTCAGCTTGCTGTCCAGGTACGCTCTCCATCATCCCATTTTCAAAATTCCATGAATATCCATGTCTTTGTGTACTATGCCCATGTTTAGATGTATGCTTGATTTGCTTGGATGAAACACATGTTGTGTACTATATTTATATTCTAACTTTGATGTTTTATGATAGCGCTTGAGAAGCAGTCTAGACACATCCAAACCTTCCTTTGCAATTGTGATCTGATTTCTTTTTTTGGTATGCTAGTATTGAAATCACCTTAATCTACCTAGGTATCTACAATCAACCAATTAATTGTCTCATTTCCCTCAACTTAGTCAGTAAAGACTTTTGTAGGGCTTAGAGGGGTGCTAACTTTTAGAGGTACCTTCCTAATAGGTAACTTGATCTTCGGACCTAAACTCGGGTTTTTTCAAAGACACGCTTTTCCAAAAACTATGAAGTCACTTCTTTAGGGTTTTCTTTCTTGTTTTATTTTCCCTTTTAAAATAAAATAAAATAAGTGGCGATTCTGATTTTTCCAAAACTAATAATTTTTCACCAATAAAAACGAATCTTGCTGATCGAGTGGGGACGCACGTGAAAAATGCGGGTCCACAAATTGACGACTCCACTGGGGATTTTGAGGATCAAGCTTAAACACTAGTTGAGGAAAATGTGGCGTTTAATTGGTCAATTAGAGGGTACCTCATTTTTTTTAGGCAAGGTAATTTAGTCTACTTGCTTGTTTGGTTAGCCATCTTAACATGTTTGTTTATATTGCATGATCACTTGATTGTTTGCTCACTTTAGCATGATTCACTCTCACATATGTTAGATAGGACTTTGTTTGTATGATACCTATATGCTTGGTATGACTGTTTGTTGCATGACAACTCTTGCTCCTGCATGATTGTATGATTGCTTGTCTCTATTTACTATCCCACTTTAAATCTTAGGTTTTTCGAATGCACCCACATCCTTCACTGTGCACTTTAGATTATCCCTGAGTGTTGAGAGATAAGAGAGCCTTCACCGTTAGGAAACCCCCTGGGAAAGCGAGAAAGTGCATGTGTGGAAGTGATGACCACCTTGCATGGAAGCACTCCGTCTCTTTGGAGGCGTGTAGAGGGTTGCGTACCGTTGGAGGGTACGATCGCTTCTGCTAGGGATCCTTTAACCCACCCATTTCATCCTACAGAGCCACCTCAACCTTGTAGGTTAACCAAGACTCAATTAAGATTTCATTCCTACACGTGGGTGCAGCTGTGGACCTTCAGAGCTGCCTTAGTCATAGTTGGGTTCGATTACCCTCTCCATAGTCTCCTTTTGGTGTGATCAGAGATGGGTATCGGATTGAGTACACTTGGGTTATATTTCCACGCACTTATCAGTCGATTCCTATAGAGTCACCTTCATACTACACCTTATTTAGTGTTTCCATATTTGTAGGAGGGTTTACCGTGACTAATCTAGATTCGCTTTCATGGATTAGAGTTGGAGGTAGATTGACCAGAGTATCAGACCAGTCATACCAGTCAAACCAGAGATCAGATCAGAGGGATATGGATTCACAGATAGTTACTGTTGACCAGTTTGTTGTAGCCATGGCTTTGATCCAAGAAGCTTTAGCTAGCCTTGGCCAGAGGATAGACGGGCAACAGACCCAACAGGTCCCAATTCAGGAGAGTGCCCAGTTTGATACTATCGTACCACCACCCCCTCCACCCAGTCAGTCAGCACCATAACCTATACCTTTCACTTTGCATAGTCAGACTGAGGTTGTCCTGCCTCCTGTCACATTGCCTATCTTGACCTCAGAGGACCGATATGCACGTATGGATAGACTTGAGTAGAGGTTGAGGGAGATGAGAGCTTCAGACGGAGCTATTACTAGGGAAGATTTTGATGGAGCACCAGTGGTCAGTTTATCGGCCAAGTTTAGGATGCCTGAGATAGAGAGATACACGGGCATAGGCTGTCCTCGTATCCATTTGAGGCTTTACAGTATGGTTATGAGGGCTCATGGACTGGATGGAGCCTAGATGACTATGCTTTTCCCTATGTTCCTGAGTGGTGCGGCACAACGTTGGTTTGCTTCATTGGATGTATCATGTCGCTGACCTTGGGATGATCTAGTCCAGGAGTTTTTTAGACAGTTTGCATTCAACACTATCAATGATGTTTCGAGGAGAGAGTTAGAGGCTTTGAGACAGAGGCCAAAGGAATCAGTCACTTCATTTATCTCCCACTCGAGGGAGAAGATTTCACAAATTATTGATTGTCCTTCGAAGAAGGATCAGATTAGTATGATCATGAGGAGTTTGCAACCTAGATTTGCAAGACACTTTGGGATTTCCCCATACGGATTTTGAATCTTTGGTACAGGCTTTGTATGGTATAGAGGAGGGAATTGCTAGAGGATTGTGGCCCGAGTCTTCCCCTACTGACTCTAAGGGGAAGAAACCTTCAAAAGGATAGAGATCGGGAGATGTTGGTGCTATCAGTTTAGCAAAGATGAGACCTCCTGGACGCTATTAGACAGTTGGGCAGACTTTTGGATTCTACTACCCACCATCACCTTATGTGCAGTATAGGCCACCTGCTCCCTCCAGACCCATGACTCCTACTCATCTACATCCAGTCTCACAGCCTGTTTTTGTTGTACGTCACAGAGGGACCTCCTGCCCCATACACACGGCCCCAAGCTCCGCAGACCACTACTTATGTGCAGAGGCCATCATGTCAGTTTGCTCAGTTTTTTTTTTTTTTGATAAGTAAGCACATAATATATTGATAAGAGGCCAAAAAGCCACACGTATACAGGGAGTATACAAATTAGCTAAGCCTCACCACCAAAAAGATAACAAAAAACCCACCAGCCCTTAAGTGGAGGCTATCCACTCCAACGAGCCTATAAGAGACAGCGACCTCTCTCCACTATACATTCTCGCCCAACACCATAAATTACAGACAAAAGAATTTTTAAGTTTCTGAATATCTATCATCCCTCCCCTAAAAGCAAGCCTATTTCTTTCCTTCCAAAGGGTCCAAAAAATGTACAACGGTATAGACTTCCATATCTTTTTCCTTTTTTCCCTACAAAAGGGCCCCTCCAGCTTAATAAGACCTCCTTTACAGTTTCTGGAAAGACCCACTGAACACCAACCAAAGCACATATCATATCCCATAGGACTTTTGCCACTATACAATGTATGAAGATGTGATTTACAGTTTCCTCTTCGCAGCCACACAAGAAGCACCGATTAGGGAGGTGCCACCCTCTTTTCTGAAGCCTATCAAGCGTAAGCACCTTACCCCAAGTAGCTTCCCAAGCAAAAAACAAAATTTTTGTTGGGACTTTATCCACCCAAATGTTGTTCTTCGGAAAATTATTAGCCACGGTATTTACCACCAAGTTGTAGGCTTCTTTTACTTTAAACTGTCCGTTTCTCCCCCCTTTCCAAAAAACAGCATCCTCTTCTAAAGAAGGATTGTACCCCCTCAAAGTATGAAGCATATTACCTACCATCTCCAACTCCCAATCATTGAATCCCCTCACAAATCTTAAATCCCAATCTCCTTGGCCCACATTCTGATCCCACATTTCTTCTACTGTGCCATTCCTATTAGCAGTCATCCCATAAAGGTAAGGAAACCTTTGGGACAGCACTGTACAACCGCACCAAAGATCATTCCAAAAACTGATTTTGGAACCTTTCCCCATATTAAACGCCATATTTTCCCAACACCAATCTTTTTCCTTCATAATTTCCTTCCAAACCCCTACTCTAAACGTCCCACTAGCCTTTTTGGTCATCCAACCAAGCCCCTCTTGCCCGTATTTCGCCAAAAGCACTTGTTTCCACAGATTTTCCTTTTCACAAGCAAACCTCCAAATCCATTTTCCCAACAAAGCTTTATTTAGCGGGATTAGCTTCCTTAGGCCAAGCCCCCCCTTTTCCTTCTCCGTACACACAATCTCCCAATTAACAAGGTGCACTTTCCTTTCCAAGTTTCCTCCTCCCCAAAGAAAATCCCTTTGCACTTTTTCTAGCCTTCTCGCAACTGACTTGATCATGTTAGTTTGCTCAATTGGGTATGCCTTTGAGTCGAGATTTTTAGAAGCTCATGGAGGGTGGATTATTGACTCAATTGGCACCTAAGCTATTACCGCCTCGCTTCAAATTAGACCTACACTGTTCTTATCATCAGGGACCAGGACATGACACGGACCACTACAACGCTTTGAGACATGCTATTCAGGATTTGATAGACCAGGGTTTGGTTAACTTGGGACAGCCAAGTGTAACCATTAACCCTCTTCTTGCCCATTCTACACATGCAGTGCCTCCATCTCTAGGAAATATCCATCACATAGACCTTATAAAGGATGACAGTATACATATGTTGAGTTAGGATGATGGATTACCTGAGCCAATTGTTTTGCATGACAGTTGTGAGGTTGATGGGGTTTCATTGGGTCCTCAAGTTCCTACACCATTCAATTTGATCCCAGATGGTGCACAATTCCAATTGACTCATTCTACACCTTTGGTTATCAAATGCTAGGATACCTTTATTCTATTCACTTTATGGCCAGAGGATAATGATTCAGAGGGGAGAGATATATAGATTGCGACTCGTAGTGGGAGGATAGCTCAGCCACCACCATCAACAGTCAGGCCATTTGAGGGTGTAGCCTCTCATGAGAAGGTTAGGAAAGAGGATGATGAGGTTTTGAGACAGTTACAGAGCACTCAGGCTCGTATTTCTTTTGGAGTTTATTAGTATCATCCAGTACTCATAGAAATGCTTTGATTCGAGCCTTGAGTCAAATCAGAGTAGAGACTACCACCACTCTAGAAGGGTTGATCCATATGATGATGGCTGACAAGGCCACTTGCATTGTGTATTCAGGTGACGATTTGCCACCTGAGGGTTTAGACCACGTACGCCCTCTATATATCACAGTTGGTTGTTCAAGCCATAGAGTTCCATTTGTCCTGCTGGACAATGGCTCAACCCCGAACGTCTGCCCTTTAGCCACTACTATAGCCCTTGGTTTTGCACCTTCAGATTTTGGTCTATATACTCAGACAGTAAGAACATATGATAACACTAAGGTGGTGTTTGTTTTTTTACTTAATTCTAAATAAAACTTTAATGCTTAATAGTGTTAAATATTAAGTTGTTTGTTTTTGTAGTATTTTATTTTTATTAAGTATTAAAAAGTAAAAAAAATTAATATGTTATTTTTTCTATTTAGAAAAAGCTACATATTTTGGCTTTTTCTATTTAGTAAAAAGTTTATAATAAGTCATGAAAAAGTAGAAAAACAAACAACCTAAATTCTAAAACTAAATTACTTTCAGTAAAAAGCCAAAAAAACAAACACCACCTAAGAGAGAGGTTATGAATACTTTGGTGATTGATTTACAGATTAGTCCAACCACATTTTCTACTTTGTTCTAGGTTTTGAGGATTCCTACATCCTTTAACCTGCTATTAGGCCTTGGATTCATAAAGCTGGAGCTATTCCTTCTTCCCTTCATTGGAAGGTGAAGTTCATTCATGATGGGCAAGTCATCACGGTACAATCTACCAGAGATATGCTTGCCTCTTCTAAACCAATACTTCAGATCAGCCATAGTGAGGATGACTTATTTCTGATTGAGTTTACTTTTGATGAGATACAGACTCTTGAGATTGAGGATTTTTGCAGAGATTTGGTAGCTATGTCATTTGATCAGCACAGTGGTTCTTGACATGATGAGGGATGTCTTTTCTATTTGGCATAGGGTTAGGACTACATCAACAGGGACCTAGTGAGTTTATAGCTACTATTGACCACGATACGACGTTTGGACTTGGGTTCATTCCTACTGAGGTCGATTACCCATACATGGCGCTACTACACAAGGAGAGAGTGAGGGCCCGATTGTCTCACATGCCATTTGATTATCCTATTTGACCCTATAAAATGAGTTTGACCAACTACTTTGTCAGAGGATCAGAGATTCGACCTCATTCAAAAGAGATTGATAGTGTGGTTTATACAGATAGAGAGATTGAGCTTCAACATCTATTTCACCAGTTACAGTTGAGTGATGGGGCTCCTGGCACTTCTGTTTCTGTGGCGATTGCTCCTTTGTCTCCAGATTGAGCTAGTTTGTTGTCCCTATGCTTCCTAGAGGAGGTCACTGATGATGGAGTGGTCATTGATCTGACTAAGATGATTGATGAAGTTGTTCCCCATGACGAGTACTGAGATGAGGTGGACATGATGACTGTGAGTCAGATTACCAGCATTGTTCAACTTTTGCCTGTTTCACCATTTGATATGTTTGGGGTGTCTACTATTGAGGTTGTTGAGGAAACCCAGACTATTCCTATTCCAGAGCTTTTAGAGGATGATAGTAGTTTGTTTGAGGACACTGTTAGCCCAATTGAGGGAACGTCCGACCTTATGGACCCACCTCTTTCCTTTGATGTTTTATTGGGATTTGTCTCCCGCTCTGACGATGTTTCTTTGCTTCATTTATGGATTTGAGTATTTTTTAGTATTTGTCTGTCTCTTGTGATAGTATCTCTATATCTGTACCCCACTCACCCACTTCACAGATATTTAATATAGATGATGAGATTGCACAACCCGATTCAGATAGAGACTTTTGATCATGACATTGATCCCATAGATGAGAGAGTTTCACATACGATAGGAGATGTTGAGACTGTTGATTTTGGCACAAAGGACTAGCCTAGAGAGTTGAAGATTGGTTCACCCCTATCCACAGATGAGAGGGATAGACTTATTCATTTACTAAGGTCATACTTGGATGTCTTTGCTTGGTCTTATGAGGACATGCATGGTCTCGATCCCTCCATAGTCCAACACCATTTACCTATCCTGCCACATGCCAGACCGGTTAAGCAGAAATTGAGGCGATTGCACCCACGTTGGAGTCTACAAGTGAAAGAGGAGATTTAGAAACAACTCAGTATTGGATTCATATCAATGGTTGAGTATCCAAAGTGGTTGGCTAACGTCGTCCCTATTCCCAAAAAGGACAGCAAAGTTAGAGTTTGTGTCGACTTCAGAGACCTTAATAAAGCCAGCCCTAAAGATGACTTTCTTCTCCCACACATTGATTTGTTGGTTGATAGCACCGCAGACCATTCGATGTTGTCTTTCATGGATGGGTATTCAGGGTATAATCAGATTCAGGGTATGGAGAAGACATCCTTTATTACTGAGTGGGGTACCTACTATTACAGGGTTATGCCATTTGGGTTGAAGAATGTAGGAGCCACTTATCAGAGGATCGCTACTACTCTGTTTCATGCCATGATGCATAAGGATGTTGAAGTTTATGTGGATGATATGATTGTGAAATCCCGAGGCAGAACAGATCACTTAGCAGCTCTAGAGAGATTCTTTGAGAGGATTCGGAAATTCAGATTGAGGTTGAACCCCAAGAAGTGCACCTTTAGAGTGACTTCTGAGAAATTGTTAGGGCATATGGTCAGTGAGCGAGGCATAGAGGTTGACCCAGATAAGAGCAAAGCCATACTTGACATGCCTGTGCCGAGGACTGAAAAAGAGATCAAGGGTTTTTTGGGCAGGTTACAGTACATCAGTCATTTCATAGCCAGATTGACAGACATATTTGAGCACATCTTTCGTCTTTTGAGGAAGAACCAGCCAACAGTTTGGAATGAAGATTGTCAACTTGCATTTGAGAAGATTAAGGAGTATTTGCTTTCTCCTCCTGTTTTAGTGCCTCCAATGCTAGGACGTCCACTTCTTCTATATTTGTCAATTTCAGACATGGCCTTGGGATGTATGCTAGCCTAGTTTGATGACTCAGGGAAGGAGCGAGCTATTTACCATCTGAGTAAGAAGATGCTGGAGTATGAGATGAGATATGTTATGATTGAGTGCCTTTGCATAGCATTAGTTTGGGCTACTAGGAGATCGAGGCATTACATGACAAAGTATTCAGTGCACTTGATATCTCGCCTAGATCCGTTGAGATACATATTTGACAGGCCTGCATTGACTAGTAGATTGATGAGATGGCTCGTACTTTTGACAGAGTTTGATATTCACTATGTTTCTCAGAAGTCTATTAAGGGAAGTATTGTCACCGATCACTTAGCCTCACTATTGACATCTGAGGATAAACCAGTTGATGATGATTTTCCAGATGAGGAGTTTGTTGCTATGACTAGTTTATCAGGATGGTGCATGTACTTCGATGGTGCAGCCAATCAGTCAGGGTATGGGATAGGTGTTCTGTTGGTATCTCCTCAGAGTGATCATATTCCGAAGTTTGTTCGTTTGGCATTCTCTAATCGACATCCTATCACGAATAATATAGTTGAGTATGAGGCTTGCATCCTTGGTTTAGAGACTACATTGGAGCTTGGCATTAGACAAATGGAGGTATTTGGTGACTCGAATCTGGTACTCAGACAGATTCAGGGAGATTGGAAGACTAAGGATGCAAAGCTTATGCCATATCACATTTATTTGGAATTACTGGTTGGGAGATTTGATGATTTGAGATATGTTCATCTGCCTAGAGCGCAAAACCGATTTGCCGACGCCTTAGCTACTTTAGCTTCTTCTGTAGACATCCCGATTGATGTGGTTGTATGTCCATTGTTGATTGAGTTGAGGTCTGCACCCACCTACTATTGTCTGATTGGAGAAAGAAAGGTCCAGGATGATCTACCTTGGTATCATGACATTTATCAGTTTCTCAAATCTGGCACATACCCTGAGGTAGCCACAACCAAGGATCGGAGAGCACTGAGGCAATTGGCCACTAGATTTGTGATTTGTGGGGACACCTTATATAGGTGATCAATTGATGGTATGCTTCTATTATGTTTAGATCGAGCCTCTACAGATCGAATGATGAGAGAGGTTCATGCAGGAGTTTGTGGTCCACACATGCTAGCCCGTAAGATTACGAGGATGGGTTATTTTTTGTTGTCTATGGAGACAGATTGTTGTTAGTTTGTTCAGAAATGCCCAGAGTGTCAAATTCATGGTGATCTCATTCATGCACCGCCATCCGAGTTACATGCTTTGACCTCACCATGGTCATTTTCAGTATGGGGTATTGATATTAGTGGGAAGATTTCACCAAAATCTTCCAGATGTCACGAGTTCATTCTAGTCGCCATAGATTATTTCCCCAAGTGGGTGGAGGTTGCATCATATGCGAGGTTGACATCTGTTAGAGTTGCCAATTTCATAAGGTCACAGATCATTTGTCGCTATGGGGTTCCTCATGAGTTGATTTTAGATAGAGGGGTGCACTTCCGAGCTAAGGTAGATACTTCGTTACAGAGGTATAACATCTAGCATCATAGATCATCTGCATACATGCCACAAACTAATGGGGCAATAGAGGAAGTAAATAAGAAAGTAGGAGAATTTTGAGGAAGATGGTTGAGATTTCTCAAGATTGGTCAGAGAAACTCCCTTTTGCATTGTGGGCATACCGTACCTCTTTTCGCACCTCTATAGGAGTTACACCTTACTCTATGGTATATGGTATGAAAGTTGTTTCTCTAGTCGAGACAGAGATGGGTTCATTGAGAGTAGCTCTCGAGCAACAAATTTATGAGACAGAGTGGGCTCAGGCTCAATTTGATTAGCTTAATCTTTTAGATGAGAGGAGATTGAGAGCAATAGATCATGTTCAAGCCTATCAGAGAAAGATGGTTTGTGCCTTTAGAAAACGGGTTAAGCCCAGACCATTACAGAAAGGGGATTTGGTTTTGAGGATTCTCAGAGGTTTAGTTAGAGACCCCAGAGGAAAGTATGCATCTAGAATACTGTAAGATAAGTCTAGGATCTGGAAGGCACTTCACCAAAACTATTACCTAAAGGAACTCTGCACTTGGTGGCCAATGGGATTATTGGAAAGACAAATATCCAGAGCTCAGAAAGGTGAACAAGTTTAATATCAAGAGAAGATATTACACTATAAATACTGCAAGGGAGGAGGGTATGTAGTGATGTGAAAGATCAAGTAGTTTGGACAAGGTCAAAGGTCAATAGATTTTCTGTCAAGTCTCTCTATAAGGCTTTGGAACCGGAAAGACAATGGGATTTTCCTGCAAGAGTAATTTGGAACTCTTGGGTGCTGTCGAGGGTGAGTTTTTTTGCCTGGGAAGCTATGTGGAAAAAGGCCTTAACCTTGGTTTGGATTCAGAGGAGAGGGTGGTTGATGTAGGACAACCCTAGGATGGTTGCGTACACTCAAGGGTAGGTAGATTAGGGTTTTGTTTTTTAAGGAGAGGAACAAAGAATAAATTTTATGGTAGAAAAAATTATAACATAAGAAATAGAGAGAGAGAAGAAACAATGAAGAAAAGATGGAAAACCTTAGAGTCTCACTAAGGCTTTTTAAGAGTCTCACCTAGAAGAAAATCAATGGAGTCTCACCATTGAGGGTTGCAACCTTGCAATGAAAGAAAATATAATCTTATTCATATCAATTCATTCCTTTGATTTACATTGATTAGCCCATTTATAAGCTTCTCTAAGAAATCCAAAGTCTACTAGGACTCTAATAACCTATC